>NC_135237.1:372678560-372990226 GCF_051348905.1 Ranitomeya variabilis
GATAGCTAGATATATATGGGATAGATGATAGATAGATAGATAGATAGATAGATAGATAGATAGATAGATAGATAGATAGATAATACATACTTTAGATAGATAATAGATACTGTAGATAGATAATAAATAAATTTGTAGTATGCAGATTACTGGGGATCACCTATATACAATTTTCATCTTCCAATTAATGGTATCAATTATACCTTTATTAAAAATTGTATTATATCAAAAATTGCATTTAATTTTATGTTGAATTATTAGCTTTTGTGACAATATTCTCCTTATTTCCAGATACAGAGAACACTACTACCTACAATTTGGCCCAATATACATCCGACTACAATAACTCACTACATGGTACGTCATCATAGCTGTACATTATACCATGGAAGCAATATAAAGCATGGCATACCACAACTTTAATTAAAGGTAGAATATACAGTAAGTTAAAATACTGGATCCAAATGAGCCGTCTACACGAGCAGAGCTGCCCATGTACCGGCAGATACCGCAGTGCCATATACTTTTATTTTTCAGCTTTGCTGCCCTGCCGCGTGTGCTGAGGATAATCCCCCAACCAATTACGCTTCTTTACATGAAACTGCATATAGATGCATCATCTGCAGAGTGTATAGGTGCAACAGGAATGATATTTCTTAGGCTGAAAAGAGACTTTCCTATTTCTGGGCTCATTTTACTGAATTCGAAGAAACTGTTTGAGAACATTTTGTTTTCTTGCAAATTAATTCTTTTTAACTCTTTATGATGGCTGTGATTCCCATAAAAGAAGATGAATTATCACATACAGAGCCCAAGCTGTGAAACAGGAGGAGACAAATAGAGACCCCTACTGTGTTCAACAATGTCGTTGAAATTCCAGACTCAATAGAAATTTTTGCCCTCTTTCATGCGCCACAATGGCTGTCAACCTGACAGTGACCAGTAGAGGGCACTATTGCTATGTACAATCTTATAGACTAGCATATTTAGATTAATCTATTCAGTGGCCTAAATCTAAGAATTTGTTAAGTAACAACCACCTGTGGCATAGTCACCAAATGTCTTCTTGTCTTTTTTTCCCCCGTCTATTTAGTTCTGTAATCATGAAAGCAATCTATTAGCTACTTAAACACTGCGCATGGAGACAAGCTTGGCATCTCCAATATGATTAGCAAATATGCAGATTACACCGAAACGTGAAAGCGTGGGTAACTATATAGGAACGTGGTTTTATTTCACTTATTTCTGATCTCATATTCCACTGCAGGTCAAAATATGCAAATATAAAAATTATAACTTTTGTAATGTGAATTAAGTAAATTAAAAGGTTTTATCATTGATGGAAAATTTTATTTTTGAAGTAAGGAAATTAGTAATTTCAATTGAATTTAGACATTAAGGAAAAATCTATTATGTACAAATTATAGCTATTGTGCTGTTTTTCTTTCCATTTCATCCTTTGTCATATAATCTATAAAATAAATATTTTAATTTAAAGCTTATTACTTATGACAATACCTTCAGGGAACCACAATATATTAGATAGAGCTCCGGGCTCCCTATTAAACTAGACTCTGAATAATTTTAATTAAGTACAGTATGTCACGTAAATGACTCAGAAAGGTGGGGGGAGTGTGCTACGTACATGGGTCACGGTTTTCAAAAATGCCCAAAAATGGTTAAACTGGCCCCAACTAATCATATAAGGCTATCAAAGCTTTTAGGTTTGTATCTAAGTGTGTATGACGTGAATACAGCAGATTTATAAAATAAGATAAATTATTGAATGATATTTATTTTAAGGTTTCTCATAGGCTAAAAAAGCTATTTTATAGAGATATATAAAAAAAAATTATATATCGAAATCTCTATTTCTGTGTATATATATGGTAAATACATATTTGTGTGTATATATGTATATGTACGTGTGTATATATACATATCTATATATATGTGTAAATACATATTTGGGTATATATATGTAAATGCATATTTGTATATATATATATATATATATATCTACGTGTGTATGTTTGTTTATATATAAATATTTATATGTGTGTGTATATTGTGCGCATATATATTATGTATATATATATATGTGTGGATATAAATGCATATTTGTGTGTATACATATATATGTGTATATATATGTGTGTGTGTATGCACACACAAAAACATATATATATATGTATGTATATGTGTATAAATATATATGTTTGTGTATATGAATTTTGTGTGTGTGTATCTGCATGTATATATATATATATATATATATATATATATATATATATTATATGTATACACACATCTATCTATCTATCTATCTATCTATCTATCTATCTATCTATCTATCTAAGAATAATAAGTATATATAAGTCCATATGACCAGAAACATATCACTGACTATGTATGCATTTATATTCAGCAATGCTCGAAGCCAGTGACTTCCAGCTTCCAAAGTCCTATCCTAGCCCATGGACACACAGTGGTCTGTGTAGCATGCAGGGTCTGTAGGTAACACTCAATTCTAGTGTTAACACTTATCACAACTGAAGCAACCATGCTGCCAAGGTCAACTGCACAGATGTACTAATTGTATTATGAGCTTGACATCTAGTGGCCACCCCTGGCAGGGCAAAACAGGCAAAGGTTAAATCAGCCAGCCTTGTCAAAGCACTTCTAAACACCCACCCTCAGGGACAAGCCATTGGAAACCTGTTGGCACTTCATGCAGTCCCACCTTTTCAATGTCACCAAACAAAATGAATCTCTAGTGTATGCCGGGCATTAATGTTTAGAAATAAGACACTAATAGGCCGCCTTGAAAGAATTTAATCAGGGTGATATTAGGCACTAAACAAATAAACGTAAACACAACCTGCTGAAATACAGATTTCTATATCATACAACAGTATTTATTGCAACCAAAAATCCAAAACATAATAGCCGCAACCTGTGCTGCGACTTAGGAGGTTTTATAACAGGCCTTCTTATCTCTACACAGGAAAATAATGCTAGAAATAGGAGCTATTTTTATTTATTTATCTGCTCAATATTATGTACAAAAATAAAGTGTTTTAATAATAAGTATATTTCTGCAAAAGACATTTAAAACCAATTTTGCATCATATTTTTTTTGCCTGTTTTATGCCCTACAGCGATGGTTTAACTGGAAAATGAAGTATCCTACTAGTCACAAGATCAATAGAAAGAATACAGGAGGATTAGCAGAATATGACGAAGAACCTGACCCAGTTTTGTCAGATTTCTCCTTTTACTAAACATGAAACTAAACACTTAACAAATTCATATTAGCTGATGGATTTTCCTCCTCTGCAGTTAGTGAGACCGCACCACTCATCTAAAAACAATCACTCGTGTGAAAGTTTGTGGGTTTTTTTTAGGTAAAAACTATAGCATCTCATTGCTAGTCAGCATTCATCAGAGCCCAAGAATGGTGGGTCACACAAGCTGGACCATAAAGCGAGCTAAAACTCTTTTAATGTTTGATGCTGGCTACATCTTATAACTTGCAGAAAAGAACTATATAACAAAACGTGCTATTCACATTGCTGAGCTTTATTGCATCGAATTGTAGAAAATAATAATATTTCGAGATGCTAAGTAAAGGGAAAAATATACAGAATTTTGCTCAATTTTCACTCTAAATTTCTGACTTGATGTTTTAAACCCTAAATTTAAAATGACATAAACCAAACACATAATAAATGACCAAATCTTTAATTTGGAATAAAATACAATTTGTTTTAACATTTCAAATAATTTATATAATTCTCTTCTTTTTTTCGTTAAATAACTATTAAATTATATCAGGGCATGTTGTAATATTAGGTTGTAATTCAAGTACAATTGTGCAAGTAAAGATGAATACAAATGAAATATGTGACAATAAATTACTATATGATGTATACATGCCCTCTATATATTTCAGGGCGTCTATCTACAGATAGACACATATATTAATTGGGACGATCTAGACGTATACAAATAAAATATGAATATTAATGCTTGATATAAATTGTTAGCAATGCAATTTTAGGCAGAGTTTATTAATTTTACACAATATAGACTGGATACAATATAGAATACTGAATTTTAAAAGTTCTCATAGCATTTTATTGGGTATGGAATAAGATTTTTCTTCTCTTGAAAACCTACAGAATCTCCAGGTACTAAGATTTTACAACTATCCCAAAAAGTTTATTCAGTGTATTTATTTTTGGCAAAAATATATACATATATTTCTACACTAAAATGTGATATTTGCATAGATTTCAGTGTTGTCTTGCGCTGCAGTTAACGGTTGGAGAATTATATAGATAATTGAATTTTTGAAGCTTCACTGAAAGGAGATTTGAAGCTATTCAGACCCCTCAATAAGTAAGCTTAAAAAAAAAATCTTCCCTGGGCTGCAATGTAGCCCCCTTTGATGGAAAGGCTGTCTTTCTCATTCCGTAGAAATAAATCCATTCATTTGATCGTGTAGTCATTGAGTGCAATACAAAACAAACCAAGTGTAAGAAATGCTAAGTGATGAAGTAAACAAAAAAACATTTCCATGACAAAAACCTCCTTTTGCCCTTAATCTACAGACCATATGCAAGCGTTTCTTTTAGCATATCTCCTTCTCTAATCTCTAGTGACCAGCTACATAGATAAGACTCACTGTTATTAGCCATAAAAACAGCTTCCAAGAAAGATACTTTCTTCCCAAATCCAGGAAACTCTTCTGAAGGCTGCTCACAATGGCTTGTTCTGTTTAACGGAATAAAAGGGAGCATCTGGGATTCGCAGCCTCAAAGGACACGCACCAAGCAAGGCCTGTCCTCCCCAACACCTCTCCTCTATCATTAGTGGGCATGATACGGCTACTTGGAGGCAGGAAGCCCACCAGATTATCTCTTTTCATCTTAGGAAACCATACTCTGTCCAGCCACAAAGTCTCATCATCTCAGGAAACTTCATCAGATGGGACTAGGAAGTTTTACACTAGGCTGCTTCTCCTTTGCAACTAATAAAAATATGAGAAAATAAAATAATTTTTAGCAGCAAATGATAAAATCTGAGTAAAGGAATAAAAACAACACCAGTAATTGATAAAACTAATGAAAAGGCGAGGGCAGGAAAAATGTAAAGAAAGCTTTGTTGGTTTGGGAAAGTGTTCTGAGACTGTTCGGACAGTCCAGGAGCTCCCGTGTCCTCAATGGGATAGACCACTCAATCCCACCTCCCCTTGTCCCTTGTAACCTTTTAACCACATGTGGCTTCCAAAACAACATCCTACCCAAGGGGTCCCCTCACCTTTGGCTGAACCTGGGAGCAGCTCCCCAGCAGAGAGGGCAGGGGCAGGCATGGAGTGCGCCTCTTCTTGTGTGTGTGTCTGAGACATCAAGAGAATGCACGATGTTTCCGGAAAGGCTTTCACAAGCCTCGATCTTTCTCCATCCCCAAAACAAGATCAGCAGAGCCCCCTCCTCCTCCTCCCTTCTCTATTCCCCCAGTAGTTGCAGGGAAGGACACAGACTGGGATGGTACAAGCTCCTGCTGATCACTGGAACTTTCCCTCTCTCTTGTATCCCATGTAGTCCTACAAGGAGAGGTCACTTACACCTATCGTAGAGGGCACTACCTCTGCCACCAACACACCAGACACTGCGCCCCCCTGGAGCCACCACTGTCTGTTTTGCAGGTGCAAACGCTGGAAACAAAAAGTAAATATTCCATCCCAAACTCCTAAAAAGACTTTTCTATTCTTTCCATCCTGAAATGTTAGGAGACAAGAAACGCAGCAGAGATGTCTTGTACAGCTGTAGCAAAGCTGAATTTGTCACTGAGCAGTTTCTCCTTTTAACTTGACAGGTCTATCACACAGTCCATGGGAAAACCACTGATATAAATATATAAATATAATATTTGTATGTAACCATTTCTCATCTACAGCACAATGGAATCAATGGTGCTATATAAATAAATAATAATAATAATATTAAAAAAAATGTAGCAAATGACAAGCTTAGCTCCCCTATATATATATATATATATATGTGTGTGTATAAATAAATATGCATATATTTGTTTGATGGAAACCTTTGAAATAATAAGTCCGGCTACAAGTACTACTCTGTAGAATTAGTATTTGGGCTCCTGTACTTTTCCTATAAAAGTGAACCTGTGGGAAGAAAAGTGCATTTTTAGAAAATAGCAGGTGAGCCCCCCCGTCCCATCACTCACCGTTGCTGTCAGTGAGCACCTCAGTGCTGCCGATGTCCTCGTCCGATTTCAGGTGCTGGGGCTTGGCTTGCTTACGACGAGACATGCTGCTGCTGCTGCTGGGAGCTGGGACTCGTCGCTGCTATTTTGCAGATACATCAGTGGCAAATAAAAAAAAATAGTTCACAAATAGCAGAGTTGGAAAATGAGGGGAATGAGCCGGTGCCGGTGCGAAGCCCACTACGCATGTGCCAGTATAATGGGGAATAATACACAGCGATTATCGGCTGAGGGCGGGGGATGAGGGATGGGCTCCAGCAATTAGCTGCTGTCTCTCCTCCCGGGCACACACACAGGCAGGAAGGTCACATCGTCGCTGGGTCCTGGGCACATGCCGTGTTTGCGTGACCCCTGCTGTCCTTTGTGGTGTCTGTTGTGTCTTCCAGGGATGTGAGGAAACTTTGTGGCTGTGTCCTCCCGCCCTGTCTCCTCTCTCTGTCCCTAGTCCATGTACACGACTTGTGCTCTCATCCCTTGCACTTCTCTTTCACTCCGCCCTGTATCACATCCGCAGATCACATCGGGACAATTATGTTGCACGGATGTATGAATATAGGTGGATGAGTACTGGATCGCTTTCCTGAGACACAATGTGGAGGGGGTGGGCTGCTAGGGACAATGAATGTGATGGAGGTGACAGCCGGGAGCTCTCCAGAGTTACATGCTGACTTGTTCCTGTGTTCGTCCTGTCCCTGGCTGCACAGCCTCCTATCTGGACCCTGTGAGGAGCACACTCACCTCTCACAGCTGCCAGGGAGGGGGTTGGCTCTGCTGTGGGTGGTGGAGGAGATGGGAGGGAAGCCAGGTTAGGAAAGTGCAGCACTTGTACATGTGTCGCCCTCCCTCTCCCTCACGCGTCCTACTCATGATGCTGAAGTTGATTTCTTATTCAGCAGTTTCTTATTTGCAAAAAAATATTTATTCAGCAAAAGTTATCATAATAAAAAAATTAACTAAGTAACTTGTCTGGAGGTGACAACAATTGAACACAGCTTTAAATACCATGGGCACAAAATGGGCATCAAAGTTGGTAGACAAGGCAGTGTTTAATGGGTTAAATGACTTTGAGCCACTAATCTCACACTGAATTCACACAGGAAGGGACATCCTTCTTAAAATTCAGTTCACTCCTGGCTGGCTGAATGCGTTCTGAGCATAAAAGCTGGCATCAAAGTGGGCAAATGACCACTTTTCACTGATTTGAATAGGTAATCTGTGTTTTTTTAAGGGATTAAAAGATTTCATGCCACAAATCTAACACTGCATTCATACAGATAGGGAAGTCACACATCAGACTGATTTTACTCTAGACATACCCAAATGGGTTCTGGGTAAAAAAGCTGGCATCAGAGTGGGCACGCATCCACCTTTTTTATGTTTTGAATAGGTTACTGGTGGGTTAAAAGGGCTAAATGGCCTTGGGCTACTGACCGTCTACTGCCAACACACAGATGGTGACACCACACATCAAATTCAATTCAGTCCAGGCTGGTCCAAATGGGTTCTGGGCATAAAAACTTACATCATAGTGGGCAGACAGTCCTTTTTTTCCTGATATGAACAAGTAACTGGTTTAGTGAAAGTGATAAATGACTTTGGGCTACTGATCTCACAGTGCCAATACTCAGAAAAGGATACCTCGCATCAAAATCAATTTATTCCAGGCCGACCCAAAAAGGTTCTCCTGGGCATGAAAGCTGGCATTGAAGTGGGCAGACTCCCAGTTTTCACTGATTTGAATAAATGTATTTTTAAAGGGTTAAATGACCTTGGACAACTGATATAAATTCTATTAATTTGGCATCAAGGAAGGTAAGTGACCATGATTTCCTAATTTTGATTAGTAACTGCTGTATTCATATGGTGGCCCAATTCATTCCACGCCGGCCCATATTGTTCTCCATTTTTATCCCAGCCAGATCCCATTTGTGCCATTCCCAAGTGAACTGAATCCGATGTCTGGCATCACTATCAGTGTGAGATCAGTGGCATAAAATTTATTTAACCCTTTTAAGACACCACTTACACAAATCATATAAATTGCTTGCTTGATCACTTTGATGTCAGCTTTAATGGCCACGGCCTGTTTTGGCCAGTTGGAAGTGACCTGAAATTGTTGCAGGGAATCCCTCTCTGTGTGTTTGAGTGTGAAATTATTGATCCAAAGTAATTTTACCCATTAAAAATACCCTTATGTACCTCGTTGATGACCATTTGTGTGCCAGCAGCATCTGTAGCTGTATTTGTAGCGGCTGTCAGGTGTATTCATTTCAGGGTGCCTCGCTGCATTATTTCTTACTATAACTTTTGCTCATTATTAAACCTATATAACAAAAAACAAGGAATTTTTGTGAATAAGAAAGTGGACAAATATGGAACCAACTTCCACATCGTGTTTTAGTAAGACTAGGTGTTAGAGGATTTCTTAGCCAGCAGCATCTCATACACTCTGCTCCCCAGCTTGGCACGTAGCCTACCCCTACTTATTGTACTGGCACTGCCTGCTGCTGCCACCCTTCTAATTCCTAGTGTTATACAGTGCAGTGTCCACTACTTCAGTAGCTGCTAAACATCACCTTTCCTTGGTCCCTGATCAGCACCACTGTCCACTACTGCTCACCCTCAGTAATCAGCACCGCTACTTACTACTGCTTGTCCCAACTGCTTGTGCTCAACACCAGTGTCCACTGCTGCTCGTCCCCAGTCCTTGATAAGCACCACTGTACACTAATGCTCGTCCTTATTCACTGATCAGCAATAATGTCCTCTACTGCTCATCCCCAGTCCTTGACTAGCACCACAGTACATTACTACCTGTGCCCAGTCCTTGACTAGCACCACAGTACATTACTGCCCGTCCTCAGTCCTTGATCAGCACTACAATATATTACTGCCTGTCTGTCTCGTCTTTGATCAGTACCACGGTACATTACTGTTTGTCCCCTGTCCTTGATCAGCACCACGGTACATTACTGCCTGTCCTCAGTTCTTGATCAACACCACGGTACATTATTGCCTGTCCCCAGTCCTTAATCAACACCATGGTACATTACTGCCTGTCCCCAGTCCTTTTTCAGCACCACGGTACATTACTGCCTGTCCCAAGTCCTTGATCAGCACCACGGTACATTACTGCCTGTCCCAAGTCCTTGATCAGCACCATTGTACATTACTACCTGTAGCCAGTCCTTGATCAGCACCAGGGTACATTACAGCCTGCCCCCAGTCCTTGATCAGCACCAGGGTACATTACAGCCTGTCCCAAGTCCTTGATCAGCACCATGGTACATTACTGCCTGTCCGCAGTCCTTCATCAACACCATAGTATATTACTGCCTTTCTCCATTCTTTCATCAGCACCACAGCACAGTACATTACTCCCTGTCCCAAGTCCTTGGTCAGCACCACAGTACATTACTGCCTATCTTCAGTCCTTGATCAGCACCACGGTACATTACTGCCTATCTCCAGTCCTTGATCAGCACCACGGTACATTACTGCCTATCTCTAGTCCTTGATCAACACCACGGTACATTACTGCCTATCTCCAGTTCTTGATCAGCACCACGGTACATTACTGCCTATCTCTAGTCCTTGATCAGCACCACGGTACATTACTGCCTATCTTCAGTCCTTGATCAGCACCACGGTACATTACTGCCTATCTCCAGTCCTTGATCAGCACCACGGTACATTACTGCCTATCTCTAGTCCTTGATCAACACCACGGTACATTACTGCCTATCTCCAGTCCTTGATCAGCACCACGGTACATTACTGCCTATCTCTAGTCCTTGATCAGCACCAAGGTACATTACTGCCTATCTCCAGTCCTTGATCAGCACCACGGTACATTACTGCCTATCTCTAGTCCTTGATCAGCACCACGGTACATTACTGCCTATCTCTAGTCCTTGATCAGTACCACGGTACATTACTGCCTATCTCCAGTCCTTGATCAGCACCACGGTACATTACTGCCTATCTCAAGTCCTTGATTAGCACCACGGTACATTACTGCCTATCTCTAGTCCTTGATCAGCACCACGGTACATTACTGCCTATCCCCAGTCTTGATCAGCACCACGGTAAATTACTGCTTGTCACAAGTCCTTGATCAGCACGACGATAAATTATTGCCTGTCCCCAGTCCTTGATCAACACTTGTGTCCATTCTTTTTCTATCTAGCCTCCGCTCAGCACCATTATCTATAGTGTTGCTTCTCTCCAGTCCCTTCTCAGCACCAATATCTTTTACTCTTATTCATCTTCGGTCACTGCTCATTGTGCACTGTGTTCTCTGCAATTGTTACTGGAAGTTGAAATTATTCACTACAATAAATGTATCAGCAGTGATCAACTACTATACAGGACTGCTCCTCAACTAGCACTTCCATATGTCCAATTTCTATCTATATATATAATTGTCTAAGGGGTACTTCCGTCTTTCTGTCGGCAACTTCCGCCACGGAAATCCGGCGTCGCTGATTGGTCTCGCCAGCTGCCTGTCATGGCTGCCGCGACCAATCAGCGATGGGCACAGTCCGATTAGTCCCTCCCTACTCCCCTGCAGTCAGTGCCCGCCGCCCGCTCTATACTCCCCTCCGGTCACCGCTCACACAGGGTTAATGCCAGCGGTAACGGACCACGTTATGCCGCGGGTAATGCACTCTGTTACCGCTGCTATTAACCCTGTGTGTCCCCAACTTTTTACTATTGATGCTGCCTATGCAGCATCAATAGTAAAAAGATCTAATGTTAAAAATAATAAAAAAACAAAAAACCTCCTATTCTCACCTTCCGTTTTTGGACGATGCGCTCGTTCCTGCCGCCATCTTCCGTTCCCAGAGATGCATTGTGAAATTACCCAGAAGACTTAGCGGTCTCGCAAGACCGCTAAGTCATCTGGGTAATTTTGCAATGCATCCTGGGAACGGAAGATGGTGGCAGCCGCGCGCGCATTGCCAGAGCTTCGCTGGATCCCGGCCGGTGAGTATAAAACTATTTTTTATTTTAATTATTTTTTTTAACAGGGAAATGGTGCCCACACTGCTAAATACTACATGGGCTGTGTTATATACCGCGTGGCTGCTATATACTACATGACCAGTGTTATATACTGCGAGGGCAATGTTATATACTACATGGCTGCTATATACTACATGGGCAGTGTTATATACCGCGTGGCTGCTATATACTACATGGGCATATATATATACTGCATGGGCTGTGTGATATACTACGTGCCCTGTGTAATATACTGCATGGCCTGTGCTATATACTACGTTGCCTGTGTGCCTGTGTTATATATTGCGTGGGCTGTGTTATATAGTACGTGGGCTGTGTTATGTACTGTTTGGGCTGTGTTATATACTGCGTGGCCTGTATTAACGCATCGGCTATTTTACAATATGTATGTATGTATGTATGTACAGTATATAGCAGCCACATAGTATATAGCACAGGCCACGTAGTATTTGTCTGCTATATACTACATGGCTCCTATATACTACTTGGCCTGTGCTATATACTATGTGGCTGCTATATACATACATACATACTGTACATATTCTAGAATACCCGATGCTTTAGAATCGGGTCACCATCTAGTGTTACTAAATGGTTATCATGAGGGAATTAATAAAGTCCATCACAAAGTAAACTTAGCAACTACTCAGCATATAACTGATACATGAGGCAAATCCTCAACTAACAATCGCTTACAAATACAGAAACAAAACCACTACATTTAATATATAGATACATGAATATACTATATTTAATTAAGTGAAATTGACAATTACTTATACATGGGACGGCTGCTTAGTGAAAAATTAAATACATGCACACAGAGCAACAAAACTTTTTAAATTGATTATGCATTGGACAACTCCTTAACTAACAATTCATCTCATATACACAATACATAGACTGTACATATACTGTACATAACAACCAAACCTTCCAAATTGCAGGATTATGTACTATTTGTAATAATATCATGTTAACAACTACTTAGCATATATACTCTGGCAAAAATTAAGAGACTACTGCAAAATGTTCAGTTTTTCTGATTTTTCTCTTTATAGATATATTTTTAAGTAAAATGTAAATTGTTCTTTTATTCTATAAACTTCTGACAACATGTCTCTGAAGTTCCAAGCAAAAAATTTAGTATTTTCTGAAAATAAGAAATGGTCAAAATAACAAAAATATGCATTGCTTGCAGACCTCAAATAATGCAAAAAACAAGTTCATAATCATTTAGAAACAACAATTCTAATGTTTTTAACTCAGGAAGAGGTCAGAAATCAATATTTTGTGGAATAACCATGATTTTTAATCACAGCTTTCATGGGTCTTGGCATGCTTTCTGCCAGTCTTTCACACTGCTTTTGGATGACCTTATGCCACTCCTGGTACAAAAATTTAAGCAGTTCCTCTTTGTTTGATGGTTTGTGACTATCCATCATCCTCTTGATTGACATTCCAGAGGTTTTCAGTGGGGTTCAGCACCTGGTCGTCTAATGGTTAGATGGAGACCTGGAGAGGCGTACAAGCCACAGTTTCTTGCACCCACTGTGAAATTTGGTGGAGGATCGGGGATGATCTGGGGATGCTTCAGCAAGGCTGGAATTGGGCAGGTTGTTCTTTGCGAAGGACATATGAATCAAGCTACATATAAGGTGATCCTGGAAAAACAGTTGATTCCTTCTGCTCAGGCAATGTTCCCAAATTCTGAGGACTGTTTTTTTCCAGCAGGACAATGCGCCATCCCACACAGCTAGGTCAATCAAGGTGTGGATGAAGGACCACCACATCAAATCCCTGTCATGGCTAGCCCAATCTCCAGACCTGAATCCCAATGAACACCTTTGGAAATAATCAAGAGGAAGATGGATAGTCACAAGACATCAAACAAGGTCCTAGGGTAGCCTAGCCAGTCTCCAGACTTGAGCCCAATAGAATATCATTGGTGGGAACTGAAAATCAATGTTGCCCAGTGACAGCCCCGAAACCTGAAAGATCTGGAGAAGATCTGTATGGAGGAGTGGAACAAAATCCCTGCTACAGTGTGTGCAAACTCGGTCAAAAACTACAGGAAATGTCTGACCTCTTGCAAACAAAGGTTTCTGTACCAAATATTAAGTTCTGTTTTTCTATTGTATCAAATACTTATTTCATGTAATACAATGCAAATTAATTATATAAAAATCATACAATGCTATTTTCTCTTTTTTTATTTTTAGATTCTGTCTCTCACAGTTGAAGTGCACCTGCGATAAAAATTACAGACCTCTCCATTCTTTGTAGGTGGGAAAACTTGCAAAAGTGTCAGTGTGTCAAATACTTATTTTCCCACTGTCCCTGCTGAGTAGCCTTTGGCCAGACGTTATGATTAGTGTTGAGCGATACCGTCCGATACTTGAAAGTATCGGTATCGGAAAGTATCGGCCGATACCGGCAAAGTATCGGATCCAATCCGATACCGATACCCGATACCAATACAAGTCAATGGGACTCAAGTATCGGACGGTATTCCTGATGGTTCCCAGGGTCTGAAGGAGAGGAAACTCTCCTTCAGGCCCTGGGAACCATATAAATGTGTAAAAGAAAGAATTAAAATAAAAAATATCGCTATACTCACCTGTCCGACGCAGCCGGGACTTCAGCGAGGGAACCGGCAGCGTTGTTTGTTTAAAATTCGCGCTATTACTTGGTTACGTGAATTCCCGGCTTGTGATTGGTCAGGTCGGCCATGTTGCCGGGACGTGGACCAATCACAGCAAGCCGTGACGAAATTACGTCACGGCTTGCTGTGATTGGTCCGCGTCCCGGCAATATGGCCGCCCTGACCAATCACAAGCCGTGACGTCACGGGAGGCTGGACACGCGCTCATTTTAAAATGGGCGCGTGTCCAGCCTCCCGTGACGTCACGGCTTGTGATTGGTTGCGCCGCGGTCAACCAATCACAAGCCGGGAGGCTGGACGCGCTCATTTTAAAATGGGCGCGTGTCCAGCCTCCCGTGACGTCACGGCTTGTGATTGGTCAGGGCGGCCATATTGCCGGGACGCGGACCAATCACAGCAAGCCGTGACGTAATTTCGTCACGGCTTGCTGTGATTGGTCCGCGTCCCGGCAACATGGCCGACCTGACCAATCACAAGCCGGGAATTCACGTAACCAAGTAATAGCGCGAATTTTAAACAAACAACGCTGCCGGTTCCCTCGCTGAAGTCCCGGCTGCGTCGGACAGGTGAGTATAGCGATATTTTTTATTTTAATTCTCTCTTTTACACATTTTAACATTAATGTTGTTGCGATACCCGATACCCGATACCACAAGAGTATCGGAATCCCGGTATCGGAATTCCGATACAGCAAGTATCGGCCGATACCCGATACTTGCAGCATCGGAATGCTCAACACTAGTTATGATAAATATACTATCAGTTTATTTATACATTGTTTTGGTTGCCTTGTGGCATATGAGGAATTGTCCCCTGTATTAGTTACCCACTAAGTTATTATTAGTAGAGAGTTACTTATAATGGTGCATACAAATATGGCTAAATATTATAAGGGCATATTTGGAATGTTTTTATTACTGTTTCAATAACATAATTTTAATTGTATACAGTAAGATCATGTCTCTTTTATAGTGGACATATCACCAGATTTCACAATATAAGCGGCATGCTTTAATAAATAGGTAACTTAGGCCTGATGAGGCTAGTTTGCTTACTTTGAAAATCCATGTCAGAATGGCTATTTCCATTGTGAACGTTTCCATGTCCGATATTAAAATAAAAGACACACATTTGAAAGTGCAATATTTTTATAGAGATTGTACCAAGTTACTGAGTTATCTCTTGTTGATGGGACTGGCAGTTGATATGTGAGTACAGTTATTGGCAGTCCCATAGAAAATGAATGGAGCACAGGTGTGCATGCTAGACCACTCGTCCATCCAAATGGGACTCTTCAAAGCTCTGTTCTTTGGATCAGTGAATATCAGGCCAGTGAGACCCCCTCTGATCAATAAGTTATTCAGTCTACTACCGATATCTGATAACTTAGTAACATGGTACAGTCTCTTAATGAACAGTGGCATCCTATGGGAAGTGTGGTTATTTTATGTGTCACTATTGCCTACAACAGGGAATTGGCAGGAGGACCTCAAGACTCCACCCGATGAGACAACCTCGTGAAATAGGAACTGACGCATCCATTATAAAAGCTGTGCATCCCTGATATATTGTGTGGAACTCACAGAAGACCATACCAGGCCTACCAGGCAGAGCATTTAACCATTCGTTTTTATCCAAATGGACTTCTACCATTAACAACGTTTATTGAATTTTATCTATCAAATTAACTTTTACTAAAAGTTCAATTCCAGGTCACTGTTTTTAGATTTTTGGATGTTTTTTCGAACTGTATACCTATTTATTAGATCCTTTTTCAGCACTGACTTTTTTCTGGCCAAGTCATGTTCTTCAAACCTTCTCGAACATTTTTAGAGACTGCAGGAAGCTAGAGAATACTGCTGCCATGATGGGGTTTTACTTGGTCTACAACAATGTTTAAGAAGGTTGTACATGTCAACATCCACACGAACCCCACTACCCAAGATTACCAGTAGAACTTTGACCAGAGCATGACGATGCATCCATTGACTTGCCTTCTTCCGATAGTGCTTCCTAAAGCCATCTCATCAATGTACGCAATACACGTACATCTCGCTGTCCACATGACGTAAAGGAAAACTGCAGACACTGGAGATGTTATAATATATGATTATATATATAAATATATATACAGTATATATTTTTTACATGGAGAACAGTAACAGATTACACCCAGTTTTTCTCTATCTCGTGTAATAGGTTTCTATGAGGTTACAGCAGGAAAAGGGTTACCGGCGTGATGGATAAATCATAAGGGGGATGTTTTTTTAATTGACTTACATCCCAGAAATCAATTTAAGAAAATCAGGATTTAATGTACGCTCAGCACAGTTAAAGGTGCAGACATCTTATGTTTAATGTCAGTGAATCGTCCATTGTCCGATGTCATGTAACACAATAATGAGGATATTATTATTGTTGTATTTGCTATCATTACTTACACAATATTGTTTTTTATTTTAAAAAATAATGTGTGTCTCAATTAAAAATAATTTACATATGTGTGGACATATATATATTGTACATTTCGCTCCTGGAGATATAATGCGAGAATTGTGACTACCTAGAGAGTAGGTGGAAGATAAAGTTGCCCCCCACCCCTTCTAATTACCCTTAATTCGTCCATTATCCCCCGTTGTTATGTTACAGAGGAGACGACACGTTATTATTTTGTCTGCCGCTGGATAATATTATGTGTAAATTACTTCTGTATTTTTACAGGAGATGAACATGTAATTACAGATTCACTGCACTTCGTGCCACTGATATAGTGGGGTCATGTAAAATCTGTTTCACCTCATCCCAGCCCTTCTATGAACACTGTATTGTCTACCTAGTGCATGCTGCGCCCGCTGCAAGCACAACTGTGCCAGCTGTTGCCAACTTTCTACACTGCATCCCAGCTATATTACCACAGGAATATTATTATAACAGCAGCTGCCACTGTCAGGATAAATGCAGCATCCATCGGAGCCCGGCTCTACCACAGGCCGCCCCAATGGCAGGTCACATGTCAATTACAAAGATGTTCCATTATTGTCTACAAGCCCCACGCTGGGCTCCAGGAACACACTGGCAACAACTAAAACTTTCCTGATCAGGTCAGTATGCCATGAACGTGCAGACGTGGAACAAATGGTGGTGGAGAAGCAGCGCAGATAGGTAGAGAACATACATAAGCACAAATAAATACTATATATATATATATATATATATATATATATATATATATATATATATATATCACATCTCTGTATGTCAGTGTCTCAACATTTAAGTAGTAGGACTTACATTTTGAGTCTCATTTATTGTCAGAATGATATTTAATAAGACATATACATATAGATTTATGTATATATGAGTGTAAATTTATGTATTATACATATACAATATATGCAAACACACATATATATATATAATATAGACTTATATGCATGTGAACAGTCACATATTTGTGCATATACATAGTTATATACAGTATATATAGAAACACACAGACACTGTATATATATATATATATATATATATATATATATACACACACATGTGCACACATGTATAGTTCTTTGTCAGATAGATTTTATGGCTATCACAATGTAGGGTACGGACGCGGCACCAACGCGTTTCCGATGCACGATGCGTCATGGCTTGTGCGCTTCAGGCAGTAACAAGTGACTTAAAATACATAACCAGCAATGAGACATTGTCTCGTCTTCAGAACATGCCGCTCGCACTAATAAAAGACTCACATTCAGTTACTGTAAATTCAAACCCAAAAGAAGACATTAAAAGGAATGAGAAACAGATATATTATAAAATATTAATTTTCGATATCAATATATTTAGTTTAATATCTAAATGATAAGAGGCTCAATTTACAATTGTTAAAAACCCCACAAATTTAATTTTTTGATTTGACGTTAGGAGAAATACATGGCCACATAATACGTAACAGCCATTTTTCGGGAAAACACCATAGACCATGCAGGTATATCCCACCCACAAGGGAGAAAGTAAAAGCTTTGCAGTTGTGGAATCAGGGCTAGCGGTAATTGCAGAGCAGCGGTGGATTTTGGCCGAGAATGCCATCAGATCGATACGCGTCCTCCTCGGATCCGCACTACAGCACAATCCATAGCTGTACAGAAATCCAGGACTGATCTTTTAGGTAACAGGGATCACTGTAGTAACAAGAAAAACACACAAAAGAGTCCAGCAATCAGTCTAATGACATGATAAACTCCATTTTAAAAGATTTACCTGTATTAATGGAGGACACAGTTTTTTGAAGAATGGCTGTCAGGGGGGACACATGAACCCCCCCCCTGCTCTGCAAATCATTTTATCTCTGAGATTATTTGTACAAAAAACAAGATGAGATAATTACAAAATGGTTCTTATAGATGGGGATCTCGCACGTGTAAAACCTGTTATTATGCCAAACGTTTAATGCTACTGACGCCATCAGACAGGATCCGAATTACAGCGCTGATCATGTTATTTGTCAAATCTCCCGTACGGAATGTAACAAATCCTGCGCACGCCGTACGCCCGGGAAGTTAGACGCTCGGGTACTAGAACATCTGGGGACATTTCTAATCCAAAGAATGTATCCAGGACTGCAAAGCATTTTATTTTAGCTCAGAACAGATCCACCAACACCATGTCAGTCACTGGCACAGAAAGAGTTAACAAGCCCACTCCGATGAGGGGAAGCCCAGCCAGCGCTGCTGCATAGAGACCGCTGAGATTTCAGGACCAGGATGCCTCTCGCATCAGACGGGAAATTATGTTATACTACTAAAGTCCTAGATAGAAAACACATGAAACACGGTCAAGAAGATACACGGGAAGCAGAGTTACAGCACGCCTCACATAGCAAGCACAGCAGAGCCGAGTGTGTCGTACAATAGCAGACCTGGGTATGAGGCTTAACAACAGCCTGTTTGAGGATGCCGTAGAGATGAAAATGTGGTGATTGTCTATGCAGCTGGATGATTTATGTGTCTGTCCATGAGATAGTGTATGTAGCAGAGCTGAGAATGTGACTGTAACAGTGATGTGTCATTGCAGCATGGTGGCTCAGTGGTTAGCTCTGGGGTCCTGGATTCAAACCCCACCAAGGACAACATCTGCAAGGAGTTTGTATGTTCTCTCCGTGTTTGCGTGGGTTTCCTCCGGGTACTCCGCTTTCCACCCACATCAGCAAAGACCTACTGATAGGGAATGTAGATTGTGAGCCCCAATGGGGACAGTGATGATAATGTCTGTAAAGCGCTGTGGAATTAATGGTGCTATATGAGTGAGTAAATTTAATAGCATAAACCGACTGAATACAGATAGTGAAGTGCTGTGCATGAAGCAGTGTTGGACAGGTGAGGCCTGTATATGTAGCACAGCTAACTACATGGCTTTACAGAGCATGTAGCAGAGCTGAGAATGTGGAACAGTATAAACAGGGCTTAATACAGACACTGAAGTGTTCAGTCCGGACCCTCAGAGTTTGTGAATGAAGCAGAGTTTACCGTGTGTTATAGTAGAAAGGGCCACTCAGTAAAGGAGTTTCTGAATCTAGCAGAGTCCATTACGTCGCTGCGATCAAGCAGAACTCAGGAGATGAATTTGTGAATTCAGCAGAGCTGATTGTGTGCTGCGATGGAGGTGGTATCTTAAATATAGCGATATATGAAAGATTATCATTAGTAATATAATTATACTGTCATATGCTAAAATAAAATCTTATACAGACGCTACAGTCATCGTGCTCGTCCCAGCAGTCACGTGGCCACTCGTCCGTCAGGCATTGGCTATGATAAAGCAGATGTGTGCCGCCACCGTTCCCATCGCGCTGTGATCACACGTTGTGTTTTGGGAAATATTATGTGTCGGCCATTATTGTATTAATTTGTTATGCTGTCCATGTTTTCCTCCACTGTCACGTCACTTGTGGCTCGGTGACAGCAGTCTCAGCATTATTTTACTGTGACCCTTGGAAGAGTTAATTTAGACCACCTGAATGTAAAGTCTTAATCTGGAGTGTAATCTGGAGCGCTGGGTCCCTCTCTGTTCATGGCTGGAGAAAACAAGTGCTATATACAGGGCGCTGGTATAATCCTGCCTGCATTATCCAGCTAATGGAGTCAGAGGTTACAAGAATTGTTTCCATACTACTCCGAGGTGTGATGTCAACTGAGAGGGATTCATTTGGGAGACACCAGGCTTCCCCCATATAGCCTGACTGTACTGGTGTCTGTCCATGATGGATGGATAGCGGTATATCTACATAGTGCATCGCAGTACGGTGGCTTTTATATCCCCGACATGACTTTGCATTAACCCTATTATTACCTTATGTACCTTATATAGAGTTGACCCTCTCTATATACGAAGCTGTGCCCGACGCCTCCTTAGATGGTTGGCACGTGTATTAACACTGGGTGCCATAGGTGTAATGTGAGTATTTGATAGCTTGTTTATATTTTGCGTCGGGCCATCTAGAGGGGGCTCGGCAGCCATTGTCTCCAGGTTGCAGACAAGTGGTCCTTGTGTTAGGCAGATTATTATTAGCTTGTATTAATAGATGCAGCTCTGCAGAGAGGGAATCAGCTATTGATAATTGCCAGAAGTATACAGCAGCCACTGTATCGATCGCCTTGTCCCTTATTCCCCTGCTATAGCAGAGATAAGAAGACACACTCTTTAGTGCAATATAATTTCTTTTGACCTATCTGCTTGCTACAGACTTATGATGAATAGCCGCACTGGTTAAAGTCTTTTATCACCAAACTTACCCCTTGATATAATATTGATTCTTTATAACTAGCTCCAAACACAAAAATCAAACTGTCCACTTGGCCATCATCATCATCAATATCATCACAAAGGCTCTGGAATAAAGATCAGCGCGGCACACGGGATGAATCCTCTAATCTGGCCAACTAATCTTTATTTCCTGTTGATGAAAAGAAAGAGGAAGGGGGGACGGGGGGCTGTCATTTCTACAGAATGGGAACATTTGGGAAAAGAGGCCACTTTATAGTAAGACCCCCATCTAATATATACAGTATCTGTGGCATTGCCTCCTAATAGATAGGGTTAATTATATATAGTGCAATAATCAATGCACGTGCTTGATTTCGGGCAGTAAGACAATAACGGTAATATAGGTTCCTGATCAATAGTAACAGGTTTACGTTCGCCAGATGCTCTTTCTTTGTATTCTAAACCCGTGGAAGATTTTCTTCTGTAATGGGAATACCTAGCTCTGCTGTATTTGTCCGAGAGCCGAGTGTGCCAAGTGGGTCTTTAAGACAAGTGTATTTGGGTTAAATGGAGTGGATTTCCTGCCTCACCCTTGAGTGTGCCAGCAGGATTCTGCTGAGGGTAGCATTAGCACAATCACAAGTAATTACAAGCATGTGTACTCTGGGAGGATGAGGACGGGGAAGGTGTGAGGGAGTCAGGGACCGGCACAATCCCCTTTGGAGCAATCAGAACGGGAAAGGTTTCCCCCTTCATGCAAACGGTATGTTGATTTTATTTAATGGCTGATTAAATTAGGCCCAGGTTAACCCTTTCGTTCCAGTAGATACTCAAGAAAAGGGGGTTAACATACTGCGGAATATGCATCTCACCTACTACCGGTTACATGAGTATGATCTCAGAGCTGGTCATTCCGTAGAGGGGCTGCCCTGATGTGTAGACTACCTGCCTTATATACAGTGTCCTCCACTACTTTTATATGCTGCCCTCCCCCCCAGGAAAACATCTGCTGCGGAATATTGTGCTAAGACCTAAGGATGCTTTAACACAGCAAATAAAAGGCAGATCAATGTCACACGAAGTGTCTGCTTTACAATGGATTTCCCAGCTGAGATCCCGGTGATCACCACCTGCTACGCTACAGTATGTGTCTCCTCACTGTACACTGCCGGGGGGCTGCTCACTTCTGCTGGGAGATCTGCTCTTCAGAGAGAGAGGAATAATCTCTATAGTATTGGAATGAGTTTTATATGATAACAATAATGTAACTAACTCCTTCCGTCATTGAGAGGGTGCGATTTAGGTAGAAGAATATGTAAACTGTGTGACGAGGAACATAGGGAGATTATATAGTTTTTGGTGCTGGCAAAAATCTGTAATCAAAATCCTGTTGGGAGAATAGATATAGACAGATGCCAAATAGTTTTCTGAAAATACTTGGGAAAAACAAAAAAGTTTTTTTGGGATCATTCTTCCTCGTATGGCTCTCCCGTTCTCCAGATAAAGGCCTGCTTACATGGAGCAGTTTATCATCTCCTATATACTGTATGTATACCTTCATATTTCACTCTGGTGTCAATGCATGAGATGGATTTTAATAGTTGGCACCTCTTAACTTATATCAGATTTTTCACATTTTATCTAAGTTTACAGATAGCAACCAATATTTGCACTCCAACTAACGTCCCAGAGCCATTAATTACTTCTTCACATATAATCAAGAATTATTCTAATTGTACTTAATTGCTAAATCATTCCAAAAAAATATCCTTCCATGTGACCAAGCTCATTTAGCTCAAGCCTCACAATCTAATTTCTAGATTACGCATTTATTACAACATACTTACATCACCTACATAGCAATTCAGAATTAGTGCCAGGATCTTCAATGCTTAAGCACTAGCGTCACCGAGAGTTAATGGAAGGGGTAAATGAAATGATTTCTGATGATATTGATAGACACATTAGATTGCTGTACAGCATAATGCAGACCACAGTCTAGGCCTGTCCAGAAGCTGAAGGGTTAGAAAGAATTACAAGATGGGACCTGCAAAGCTTTAAATAATGTATGTGCATTCAAATTGATCCAAGCCTTTGTCTGGTGGTTTGAGGCCCTGTGGCAGTTTTGTGCTCACCCTGTTCTATACCCATAGGACTATTCATTGACGTTTCTGGTAGATATTGTGAGAGGATTAGATCAGTCCATCAAGAATAAAAAGTTGAAGACCTCTTGTCATGCAACGTATTAAAATGCTGTAGGATCTGGTCTTCACCGAGGGATGTGATACCTTCTCACCACCTACATATACAGTATAAGCACTCATTAACTGACAGATTCTGCATTCTCTTAACCGTTACGTGCCTGTGTGACGGCAGCCATTTACTGGACATTTCTGAATATTCATGAGTATTAATTAAACTTTAAATAGCCCTTGGTTGCCTTGTTCTTGTAGGCGTTTACTTTCTTCTCTCCCTAGAAACCTCCCTAGACATCATGAAACTGCTAGCTTTTAGTCAATTGGCTTTGAATGGTCACTTGAGACTAACATCTCGAGAAATTATTCTAATTCCTGCAAATAAAGGTCGGCTATATCATCAGAACGTTATTGTGTGCAACACAATCATTCATATCCATAGTGTCAGAAAAGCCGGATGTGATCGAATGATTGTTAGAAACATATTCTGGACGGTGTGATCATTGAATGTAATGCTAACGCATTTGGGAATTTGACAGTTTGGAAAAAAAAAGTAATTAGCAATGAGACCAGGCAAAGTTCACACACACCGGTTTGGTGCATTTTTCATAGTGTTCTGCATTGTGTTTTTCACTTTTTTTTTGTAAACTAAAACCCTGCTGCCCAATATTTGCCAAGGATGAAAAGCAGATTGTGAGAAGATGTACATACTGGCCCACAACAATTTTGCATTAGTTGTATTTTTCTGCAGCTTGTTTTGAAACAAATGCATCCATTGTGATGAGCCATTAGCATTTTATATTGGAGAAGGTGCTTTTGGTACCGATTCGTGGCTTATATGTCAGGCCTTCCTGGTGAAGGCATACAGATGTTACTTTTATTTATTTTTTTAAGGCAAATTTAGGATGGATTCATACAGCATTTTTCTAAAAAAAAAAAAAAAAAAGACACTTTTTTTTCATGGCCTTTTTCGTGGCTAGTTCATAGTGTTATTTGCTTTGCCAGACTGTAAGATAGAACTCACTACATACGATTCGTTTGTACATTGATTACATTTTTAGAGTCACTGGTATTCTGTTCTCTTTTTCATAATTAGGTGTGTCGTTTTTAGCATTTTTCTCTAGTGTTTAGCTCCCATAGGCTTTGGGTATGTTCAAACTTTTTCCGCAATAAAAAACAAGTTTTTCAAGCAGTTCCTGCTTCAGTAAATGCTGGTGTTTTTTGTCCTGAAGTTTATTTTTTTTACATTTTCTTACAGTTTCCCGAATGTTTTTTGTTGGGATTTTTATAATACCCCTTTTTTAGCATTTTTTCTTATGTTTTAGACATGCAGTAAGTAATAAATAAAACCCCAGTGTTCTTTGAGGCAAAAAAGGCTTACAACCTTCCAGAGAGATACTCAGGCATCTTCCAGGCATTTTTTAACCTTCTCATTGACATACTTATTCTAAAGTACGAAGTAGCTGCTTGAAAAGTTTTTTGATCACCTCTAACCACTTGGCGCTTTTGAAAACCTGAAGCGGATAAAAAACATAGTCAAAGCATAAACATACACTCACCGGCCACTTTATTAGGTACACCATGCTAGTAACGGGTTGGACCCCTTTTGCCTTCAGAACTGCCTCAATTCTTCGTGGCATAGATTCAACAAGGTGCTGGAAGCATTCCTCAGAGATTTTGGTCCATATTGACATGATGGCATCACACAGTTGCCGCAGATTTGTCGGCTGCACATACCAAAGATGCTCCATACAAGGCAGGATGGATCCATGCTTTCATGTTGTTTACGCCAAATTCTGACCCTACCATCCGAATGTCGCAGCAGAAATCGAGACTCATCAGACCAAGCAACGTTTTTCCAATCTTCTACTGTCCAATTTCGATGAGCTTGTACAAATTGTAGCCTCAGTTTCCAGTTCTTAGCTGAAAGGAGTGGTACCCGGTGTGGTCTTCTGCTGCTGTAGCCCATCTGCCTCAAAGTTCGACGCACTGTGCGTTCAGAGATGCTCTTAGGCCTACCTTGGTTGTAACGGGTGGCGATTTGAGTCACTGTTGCCTTTCTATCAGCTCGAACCAGTCTGCCCATTCTCCTCTGACCTCTGGCATCAACAAGGCATTTCCGCCCACAGAACTGCCGCTCACTGGATTTTTTTTCTTTTTCGGACCATTCTCTGTAAACCCTAGAGATGGTTGTGCGTGAAAATCCCAGTAGATCAGCAGTTTCTGAAATACTCAGACCAGCCCTTCTGGCACCAACAACCATGCCACGTTCAAAGGCACTCAAATCACCTTTCTTCCCCATACTGATGCTCGGTTTGAACTGCAGGAGATTGTCTTGACCATGTCTACATGCCTAAATGCACTGAGTTGCCGCCATGTGATTGGCTGATTAGAAATTAAGTGTTAACAAGAAGTTGGACAGGTGTACCTAATAAAGTGGCCAGTGAGTGTATAAGCAGCGATGTCATTTTATAGTAGAAATGAGTAGTAAGGCCACATGCGCACGTTGAGTACCGTATTTGGTAAGTTTTTTACCACAGTATTTGTAAGCTAAAACCAGGAGTGGGTGATAAATACAGAAGCAGTGACGTGTTTTTATTATACTTTTCCTCTGATTGCTCCTCTCCTGGTTTTTAGCTTACAAATACTAAGATAAAAACTCACCAAATGCTCAACGTGTGTGGCCTAAGGGCATTTCAAGTGTTTTCTGAGAACTTTTTCAGAGCAGATCTGCTAAAAAAAAAGCTTGAAAAAAAGCGGTGAAAAAATAATCTTAATTTTACCGTGAACAGAGCTTATTTTTTGTGCACAGTCAAAGTGGGATAAAACCCAGTTCATTTCATTTTTACGCCTTTAAAGGGAACCTGTCACCCCCAAAATCGATGGTGAGGTAAGCTCAGCGTCATCAGGGTCTTATCTACAGCATTCTGTAATGCTGTAGATAAGCCCCCCCGATGTTACCTGAAAGAGGAGAAAAAGACGTTAGATTATACTCACCCAGGGGTGATCCCGCTGCGGTCTGGTCAAATGGGCGTCTCAGGTCCGCTCTGGCGCCTCCTATCTTCATTCCATGACGTCCTCTTCTGGTCTTCACGCTCCGGCGCAGGCGTACTTTGTCTGCCCTGTTGAGGGCAGAGCAAAGTACTGCAGTGCGCAGGCGCCGGGCCTCTCTGACCTTTCCGGCGCCTGCGCACTGCAGTACTTTGCTCTGCCCTCAACAGGGCAGACAAAGTACGTCTGCGCCGGAGCAACGGCATGAAGACCAGAAGACGACGTCATGGAATGAAGATTGGAGGCGCTGTACCGGACCTGAGACGCCCATCGGAGCGGGACTGCCCCTGGGTGAGTATAATCTAACGTATTTTTCTCCTCATTCAGGTAACATCGGGGGCTTACCTACAGCATTACAGAATGCTGTAGATAAGCCCCTGATGACGGTGAGCTTACCTCACCATCGATTTTGGGGGTGACAGGTTCCCTTTAATTGTGCTGTGAAAATGACCTGACAGCGCGATTCTCCAGGACACTTTGGTTACAGCGATACCAAACTTGTGTAGGTTCGTTTTATATTTTAGTGGCTAACACTATTCAGAACTTTGTTAAAAAAAATAAATTGGGGGGTCCGTATTGCGATTGTCTGAAATGTGTAACTTTTGTTTATTTTTCTATCGATGGAGTTGTCCGAGGGCTTGATTTTGTGTGTTGTGCTCATGTATTTATTGCTATTGATTTCCAATTTATTGGGGATGTTGGTATTCTTTTTTAAATTTTTTTATCTTATTACATTGTTTACCATAGAGCATAATTAATTTCACATTTTTAGAAAGCACTGCAGTACTTTGCTCTGCCCTCAACAGGGCAGACAAAGTACACCTGCGCGGGAGCCGCGGCAGGAAGACAAGAAGTGGAGGTCATTGCATGAAGATGGGAGGCCCCGGACCCCAACCGCGCTGCCCGGACCGTACAGGGACCGTCCCTGGGTGAGTATAATATACCTTGTTTTTCTTATCTTGCAGGTTACATCGGGGGATTATCTACAGCATTACAAAATGCTGTAGATAAGCTTCTGATGGCATGGCCTTAGCTTATAGGTCTAAAATGGGGTGACAGATTCTAGTCACTAGTTGCTAGTGTAGAATAGCAGTAATCAGAGCTAACTATTATCACTAATTTTAGAGGCAGGTGTCTAAATAACACAGCTGGCACTTGTGGAGTGGAGCGGGCTCAGCACCTAAGCGCGGTCCATACATCAACATTTGACATGTAACATGTAGGTCATACATCGGGAAGGGGTTAAAAATGAGACTTTTCATGCTATTATATAAGAAATATAAGACTATGAAGTAATTCATATATTAATATGGTTAAGGAGTAATTCCAAACAAAAGCACAGTTACTGGCCTAGCGTGAACCAAAATCTAACATGTGACTGGAACAGTAAGCCAATGGCTATGTGATGACCTTGGTTTCATTACATGAAAATTGCAAGGTCAAAATGTGATTGGAAAGGGAAAAATACAGATACTGATTGTGAATGCAGTTGCCTTCCTACATGTAATGTTAGTGGTAATGTAGTCCTAATCTTAAGTTTCAGAACATGGGCTCATGCACACCGATTATTTTGAGCGAGTGCTATCTGTGGTTTTTATGGCAAGCACTCATACCCATGATAATCTATGGGGCTGTATACATGTCCGAGTGTCAGATCAAAATTGTCAATGTAAGTCTATGTTTCTGTGGAAAACATAACATTTTCACAGACTGACAGAATGGAGAAACTTTTTTTTTCTCTCTCTCCACGTTCGAGAAAAACTGATGCCACTCTGATCAAACTCAGGTCCGTTTTTCTCTGATTTGTCTGAATCAATGAAACTCTGTGAGTTTGTGTGCTGTCTCTGAGCTAGTGGGTGGACTTGCTTACTCTGGGTCTCCTATACACTGCACACACAGACATAGTGGACTCCTGCTCTTCTGTTTCTATGTAACACTTGCTCAGAATTAGAAGCAGCAGGAGCATGGGGGATAGAGAGTAGATAGAGAAGCAAAACAAATTAGTAGAAAGCAGCAACAGGATCTGAATCTGTTGTCTTCTGCCTATTCTCTCACTCTGCTCTTTCCCCTCCACTCTTCATAGACTTCAATAAGCAGCTGTAATCTGATCCCTCTGTGAGCTGCTAGTCTGTCATATTTTGACCAAGATGATTTGGTGTGAATAATAAGTTTAAAAGTCAGAAGAAGTGACTTATAAGTGGAAAAAGTAACATATTTATCCACTATTAATTTAGGTAAAGATTGTTTAAATGGAACCTGACATCTGATACTTGCTGCCTGTTCCACGGGCAGCATGTATCAGACGTGGCTGTGTGTTCGATTTCTCTCCAGGTGCGATAGGTCCAGGGGAGTGACGGTCAGGCTTCACTGTTATGGTTTCCAATGGCAAGGAAACATCAGAAGCATAGAATAAACGGACAAGCTCTCGGGTGATGGAAACTAGAGCTGACCGCGATGCTAAACCTACACACCACACTAGAAGTAGCCAGGGGGCATTCCTGCGTTGTCTCTAGATGCCGCGCGCCAGCCGGAGAACTAACTACCCCTGGTAGAAGAAAACACAGTCCTGGCTTGCCTCCAGAGAATGTCCCCACAGGAGATAGCAGCCCCCCACATATAATAACGGTGAGAGCAGATGAAAAGACACACGTAGTATGAAAGCAGATTTAGCACAGAGAGGCCCGCTAACTAAATAGCAGAAAGATACAACAGAGGACTTCGCGGTCAGCTGCAAAACCCTTCAAAACACCATCCTGAAATTACCTTAACTCATGTGACAACTCATGCCACTGGAGTGGTAATTTCAGCCCAACAAGAGCTTCCAGCTGCAGAGATTCACATAAGTGCAAACTGGACAAAACATACAAAAATAGACTTAAGGACTAAAGTGTCCAACTTAGCTGAGCAGAAAACTGGGAGCAGGAACATGCAACAGAATCACTCTGGATACATTGATGGCCAGCATTAGAATGACTGAGGAGCAAGGTTAAATAGGATACTCCCACATCCTGATAGGAACAGGTGAACTGAGAAGGCAAAGCTTGCAGGACACCAGTACCACAAGAGACCACCGGGGGAGCCCACGAACCGAATCACAACACTTCACCTTGACAAACTCCATGGCTCTACCTTCAGAAAAGAGATATCATGTGCACATAACTTGAGACTGGATTCAGATGAGGGTTTTATTCTTGTAAAAAAATAAATAAAATAAAAGTGTCTACTGGATACCTGCATTTTTTTCATAGTTTAAATTATTTGTTATAGCATATTTGTTATGGCATTTGTTTAAATCACATCTTCTGGAGGCTTTATTGAATTCCTACTGAGAAACTTATTGTTAGGGCTAGCGGAACGCACCGAGTAAATAATAGAGGTTTTATTATAATTGATGCGTTCCCAGCCCGGGGTCCACCGTGCAGGAGAACCTGCTGCTAGCAAACGGCGGAACTATATGGCAGTATGAGCTAACCCTGTTACTTCACAGAGTAGCCGAAACTCAAAGCACTGCGCCCTGTTTGACTTCACAGTGGCACAGGCTAACTACTCAACTGAGAGCAGTCAGAGGTCATGCATGCACACAAACTCCTCGCCGGAGGTGCCAGCATTCTAGCGGCTTATTTCAGCCGGGTCCCTGAACACAAACTCACATGACCACACTGGCGCAAAGCACATAACACAGAACAATACTAGCGCATGGCCGTGCGGCCATGCGAGCCTTAAATAGTTGCAGCACGTACAGGACCTTCCTAGGAAGACCAATGAGAGGCTGCGACAGAGCGTGAGCACCTACAGGACCTTCCTGAAGGGCCAATGGCCTTAGCTGCAGTATCTGATCATGTGACCCTCGATCTCCACTGAGAGATCTTACTCTGGGCATGCTCAGAACGAGAAAAGCAGGACAGTCCCAGAAGTGTCTGCTCGCCGCTGCCCAGCACTGACTTCAATGGCAGAAGCAGGAAAAGCAGCAGTAACTCTTTGCACAGAGTCAGACTGAGCGAGACGCTGGGACCGACGTCTCCGCTGAGCAGGCTCCACTGCGGCAGGAGAAGAATGGGAGACCGCAGCGGAAATGGCCCGAGATTCCCCCTGTGCAGAGGCGGGAACTCTACCCCTAACACTTATTTAATTTTATAGAAAAAATAAACAAATCAAAATGCAATAATCATTGAGTACTCAAATGAAACCTATCACCAGTTTTGTCACATAACAGCTAAAAATATCATCCTATTTAGCGTATGCGCTGCATTCCCTAACTCATTATATGACCCCCTGACTCCCCCCTGTATAGCCCCAAAAAAACTTTTTGATTTCTCCTGCGCTGTATGCTAATCAGGTCCATCTGGTCCGATGGGCTTGGCTTCCGTCCTCTCCACAACTTCCCCCGGCTGCTGCTCGTCATCCTTGACATGGATGATATCTCCTGCATCACAAGATTGTAGACTGTCAACCCTCGTGGGCAGGGTCCTCTCTCCTCCTGTACCAGTGGTGACTTCTATTGATTAAGATTATTGTACCTGTTTTTTATTATTTATACCCCTTCTCACATGTAAAGCTCCATGAAATAAATGGCGCTATAATAATAAATAATAATAATCACAAATCGCATCTTGCGCTTGGGCAGTATGCTTTGCCCAAATGCAGACACTTGAATAAGATGATATTTTTAGCTGCTGTGTGACAAAACTGGTGACAAGTTCCCTTTAAAGTGGTATTCCCATCTCCAAGATCCTACTCGCCGGTGCTTGAGCAGAAGAAGGATAAAGACACTGCCCATAGACTGCCCATAGAAGGGCGGATCTGATACGGATCTTAGCACAAGTGCTGGGCGCAAGCGCGGGATTATAGAACCCCAGCTGCATGTTACAGGGCAGTGTGACGTGCATAGAAGGGGGGTGCTGCGATAATGAAGACAGGAGGCACAGATTTATTCCAGACACCTCACGCCCCAAAGCCTGGAAGAAATCATTAACATAAAAGATAAAAACTCAATTTCTCGACAACTACACTGCAGCTATGAGGCATGCAGGTAAGACTATTTTAACCAGTCTATTACCTGTATGCCCATAGTAATACCTTAAAAGCGTCCCAGGGGGTGACAGATTTCCTTGTCTACTAGAGATACTGTGCACCTCACGGCCATACTGACATTGCCGCAGCATGTTTGTTACTAGTCGTCGTGAGCCTACATGTACCAACTGTGCATCCTAGCATTTTAGGTTTCATTAAATTACTTGTCATTTTGGTTGAACATTATTATTTAAAAAATAAAGCAAAAATGTAAAAAAAGCAAAACAAAACAAAAACGTAGCCCAACAATAAGAGGTTAAAGTTTTGCAAGTGTTTGACTAATCATTGTCTTTACCAATCGTAGGTGCCACAACAATACTGCTGGCTGTTGCCACAAATTTCTTTCTGTGCATATACCTAGAGCTCTCTTTATTTAGGGTTAAGTGTTTTTTGTCAAGTGTGCCCCAAAGCATGCACACATGATATGAAGCTGGGGCTGTACACCCAGAATCAGTGCGCATGCCCGAGGAGATGATGGGCAGTGCCCATGTGTGGGATTTGCTAGGTTGTTGCCATGACGTCGGGCCAGTCATAACAATCAATCACAATGCGATGTGTGTCAATTATTACAATAGGACCCTGACTATCCTTGACTGAACTGTTACAAAGCGGCACCCCTCAGACAGAAACAGAAGGTATGTGATGCAATCACCTAAGGATAAAAACTGGTTTTATAAGATACTAGCTGAAGAGCCCGGCATTGCCCGGACATGGTAACTAACTGTGGTTAGTTATAGCACCTCACTTCTCTCATTTTCCCATCACACCTCTCACTTTCACCCTCACATCTCTCATTTCCCCCCTCACAGCTCTCATTTTCCCCTCATACCTCTCATTTCCCCCCCTCACTCCTCTCATTTCCCCCCTCACTCCTCTCATTTCCCCCTCACACCTCTCATTTTCCTATACCTGTATGTCATGCCTCCTGTATATAGTATATACCTGTATGTCATCTCTTCCTGTATATAGTATATACCTGTATGTCATCTCCTTATATAGTATATACCTGTATGTCATCTCCTCCTGTGTATAGTATATACCTATATGTCCTCTCCTCCTGTATATAGTATATACCTGTATGTCATCTCCTCCGGTATATAATATATACCTGTATTTCATCTCCTGTATATAGTATATACCTGTATGTCATCTCTCCTGTATATAGTATATACCTGTATGTCATCTCCTCCTGTATATAGTATATACCTTTGTGTCATATATTTTGGCATAGTAACTAACTGTGATTAGTTATAGCACCTCACTTCTCTCATTTTCCCATCACACCTCTCATTTTCCCCCTCACATCTCTCATTTTTCTGTATATAGTATATACCTGTATTTCATCTCCTCCTGTTTATAGTATACAGTACAGACCAAAAGTTTGGACACATCTTCTTATTTAAAGATTTTTCTGTATTTTCATGACTATGAAAATCGTACATTCACACTGAAGGCATCAAAACTATGAATTAACACATGTGGAATTATATACTTAACAAAAAAGTGTGAAACAACTGAAATTATGTCTTATATTCTAGGTTCTTCAAAGTAGCCACCTTTTCCTGTGATAACTGATTTGCACACTCTAGGCATTCTCTTGATGAGCTTCAAGAGGTAGTCACCAGGAATGGTCTTCCAACAATCTTGAAGGAGTTCCCAGAGATGCTTAGCACTTGTTGGCCCTTTTGCCTTCACTCTGCGGTCCAGCTCACCCCAAACCATCTCGATTGGGTTCAGGTCTGGTGACTGTGGAGGACAGGTCATCTGGCATAGCAGCCCATCACTATCCTTCTTGGTCAAATAGCCCTTACACAGCCTGGAGGTGTGTTTGGGTCATTGTCCTGTTGAAAAATAAATGATGGTCCAACTAAACGCAAACCGGATGGAATAGCATGCCGCTGCAAGATGCTGTGGTAGCCATGCTGGTTCAGTATGCCTTCAGTTTTGAATAAATCCCCAAGTGTCACCAGCAAAGCTCCCCACACCATCACATCTCCTCCTCCATGCTTCACGGTGGGAACCAGGCATGTAGAGTCCATCCGTTCACCTTTTCTGCGTCGCACAAAGACACGGTGGTTGGAACCAAAGATCTCAAATTTGGACTCATCAGACCAAAGCACAGATTTCCACTAGTCTAATGTCCATTCCTTGTGTTCTTTAGCCCAAAAAAGTCTCTTCGGCTTGTTGCCTGTCCTTAGCAGCGGTTTTCTAGCAGCTATTTTACCATGAAGGCCTGCTGCACAAAGTCTCCTATTAACAGTTGTTGTAGAGATGTGTCTGCTGCTATAACTCTATGTGGCATTGACCTGGTCTCCAATCTGAGCTGCTGTTAACCTGTGATTTCTGAGGCTGGTGACTCGCATAAACTTATCCTCAGAAGCAGAGGTGACTCTTGGTCTTCCTTTCCTGGGACGGTCCTCTTGTGAGCCAGTTTCTTTGTAGCGCTTGATGGTTTTTGCCACTGCACTTTGGAACACTTTCAAAGTTTGCCCAATTTTTCTGACTGACTGACCTTCATTTCTTAAAGTAATTATGGCCACTCGTTTTCCTTTACTCAGCTGTTTTTTTCTTGCCATATTACAAATTCTAACAGTCTATTCAGTAGGACTATCAGCTGTGTATCCACCAGACTTCAACACACACAACACAACTGATGGTCCCAACACCATTTATAAGGCAAGATATCCCACTTATTAAACCTGACAGGGCACACCTCTGAAGTGAAAACCATTCCCGGTGTCTACCTCTAGAAGCTCATCAAGAGAATGCCAAGAGTGTGCAAAGCAGTCATCAAAGCAAAAGGCGGCTACTTTGAAGACCCTAGAATATAAGACATAATTTCAGTTGTTCCACACTTTTTAGTTAAGTATATCATTCCACATGTGTTAATTCATAGTTTTGATGCCTTCAGTGTGAATGTACAATTTTTATAGTCCTGAAAATACAGAAAAATCTTTAAATGAGACGGTGTGTATAAACCTTTGGTCTGTACTGTATACCTGTGTGTCATCTGCTCCTGTATATAGAGTATACCTGTATGTCATCTCCTGTATATAGTATATACCTGTATGTCATCTCCTCCTGTACATAGTATATACCTGTATGTCATATCCTCCTGTATATAGTATATACCTGTGTGTCATCTCCTCCTGTATATAGTATATACCTGTGTGTCATCTCCTCCTGTATATAGTATATACCTGTGTGTCATCTTCTCTTGTATATAGTATATACCTGTGTGTCATCTCCTCATGTATTAGACCTTGTTCACACGTTATTTGGTCAGTATTTTTACCTCAGTATTTGTAAGCTAAAACTTGGAGTAAAACAATCAGAGGAAAAGTTTATTAGAAACACGTCACCACTTCTGTATTTTTCTGGCTTATAAATACTGAGTTAAAATATTGACCAAATACTGAACGTGTGATTGTGGCCTTATACACAGCCTCCTCCTGCAGCGCTCCACTCTTCTCTATACACAGCCTCATACTGCAGCAGCACCTCACACCTCTCATTTTCCCCCTCACATCTCTCATTTTTCTGTATATAGTATATACCTGTATGTCATCTCCTGTTTACAGTATAAACCTGTGAGTCATCTCCTCCTGTATATAGTATATACCTATATGTCATCTCCTCCTGTATATAGTTTATACCTGTGTGTCATCTCCTGTATATAGTATATACTGTACCTGTGTGTCATCTCCTCCTGTATATAGTATATACCTGTGTGTCATCTGCTCCTGTATATAGTATATACCTGTGTGTCATCTCCTCCTGTATATAGTATATACCTGTGTGTCATCTCCTCTTGTATATAGTACATGCCTGTGTGTCTTCTCCTGTATTAGACCTCGTTAACACGTTATTTGGTCAGTATTTTTACCTCAGTATTTCTAAGCTAAAACTTGGAGTAAAACAATCAGAGGAAAAGTTTATTAGAAACACGTCACCACTTCTGTATTTTTCTGCCTTATAAATACTGAGGTAAAATGCTGACCAAATACTGAACGTGTGAATGTGGCCTTATGCACAGCCTCCACCTGCAGCGCCTCACTCTTCTCTATAAACAGCCTCATACTGCAGCAGCACCTCACTTCTCTCATTTTCCCCCTGACATCTCCCATTTTTCCCCTCACATCTCTATCCATGAGGCTCCTCCCTTTCCACTGAAGCAACTCCATTCTAGACATGAGGGAGCTAGATGTGGAATGGGCGGGGCTGTGTGGAGCAGGCATGGCTCGATACATACACACACACACATGCCTACACTCAACTTTATATATTAGATAAACTGGGAAAACTGGGAGCTTTTCTTTGTAGAAAAACATGTTAGTGATGCACAATGCATCACTAACAACACATCTGGCATAATACACAAACATTACATGACAGGTTCCTTTTAATGTTGAACATAGAAGAATTTCCAATCCGTCATTGACACCTGTTTCTATTTCGCCCCAAAGTCCACCCACCCACAGCCCCTGGTGGCAAATAAACATACTACAGTTTTGGAAGATATCAAACACTTAGACTTTGTTCCTGGAAGATATGTGTCATGTCGGACGCTGTTCATACTAGGTCGTTCGACAGACAGCGGTAATTCCGCTTTTGTCCACTATGCGCTCAGTGGCGTTGGCTAGATTTTATCTAGCTGGTCCGGGGTTAATTTAGCTGGTGCTCGGATTGGAAGCTGGGCCACGCCCACTGCCTTTAAATAGTTCTTCTGAACATTGGGCGTTGCCGATTATAGGTTCAGTCTTGTGCTTGGTTATCTCAGTCTGGAGTGGTGAGCTAGGAGTTGGAGTATCGAATCTGGTGGTGTATATTTCCCTTTGTCATATTTTCTCCTTCCTATATTTGTATTTGTTTTGCCCTGAGCACTTATAGTGTATTCCTGTGTGACTGCGGCGTGGTTCATATTTTTCCGTTATCCTTGTCTGTGCTTACTGTGGGTATTGGTGTGTGGTCTCTTCACTGGGTGGTGGGTGGTGGTTTCAGCCTAGGGTTGAAACAGGAGACAGGGTGAGGATGGAGGCCCAGACATGCACACCATCAGTGTAAACTCTGGGAGAGGGTCAGTCAGGGTTTCCCTAGTCTGAGGGAAATCGCAGGGGCCCGGGTTATTAGCTCTTGCCTACCTAGGTCTCCCGTGACAATATGATGATGGAGGCAGGCTCTGCAAGCCAATGTGGCAAGGACAAGGGACACTATCTATGGTATTAGCACGCTGAGCCAGCATAAACCTGGGGGTGGGAATCAGGCACAACGAGAGGGTAAGGTGCCAGTTCTTAAACAAAATCTCCTGTTAGCCAACTCATGGATGACGATGAAGATTATGATGATAATGTAAAAAATGCACTCAAGAAAGCAAGGAGCAAGTAACCTAGTTTACCTAATAGGTGCACAAATTTTGCAGATCGTCATCATCAAAAACTCAACAAATATTCATCATGGGAACGTACCCTTAGTCAGCTCAGAAATCATTGTTCTCAGCAGCACATTGTTCTTATTTAAACAGGACCTTTGTTGTTGAGAACAATGGCAATCAGTGCACACAAAATGATTTACTACTGTACACCTACATCTATAGCATCTACATCCCATAGTATCCTTGCACTAGCCCATCAATGTGTGCTCAAGACAGTCCCTGCCCCCGAGGAACCCGTTGATCAGCAGTACAAAGCAGCCTGTAGTGCTATGGCACCCTCAGAGCGATAGGCCTAAGTTATAGCACCAGGAACGGCATAGTGAAAAGGTGTGTTGTGTCAGAAAGCACAGTTTCCCCTTAGCTGGGCTGCTCAGTTTAGATCCTCATTGGCCCCTAAAAAGCATTGAAAGTTTTTTTCCTTCTAAAACCCAAAAATATTTATTTATTAGGAAATAAGAAGTTTGATCAGTCGCCAAAGTCTTATCATTATGTTTTTTTAGAATTTTTATAGCGTGTTGTGGTCATTATTTTGACAGTGAGTATTACCATCAGTTTCTGATAATCAAATTTATATTTGACAATGAATCTGGACAGTATCTCTGAATAGACAAGTAAGATCAACTTTTCCAATTGTCTTAATTTCCTATTCACAGCAATCTGTCAATGCTTTATGTGGAGTTCTTCAAATATCATACACAATCCCTTTACATAGTCCCTTTCGACAGCAATACATGTCTTCCTTTATGGAACATTTTTTCCTAAATGCATATAATTGCAGCTAAACATTTTTGTGGGGACTGTTCTTAATTTGGCACTGTTTGCCTCCTATACCCTCGCTATTGTGCTGTCACTTGCTGACTGCAGAATGAGATAGCTGAGAACGCTTCAGTCAACCGTCTATGGCTCTTCTCAGCTGATTTAGTACTACAGACCACATCAAAGTTGACCTGTAGGACCCGTCATCAGCCTGTGTACGAGCCGCATAGTACTGTCTGCTCTACTATTAGCCAAAAGTGACAATGTGGCTAATAGGAGTGATCAGAAAATACACTAGACACATACTGTAGATTGAGCATGCCATGACACCCATTGGCACATCTTGTTCGCTTTGTGGAGGTGCTGATTGGGTAACAGAGGTAGCTCCCCTTCCTCTCTTGACTTCATAGATATTACAATTACTATTGAGATAACTCGGATCCCGGCTGTTGCATTTGGATGCTGGCTATATATTACAGCCCGTACCTGATGATGATGACTCGGACTTAGAAGAGTAAGGATAAAGCAATAGTGTACACAGATAGAAGCATTACTTTAAAAGGAACCTGTTCATGTGAAAAAAAACGCCATAAACCTGCAGGTATGGGGTTAATCTGGAGCTTAATATCGTTCCGTAGCTGTGTGGTCACCACCCTGAAGGCTCAGGTGCTGGGAGAAAATGATCTTTATTCCTTACGACATCCTCAGGCCTCCAGTCACAGAGGCGCGGCTGGCACAGATTCAGTCACCGCTCAGTACATAGTGAGTGGATTCAAACTACACACTGACTGACAGCAGGCTCTGCACTGATACACTGCAGAGTCAGCTGTCAGTCAGTGGCGGGCTGTGGTTACAGCTGCTGCTCACTGTGTACTGAGTGGTGACTGAACCTACTGCGCCTATGTAACTGAAAGCCAGAGGCTGCCGGGAGGAATCAAGTTAATTTCCTCAGCGAGCCTTCAGTGTGACTGCTGCATGTCTTCAGAACACTACTAATCTGCAGATTAACCCCATAGCTACAGGTTAATAGCATTTTTTCCCAGGTTACCTTTAAACCTATAAACTGGAGAGATTGACCATATAAAGGGTATAACCTTTTAGGCAAAAATTGAAATGTACAAAACGTAATTAAAGAGAAACTGTCAGATCACTGAGTGGTGACTAAAACCGCGCTGGCCACACCTCTTTAACTGAAAGCCAGGGGCTTTCGGGAAGAATAAAGTTCACTTCCTCCCGGTAGCCAAGCTTTCGGTGCGGCAGCTGCACAGCTTTAGAATGAAATTAACCTGCATACTAACACTGTATCTGTAGGTTTTTAGCATTTAGGACATGACAGGTTCCCTTTAATTGCAAAATGGATCAATTGGATCAATGAACCTCATATGCAGTGAAAACTGCTTATGTAAGACACTTTTGGAAAGTGGTTCTCTGGTTGTTTCATGACAAGGTGATTTTTAGTGCCAGTTTCCCTATAACAGATCTTCCAAAGACAAGTCCGGCAATACTTTAACATGGCCAGTCTGTTCCTCTGTTGCAGAGAAATCAGGGTTTGAACTGATATGAAAATAAGGCTGTAGATATGAAGCCTCTGTCACTCCAGCTCTATTGCCTGTCCAGTGCCACCTCCTCCTGCTTGACTAACAGCCTCTATGTTGTGTGACTTCAGGAAAAGCAGCTTCCTGTCACACAGCAGGAGGTGGCGCTTGGCGGGGATTTGAGCTGTAGTGTCAGAGCCTTCAGATCTATACCCTCATTTGCATATCAGTTCAAACCTTAATTTTTCAGTAATGGAGAAGTGGACTGATCATACAAAGGTATTGCTATACTTGCTTTTAAATAAAAATGGACATAATAATTTGGGGTGTGAAATCCTGCTGACAAATTGCCTTTAATGGCACAATTCATAATTACATTTGAGTCTTTGACTAGTTTTTGGTGGTTTTTTTTGCCTGTTTTTCATTTGTGCCTTTTATTTGTGTCTCTTTTATATGTGCTTGATGTTTTTTTTTTTTTTTTAAATCAAGGTTTGCCATTATGAGCGGAATTTGGGGTTCCTGGATGTTTTCTCCTGATTGATCATTAGCGACTATTAAAAAAAAATACTAAATTGGTTGCAAATGTACTCCAGCATCGCCACCACTCCACCCTGATTTTATGTTCACCTAAAACTTTGGTGCAATTTTTTGCAAAACACGTCACTATTTGTGTTTATAAAAAGGTTTAAAGAGAAAAATAATGCATAGGTTTGACTTTGCGCAAAAATCATGGACTGCGAGCACCAATTTGAAGAGTTTGGCACAAAAAACATCAATAAAAATCTCAAGATCAAAAAAAAAAAAGTGAGTGACAAAGAAAAAAACCTCAAATGATTAATCGGGGGGCCTAAATGTTTAGGACTGTGGCATGCATGGGATCTACTTGGTTATGACGAACGCCATTAAGAATTCCTGCTCCCACCCGGATTGCAGTGATACGCTTTTCACTTATATAAATGGCCCGTCACCAGCACCGAGCTAAATATACACCATGAGACTTGTACACAAAGTTTTATTCCAGGGCTGGACATTCTTTCGTGTTATAAAACTATATTTTCTTTAAAAGGGAACTAGTCTTTAGCAATAAAACCATACAGAGCTGCACAAGCCCAATGAAATCAAATCTGCTCCAAATAAAAGTGAGTGTAGCTGACCAGTACAAGCACCATGGCAGCGCCACATGTTCACACAAGGAACAGCTGAGTGGGAAAGCACATAAAACAGCTCACGTTTCTCTGCACACAGGCACAGGAAATATAATTAAGAGATGGGATGTCTGACATATTATGGCAGGGAAATCAGGAGAACACCAGCCTCCGCATCACTGGTTTCCATTCATACAGTGACCCAAAGCAGCTTCTTATCTTATTACATATCTAAATGCAACAATATTTCTTGTGTTCCCATTTGTGTGCGTTTGGGAAATGTGAGGGTGTGAGGAGGGCCCACTGCTCTCTGCTCTTCAATTACTGTGTCCTGTCTAGGTTTTCTTCTGCAGATCAGGAGACAAGTAGGAGAAACTTCACAGATAGATTATGTTTTCTTATTAATAGTAATATTAGCAAATACCTCCAATTAGAAATGTAGTATAGTTCTTCTGATTCACTTTCACTTATCCCATGTGCAGTAGGTTAGGTATCCATGGCTATGACCACTAACAGCAAACAAATTGGTGGTAACCATGGATACCTAAGCTAGTTCAATGCCAAGCACATGGGTGTTGTGAAATTGGATTCTGGGCTCCCCCGGTGGCCACTGGTGGAATTGAACTTGTGTGCATCATCCTCTCTGTTCACCTGTTCCCATCAGGATGTGGGAGTCTCTATATAACCTTGCTCCTCTGTCAGTTTCATGCCGGTCAACAATGTAATCAGAAGCCTTTCTTTGCATGTTCCTGCTACTAGACAACTCCCAGCTAAGTTGGACTTTCGTCCTTGTTTGTTTTTGCATTTTGTTCCAGTTCACAGCTGCTGTTTCGTTACTGTGTCTGGAAAGCTCTTGTGATCTGAAATTGCCACTCTGGTGTTATGAGTTAATACTAGAGTCTTAAAGTAATTTCTGGATGGTGTTTTGATAGGGTTTTCAGCTGACCATGAAAGTGCCCTTTCTGTCTTCCTGCTATCTAGTAAGCGGACCTCGATTTTGCTAAACCTATTTTCATACTACGTTTGTCATTTCATCTAAAATCACCGCCAATATATGTGTGGGCCTCTGTCTGCCTTTTGGGGAAATTTCTCCAGAGGTGAGCCAGGACTGTATTTTCCTCTGCTAGGATTAGTTAGTCCTCCGGCTGGCGCTGGGCGTCTAAGGATAAAACGTAGGCACGCTACCCGGCCACTGTTAATTGTGCGGCAGGTTTAGTTCATGGTCAGTTTAGATTCCATCTTCCAAGAGCTAGTTCTTATATATGCTGGGCTATGTTCTCTCGCCATTGAGAATCATGACAGTTTGACCGGCCAAAAAGGGTTAAATTATTGGCTGAGAAAGGAGAGAAAAAAGAAGTCTGCTGAAAATTTTTTTTTTTTTTTCTCTAGTTCTGAGTGTGCTCATAATTGAATCACTTGCTAGTCTGCCTATACTGCAGCCTTCCTCTCTTTCTCTCCTTCTAATCCTTGAATGGCTCTGTGTTCACCTGTTTGAAATGGATCTTCAGAGTGTAGCTACAGGTTTGAATAATCTCGCCACGAAGGTACAAAATTTGCAAGATTTTGTTGTTCATGCACCTATGTCTGAACCTAGAATTCCTTTGCCTGAATTTTTTTCAGGGAATAGATCTTGCTTTCAAAATTTTAAAAATAATTGCAAATTGTTTTTGTCCCTGAAGTCTCGCTCTGCCGGAGATCCTGCACAGCAGGTCAGGATTGTAATTTCCTTGCTCCGGGGCGACCCTCAAGATTGGGCTTTTGCATTGACACCAGGGGATCCTGCGTTGCTCAATGTGGATGCGTTTTTTCTGGCCTTGGGGTTGCTTTATGAGGAACCTCATTTAGAGCTTCAGGCGGAAAAGGCCTTGATGTCCCTATCTCAGGGGCAAGACGAAGCTGAAATATACTGCCAGAAATTCCGTAAATGGGCTGTGCTTACTCAGTGGAATGAGTGCGCCCTGGCGGCGATTTTCAGAGAAGGTCTCTCTGATGCCATTAAGGATGTTATGGTGGGGTTCCCTGTGCCTGCGGGTCTGAATGAGTCCATGACAATGGCTATTCAGATCGATAGGCGTCTGCGGGAGCGCAAACCTGTGCACCATTTGGCGGTGTCTACTGAGAAGACGCCAGAAAATATGCAATGTGATAGAATTCTGTCCAGAAGCGAGCGGCAGAATTTTAGACGAAAAAATGGGTTGTGCTTCTATTGTGGTGATTCAACTCATGTTATATCAGCATGCTCTAAGCGTACTAAGAAGCTTGACAAGTCTGTTTCAATTAGCACTTTACAGTCTAAGTTTATTCTATCTGTGACCCTGATTTGTTCTTTATCATCTATTACCGCGGACGCCTATGTCGACTCTGGCGCCGCTTTGAGTCTTATGGATTGGTCCTTTGCCAAACGCTGTGGGTATGATTTGGAGCCTTTGGAAGCTCCTATACCTCTGAAGGGGATTGACTCCACCCCATTGGCTAGTAATAAACCACAATACTGGACACAAGTAACTATGCGTATTAATCCGGATCACCAGGAGATTATTCGCTTTCTGGTGCTGTATAATCTACATGATGTTTTGGTGCTAGGATTGCCATGGCTGCAATCTCATAACCCAGTCCTCGACTGGAAAGCTATGTCTGTGTTAAGCTGGGGATGTAAAGGGACTCATGGGGACGTACCTTTGGTTTCCATTTCATCATCTATTCCCTCTGAGATTCCTGAATTCTTGTCTGACTATCGTGACGTTTTTGAAGAACCCAAGCTTGGTTCACTACCTCCGCACCGGGAGTGCGATTGTGCCATAGATTTGATCCCGGGTAGTAAATACCCTAAGGGTCGTTTATTTAATCTGTCTGTGCCTGAACACGCTGCTATGCGAGAATATATAAAGGAGTCCTTGGAAAAGGGACATATTCGTCCTTCGTCATCTCCCTTAGGAGCCGGTTTTTTCTTTGTGTCTAAGAAAAATGGCTCTTTGAGGCCGTGTATTGATTATCGGCTTTTGAATAAAATCACGGTTAAATATCAATATCCGTTACCACTGCTGACTGATTTGTTTGCTCGTATAAAGGGGGCCAAGTGGTTCTCTAAGATTGATCTCCGTGGGGCGTATAATTTGGTGCGAATCAAGCAGGGGGATGAGTGGAAAACCGCATTTAATACGCCCGAGGGCCACTTTGAGTATTTGGTGATGCCTTTTGGTCTTTCAAATGCCCCTTCAGTCTTCCAGTCCTTTATGCATGACATTTTCCGCGATTATTTGGATAAATTTATGATTGTGTATCTGGATGATATTCTGATTTTTTCGGATGACTGGGACTCTCATGTCCAGCAGGTCAGGAGGGTTTTTCAGGTTTTGCGGTCTAATTCCTTGTGTGTGAAGGGTTCTAAGTGCGTTTTTGGGGTTCAAAAGATTTCCTTCTTGGGATACATTTTTCCCCCTCTTCCATCGAGATGGATCCTGTCAAGGTTCAGGCTATTTGTGATTGGACGCAACCCTCTTCTCTTAAGAGTCTTCAGAAATTTTTGGGCTTTGCTAACTTTTATCGTCGATTTATTGCTGGTTTTTCTGATGTTGTTAAACCATTGAGTGATTTGACTAAGAAGGGTGCTGATGTTGCTGATTGGTCCCCTGATGCTGTGGAGGCCTTTCGGGAGCTTAAGCGCCGCTTTTCTTCCGCCCCTGTGTTGCGTCAGCCTGATGTTGCTCTTCCTTTTCAGGTTGAGGTCGACGCTTCTGAAATCGGAGCTGGGGCGGTGTTGTCGCAGAGAAGTTCCGACTGCCCCGTGATGAGACCTTGTGCTTTTTTTTCCCGTAAATTTTCGCCCGCCGAGCGGAATTATGATATTGGGAATCGGGAGCTTTTGGCCATGAAGTGGGCTTTTGAGGAGTGGCGTCACTGGCTTGAGGGGGCCAGACATCAGGTGGTGGTATTGACTGACCACAAAAATTTAATTTACCTTGAGTCTGCCAGGCGCCTGAATCCTAGACAGGCGCGCTGGTCGTTGTTTTTCTCTCGGTTTAATTTTGTGGTGTCATACCTACCGGGTTCTAAGAATGTTAAGGCGGATGCCCTTTCTAGGAGTTTTGAGCCTGACTCCCCTGGTAATTCTGAGCCCACAGGTATCCTTAAGGATGGAGTGATATTGTCTGCCGTTTCTCCAGACCTGCGGCGGGCCTTGCAGGAGTTTCAGGCGGATAGACCGGATCGTTGCCCACCTGGTAGACTGTTTGTTCCTGATGATTGGACCAGTAGAGTCATCTCTGAGGTTCATTCTTCTGCGTTGGCAGGTCATCCTGGAATCTTTGGTACCAGGGATTTGGTGGCAAGGTCCTTCTGGTGGCCTTCCCTGTCACGAGATGTGCGAGGCTTTGTGCAGTCTTGTGACGTTTGTGCTCGGGCCAAGCCTTGTTGTTCTCGGGCTAGTGGATTGTTGTTGCCCTTGCCTATTCCGAAGAGGCCTTGGACGCACATCTCGATGGATTTTATTTCGGATCTGCCTGTTTCTCAGAAGATGTCTGTCATCTGGGTGGTGTGTGACCGTTTCTCTAAGATGGTCCATTTGGTTCCCTTGCCTAAGTTGCCTTCTTCTTCCGAGTTGGTTCCTCTGTTTTTTCAAAATGTTGTTCGTTTGCATGGTATTCCGGAGAATATCGTTTCTGACAGAGGGACCCAATTCGTGTCTAGATTTTGGCGGGCATTCTGTGCTAGGATGGGCATAGATTTGTCTTTTTCGTCTGCTTTCCATCCTCAGACTAATGGCCAGACCGAGCGGACTAATCAGACCTTGGAGACATATTTGAGGTGTTTTGTGTCTGCGGATCAGGATGATTGGGTTGCTTTTTTGCCATTGGCGGAGTTCGCCCTAAATAATCGGGCCAGCTCTGCCACCTTGGTGTCCCCGTTTTTCTGTAATTCGGGGTTTCATCCTCGATTTTCCTCCGGTCAGGTGGAATCTTCAGATTGTCCTGGAGTGGATGCTGTGGTGGAGAGGTTGCATCAGATTTGGGGGCAGGTAGTGGACAATTTGAAGTTGTCCCAGGAGAAGACTCAGCTTTTTGCCAACCGCCGTCGTCGTGTTGGTCCTCGGCTTTGTGTTGGGGACTTGGTGTGGTTGTCTTCTCGTTTTGTCCCTATGAGGGTTTCTTCTCCTAAGTTTAAGCCTCAGTTCATCGGCCCGTACAAGATATTGGAGATTCTTAACCCTGTGTCCTTCCGTTTGGACCTCCCTGCATCTTTTTCTATTCATAATGTTTTTCATCGGTCATTATTGCGCAGGTATGAGGTACCGGTTGTGCCTTCCGTTGAGCCTCCTGCTCCGGTGTTGGTTGAGGGTGAGTTGGAGTACGTTGTGGAAAAGATCTTAGACTCCCGTGTTTCCAGACGGAAACTCCAGTATCTGGTCAAATGGAAGGGATACGGTCAGGAGGATAATTCTTGGGTGACTGCCTCTGATGTTCATGCCTCCGATCTTGTCCGTGCCTTTCATAGGGCTCATCCTGATCGCCCTGGTGGTTCTGGTGAGGGTTCGGTGCCCCCTCCTTGAGGGGGGGGTACTGTTGTGAAATTGGATTCTGGGCTCCCCCGGTGGCCACTGGTGGAATTGAACTTGTGTGCATCATCCTCTCTGTTCACCTGTTCCCATCAGGATGTGGGAGTCTCTATATAACCTTGCTCCTCTGTCAGTTTCATGCCGGTCAACAATGTAATCAGAAGCCTTTCTTTGCATGTTCCTGCTACTAGACAACTCCCAGCTAAGTTGGACTTTCGTCCTTGTTTGTTTTTGCATTTTGTTCCAGTTCACAGCTGCTGTTTCGTTACTGTGTCTGGAAAGCTCTTGTGATCTGAAATTGCCACTCTGGTGTTATGAGTTAATACTAGAGTCTTAAAGTAATTTCTGGATGGTGTTTTGATAGGGTTTTCAGCTGACCATGAAAGTGCCCTTTCTGTCTTCCTGCTATCTAGTAAGCGGACCTCGATTTTGCTAAACCTATTTTCATACTACGTTTTTCATTTCATCTAAAATCACCGCCAATATATGTGGGGGCCTCTGTCTGCCCTTTGGGGAAATTTCTCTAGAGGTGAGCCAGGACTGTATTTTCCTCTGCTAGGATTAGTTAGTCCTCCGGCTGGCGCTGGGCGTCTAGGGATAAAACGTAGGCACGCTACCCGGCCACTGTTAATTGTGCGGCAGGTTTAGTTCATGGTCAGTTTAGATTCCATCTTCCAAGAGCTAGTTCTTATATATGCTGGGCTATGTTCTCTCGCCATTGAGAATCATGACACATGGGGTAAGTGACATAGTGAATCATAAGAACTATACTGCATTACTTATTGGAGGTATTTGCTAATATTGCTATTATTACACCTACTACATATTGAGATAGGATCTTGCAGATGGGAACACCCATTTAACAGCAGCGGTAAAAATGGACACACTGATGACACTTGGATCTAAAACACTGATGACACTCGAATTTTTGCGTACATGAAAAACATTGACAGCTGAATAAGGTCCTAGGAATATTGAGTAATACTGATCTATGTGACCACAAACACTTTGTATGATCCCAGGCATAAATAAGACCATAATATGTATTTCCAAAAGAAATGTTTGAATTCTAGTGATATGTTAGGCCTCATTCAGACATCGAGTGTTTTTCACACATGTAAAATAATGCTACAGTTTTAATCAGTGCTTTAGATCCGAGTGTCAGTCTTTGGTCAGTGTCAGTTTTTACCATCAGTGTTTGGTCAGTGTCAGTTTTTACCATCAGTGTTTGGTCAGTGTCAGTTTTTACCATCAGTGTTTAGTCAGTGTCAGTTTTTACCATCAGTGTTTGGTTAATGTGTCAGTTTTTACCATCAGTGTTTGGTCAGTGTCAGTTTTTACCATCAGTGTTTGGTTAATGTGTCAGTTTTTACCATCAGTGTTTGGTCAGTGTCAGTTTTTACCATCAGTGTTTGGTCAGTGTCAGTTTTTACTATCAGTGTTTGGTCAGTGTGTCAGTTTTTATCATCAGTGTTTGGTCAATGTGTTAGTTTTTATCATCAGTGTTTGGTCAATGTGTTAGTTTTTATCATCAGTGTTTGGTCAATGTTTTAGTTTTTACCATCAGTGTTTGGTCAATGTGTCAATTTTTATCATCAGTGTTTGGTCAATGTGTGAGGCCGGTTTCACACGTCAGTGGCTCCGGTACGTGAGGTGACAGTTTCCTCACGTACCGGAGACACTGACACACGTAGACCCATAAAAATCAATGCATCTGTTCAGATGTCATTGATTTTTTGCGGACCGTGTCTCCGTGTGCCAAACACGGAGACATGTCAGTGTTCGTGGGAGCGCACGGATTACACGGACCCAATAGAGTCAATGGGTCCGTGTAAAACACGCACCTCACACGGACGTTCTCCGTCTGGGGTCCATGTGCGTGCAGGAGACAGCGCTACAGTAAGCGCTGTCCCCCCCACATGGTGCTGAAGCCGCAATTCATATGTTCCCTGCAGCAGCGTTTGCTGCAGAGAAAATATGAATAATAGTGTTTAAAATAAAGATCTATGTGTCCGCTGCCCCCCCACCCCCTGTGCACCCCCCCGCTGTCCTGAAAATACTCACCCTCTCCCACGTTGGCTGTCACTCCTTCCTCTCTGCCCCGCGCCTCCTACTATATGCGGTCACGTGGGGCCGCTCATTTACAATCATGAATAGTCGGCTCCGCCCCTATGGGAGGTGGAGCCACATATTCATGACTGTAAATGATCGGCCCCACGTGACCGCATACACTAGAAGCCGCGGCCAGAGCAGGAAGCAGCGAGGGAGGCTGGTAAGTATTTTCTGAACAGCGGGGGGCGCACAGGGGGTGGGAGGGCGGCGGACACATAGATCTTTATTTTAAACACTATTATTCATATTTTCTCTGCAGCAAACGCTGCTGCAGGGAACATATGAATCGCGGCTTCAGCACGATGCAGGGTACCACACGCGTGGGTACCACACGCTCTGTGTGGTACCCACTCGCCATACGGGCGGCACACGTGTGCCGCACGTATGGCCTACGTGAGTTCCCAGGCACACGGACACGGATAACTCCGGTACCGATTTATTCCGGTACCGGAATTATCTGGACGTGTGGGACAGCCCTGAGTTTTTATCATCAATGTTTGGTCAATGTGTTAGTTTTTACCATCAGTGTTTGGTCAGTGTCAGTTTTTACCATCAGTGTTTGGTCAGTGTGTCAGTTTTTACTATCAGTGTTTGGTCAGTGTGTCAGTTTTTACCATCAGTGTTTGGTCAATGTGTCAGTTTTTACCATCAGTGTTTGGTCAGTGTGTCAGTTTTTACTATCAGTGTTTGGTCAGTGTGTCAGTTTTTACTATCAGTGTTTGGTCAGTGTGTCAGTTTTTACTATCAGTGTTTGGTCAGTGTGTCAGTTTTTACTATCAGTGTTTGGTCAGTGTGTCAGTTTTTACTATCAGTGTTTGGTCAGTGTGTCAGTTTTTACTATCAGTGTTTGGTCAATGTGTCAGTTTTTATCATCAGTGTTTGGTCAGTGTCAGTTTTTACCATTAGTGTTTGGTCAGTGTGTCAGTTTTTACCATCAGTGTTTGGTCAGTGTGTCAGTTTTTACTATCAGTGTTTGGTCAGTGTGTCAGTTTTTACTATCAGTGTTTGGTCAGTGTGTCAGTTTTTACTATCAGTGTTTGGTCAGTGTGTCAGTTTTTACCATCAGTGTTTGGTCAGTGTCTGTTTTTACCATCAGTGTTTGGTCAATGTGTCAGTTTTTACCATCAGTGTTTCGTCAATGTGTTAATTTTTACCATCAGTGTTTCATCAGTAATTTTCATGTATGGAAAAATAAATGAATACGTTTCTCCTATTCATTGTAATGTTAAAAACTGACATGTCTCCATGATTTTTGCACAGACATGTTCTGCAAAAAAACAGGGACATGTGAATAGCCCCATAAGCTATAAAGGTTATCTATATATAAAAATATGTGTGTTTATGTATCGGCAACCAATCACTAAGCACGTGTGTGTATCAGCCACTCCCACTCCACATATCAACCAATCACTAAGCATCTTTCATTTCACCAGAGCTGTTTATAAGAAGCTGAGCTGTGCTTGGTTGCTATGTGCAACAGTTTTCCTTGTAGACAGTTGTGGTAACTGAGGCCTATTATTCTTATCATTTCTATGGTGTTATCCTCCTCCTCACACACACACACAGCTCATCAGACTGTATCACACAAGAGAAGATTAGATTTACGGCTCAGCAAACAGTATCACACAGGAGCGGATTAGATACACGGCTCAGCAGACAGTATCACACAGGATAAGATTAGATACATGACTCAGCAGACTGTATCACACAGGATGGGATTAGATACACGGCTCAGCAGACTATCACACAGGATAGGATTAGATACATGACTCAGCTGACAGTATCACAAAGGAGAGGATTAGATACACAGCTCAGCAGACAGTATCACATAGGATAGGATTGGATACACAGCTCAGCAGACAGTAACACACAGGATAGGATTAGATACACAGCTCAGCAGACAGAATCACACAGGACAGAATTAGATACACAGCTCAGCAGACGGTATCACATCGGTAGGATTAGATAGACTGCTCAGCAACAGAATGTGCCAAAGGAGAGGACTTTTTCATTCCCAGAATTCCTCTCATTCCATCTGATTTGCCTTTGATTTTAAACGCCTCCAGTTTCCAGTTCCACTGGTATTTGCAATGTCCATTAACAAGGCTCAGGGACAGTCCCTGAAAGTAGTAGGGATAGATTTGCAATTTCCATGCTTTTCTCACGGTCAACCTAACGTGGCCTGTTCAAGAGTTGGAACTGCCAAAAATCTGTTCATCTTTGTGTAGGGGACAGGGACCTGGTGAGCTGTGCAGACGGGTGGAACCATTGTTGCCGGGAGTCGGGGTTCCGGGGGACGGATTTGAGGGGCGCATGGGAAGCCAGGCTCATGTGACAGGAGGCAGAGTGACGCAGGGAGAGGAGAGGATAAAAAGCAAAACGCGCGAAAGCAGGGGCAGAGAAGCGCGGGAAATCTCTGAGGAGAGGAAACTGCAGCGCAGTTGTTGTGTGTGTGCAGGCCGCAGTGAGACTTGCTGGAAGCAGGGGGAAAACGTGCAACAGACACTGCGGGCAATTACCAGAGCCCCCCAAAAGAGGCGCATTCGTCGTCAGCGACCCCCCAGGCAGAGGAGTAGTGCTGATCAGCTCAGGGACAGTATTACCGCGCTCCCCGGGAGCATCTTGCCACCGAGTGCTCCGGATCCTCCTGGGTTTTTCTTAGCTGTGACTGATACTGATAATTCTGCTAATTCTCCTCAAAAAGACTCCTCTCTGGACGTGGAAACTGTTACCCCGGATCAACGTCCGCCTGCGGGAGGTAACGCAGCACCGCAAAAGACATTCTGGACTCGAATCTACACCTGGGCTCGACGTCGGAGGACACCGCCTTCCCTCACCACTAGGACTACGTCGCTGACGGAGCCTCACCACCGGGACTACATCGCTGAAACAGCACTGATAAGTGAACGTTGTTGACTTTACCTTAGTAGGGGAGGTACTAGTAAGGCGCTGCCGCGTTCTTCGGGTATAGTTCAGGCCTCCTATATAGTAGATAGGATTTACTGTGATATTGTAGACTTGTATTTAAGTTCCCTGCGTGGAAAACTGTTGTTATCTTTTTGGTTGGAAGTTAAAAGAAAAGTTAAAAACGCTGTTTGCTTTCTGGCTCCCATTTGTCCCTGCATCCTTCTTGATCTGCGGTCTCTACATTTGCACCCGAAGGAAAAACCAAAAATGCTGTTTATCCAAAAGGCTCTTGAATGAGTTGAAAATAAAATACTATCAGTACTTAGGTAATTGGTTAGTTAATTTGTGTAGCAAATCTGTAGTGTTGAGTATATGATGTTCAATGTTTTTATGGGCAATATAATCATTGTAATAAACATTGTTATAACTAACCACAGTTAGTTACTATGCCCGGGCAATGCCGGGCTTCTCAGCTAGTGTGTTATATTTGTGAAAGTCATGATTAGAACACATATGTGAAACCCGGATGTCTGAATGAGGCCCAACACAGGAGGTTAGCAGGAGAGGCCTGCTCAGGTGATACCTCTGTATATTTAGCCCTTTCTCGCATTACGACGGGAATTAATGTCCTGTGTAGGAGTCCACATGTGTGGAGGTGGCTCCTTCCACATGTGGCTGGTGCCGGTAATATTTCATAGCCATCATCTGGTTCTAACAGTAGTGGCCGAAGCTGAGCTCTGTTAACCATTTAGATGCCATAGATGTAAAAATATTAAGTTATCGCTATGAGTTTGAGAACGTGAAAACAATAAAATTCTAACCATCTCAACAAGTACAGCTACCACATTGAGAAAAAGGCTTAAATTATAAACGGAACAGCATACAGCTGCCGCTCTCCTTTTTAGGGTCCCACATAGTGGTTTTTATTTACCATTCTTTGTTAGAAATTGCAGGAAAATAGATTTATGTAATAAAAAAATACACACTAGCAGCAAAAACCATGAGAACCCATCAGTGGTGCAATGATGTATGTTGTACAGAGGGGATAAAATATCGTGAGGCATAAGGGAGCCAGCTGTAACTCTATTTCCCAAGGGCACACATAAACCAGGAGCTACCCCATCGGATCACACTTGAACCAATTTTGTTCTACGGAGCTGATTTTTTTCCTTGGACTAAGCCACTCTGAGGTAAAGATTGCAGCATGCCCAATTTGCATACGATTAGCAGATCACACGAGGCCATGCAAATCAATGGGTTAGTCACAAAAATCAGACCTCACTCAGATGACATCCAAGTATGGTTCAATTTTCAAATACTGACACAATGGAAAAGGTAGAGACATTTTTTTTCCCCATCTTCTACACATCCGAGAAAATTGGAACATGCTAGGGTCACACAACCATATTTTTCTCATCTGAGAAAGTCAGTCCGATTATACTAATCACACTCTGATCAGAGTTTGATAAAAGTTTGATAAGAGTGTGATCCATTTTTCTTGGATGTGGAGTTAACTGAAAAAAATGTCTACATCTTCTTCATGCTGTCAGTCTGTGAAAATCAGACTATTCGGATGACATCCAAGTGTGGTCAAATTGTTTTGATGGACCCACTGACTTGCATGGCCAAGTGCAATAGTCAGACATGTGTACGGACCCTTAGAATAGCATTGGTCCGAGTACGATCCAGTTTTGTGTCTGATCGCACTCGGACCTAATATATACTCGTCTGCACACGACCTAAAGCACCCCATACACTTCGGATATCTGTCAATCAAGCACTTATTATCCCTCTAGATTTCCCAAAACACAGGCCTGTGTAGCCAGGAGTGAAATGGTTTTCAATGGGGAGAAGGGAATATGATGTTGCCAGACACCACTACCATCCCTGGTGGAAACCCAGACCCTCTCTGTACATGACAGCAGATGGGTCTCCTCTTACCCAAGGCAAAGGCTCTCCTCTCATCAATTATTGTAACATAACTTTTTTTACACTAGGTTTCATATCACTCAGGCTCTGTTAAGATTTTGTTTCATGTTAATGTTGGAGTTAAATGTTAGGAGTAGTGTTGAGCATTCCGATACCGCAAGTATCGGGTATCGGCCGATACTTGCGGTTATCGGAATTCCGATACCGAGATCCGATACTTTTGTGGTATCGGGTATCGGTATCGAAACAACATTAATGTAAAAATGTGTAAAAGAGAGAATTAAAATAAAAAATATTGCTATACTCACCTCTCCGACGCAGCCTGCACCTTACCGAGGGAAGCGGCAGCGTTCTTTGTTTAAAATTTGCGCTTTTCTTTCCTTACGTGAAGTCCCGGCTTGTGATTGGTCGCATGCCGCCCATGTGGCGGCGACGCAACCAATCACAGCAAGCCGTGACGTAATTTCAGGTCATTCAGTATTTTAAAATTACGCTCCGGCTTTGTGATTGGTTGCGTCGCAGTCACATGGGCGCCGCAACCAATCACAAGCCGTGACGTCACGGGAGGCTGGACACACGCGCATTTTAAAATGGGCGCGTGTCCAGCCTCCCGTGACGTCCCGGCTTGTGATTGGTTGCGGCGCGGTCAACCAATCACAAGCCGGGAGGCTGGACACGCGCGCATTTTAAAATGGGCGCGTGTCCAGCCTCCCGTGACGTCCCGGCTTGTGATTGGTTGCGGCGCGGTCAACCAATCACAAGCCGGGAGGCTGGACACGCGCGCATTTTAAAATGGGCGCGTGTCCAGCCTCCCGTGACGTCACGGCTTGTGATTGGTTGCGGCGCCCATGTGACTGCGACGCAACCAATCACAAAGCCGGAGCGTAATTTTAAAATACTGAATGACCTGAAATTACGTCACGGCTTGCTGTGATTGGTTGCGTCGCCGCCACATGGGCGGCATGCGACCAATCACAAGCCGGGACTTCACGTAAGGAAAGAAAAGCGCGAATTTTAAACAAAGAACGCTGCCGCTTCCCTCGGTAAGGTGCAGGCTGCATCGGAGAGGTGAGTATAGCAATATTTTTTATTTTAATTCTTTCTTTTACACATTAATATGGATCCCAGGGCCTGAAGGAGAGTTTCCTCTCCTTCAGACCCTGAGAACCATCAGGAATACCGTCCGATACTTGAGTCCCATTGACTTGTATTGGTATCGGGTATCGGTATCGGATTGGATCCGATACTTTGCCGGTATCGGCCGATACTTTCCGATACCGATACTTTCAAGTATCGGACGGTATCGCTCAACACTAGTTAGGAGTATTCCTCCACAATTACCTTTAATGTATGGCACAATTCAGGAGTACAGGGACATTTGTCGGCCATTGACTTCCATTTGATAAAATCATATGTGCGATATGATTTTCTACTGCAACCAACTCTATACTGAATCATTGTAGACTATGCTTTTATATACAGCCAAAAAAAAGGAATGCTTATACATACTGGCCCAGCGTATGCCAAATGGATACTCTTTTGGCACGTACTCTCTCTCTGTTCATTGTGGCTTATGCGTTTGCCTAAAGGACATGCAAGATTTAACTTGCTAAGCCTTTGTTACTGTCAAAAAGTCACGAGGTCGATGGTCTATGAGGTCCAGAAGAAATTGAGGAGTTATGTAACAGGCAGACTGTAAGCCAAAAAAGTTGAGAGAACCAAAGTTTCAAAGAATGGCATAACTTGTGTTAGGGTTGGCAGAACGCACCGAATATATTTATTAATGAGATAGGTGCGTTCGCAACCCAGGATCCACCGTGCAGGAAAGAACCTGCTGCTAAGTAAGGCGGTGAAGTAAATTACAATAAACGAACTCTGTTACTTCACAGAGCCCATAGTAAAGAGAACGCTGTGCCCGGTTTAGCTCACAGGGAACACAGCTACTGAGTAGAGCCGACAGTGGTCATGCAGTCCCAACCAAACACGCTGCTCCTCTCCGGTGAAGCCATAATTCTAATGGCTATTAGCCAGCCCTGAATTCACTCATGAGAAACTCCTCGCCGGAGGTGCCAGCATTCTAGGGGCTTATTTCAGCCGAGTCCCTGACCACACTGGCACTGAGCTTGCACATATTTGATACTAGCGCATGGCCGTGCGGTCATGATAACCCTTTATAGTCGCAGCACCTACAGGACTTTCCAAGAAGGACCAATGGAAATTGCTGCAGTACCTGAGCATGTAACCCTAGACCTCCACTGAGAGATCTTGCCCTGGGCATGCTCAGTGTGTGCAAAGCAGGACTTAGTCCCAGAAAAGCCTGCTCGCCGCAGAACAGTGCAGGGTACAATAGTAAAGCCTGGAGAGGCAGCAGTAACCCTTTGCACAGTATCAGATTCAGTGAGATGCTGGGACCGACGTCTCCGCTGAGCAGGCTCCACTGTGGCCGATGCAGAATGGGAGACCGCAGCAGACACGGCTCGAGAGTCCCCCTGTGCAGCGGTGGGAACTCGACTCCTAACAACTTGTTCAAGCAGAGCCCATGGCATTGATTTATAGAGAAGAGAAAATCACTCATGAATCTATATAAGCAACAATAAAACGTGCACACAAGTATTCTGCAATATGTGAACAGTGCAATAACAAGAAAAAAATGGAGTACAATGTCCAATACACGTGAATCAATAAAAAAGTATAAATTTATTAGACATTAAAACATGACAAAATTACATCAGTCAATAGTGTTTATAAATAATACAAGCATTAGGATCAAGTAGACAAGTGGCTGCAGTGTCCTCAACAGTCAAATCACATATATAAATATAGTATCATAGTGTCAATATATGTTGGAGTAAGTGGGGAGATACAATATAAACTACTATAACAGCCCAAGTGCGCATAGGGATTCTTCAATCCTCAATCCCCCTTAGCCCATAGATGTCTACAACTGCTTACCCATGATGAATAGAGCAGGACCTACGCCACACTAAAGAAGCGTAAGCAAAACGCGCATCGACAGCGGCGTGGCACGGGTCCTGCTCTATTCATCATAGGTAAGCGCTTGTAGACATCTATGGGCTATGAGGGATTGAGGATTGAAGAATCCCTATGCGCATTTGGGCTGTTGTAGTAGTTTATATTCTATCTCCCCCACTTACTCCAACATATATTGACATTATGATACTATATTTATATATGTGATTTGACTGTTGAGGACACTGCAGCCACTTGTCTGCCTGATCCTAATGCTTGTGTTATTTATAAACAGTATTGATTGATGTAATTTTGTCATGTTTTAATATCTAATAAATTTATACTTTTTTATTGATTCACGTGTTTTGGACATTGTACTCCTTTTTTTTCTTGTTATTGCTCTAATCAGAAGTGTCCTATTCAAATGTTGTGCTCTATACCTTACCTCAAGGTTATTGGTCTATGTAGCTATTTGTTACTGATGTGAACAGTGGTATGTTCTCTAAAGTTACTTTCTGTTACTTTAAAGACTTTGTGAATAAACACATAGTAAAAATATGTCAATCTTGTAGTTGTGTTTTTCTTCAAATAAAAAACTGTTTCCAATCTACAATAGGTTTCCAAGAATGGCAAGCAAAGAAAACAGAATCCTGGACTGCAGTTACAATTAACACATACAGGAGAATTTCTATTTTTTTGGAGATAAAATTTCCTTTAAGCAAAGCTGTATCTAATGTTGCCAGACACGAGAGAAAGATGTAGGTTCATAAATTGTATTTGTACTTGCCTTGTATGAAAGACATTGAGGTGGCCTTCCCTTGTTTTCTCTAATTGAGCATCTTGGTTCTGTGCCTGTATGGAGCTGTATCTCTTGACTTTGTTTTTTGATTTTCATCGATTTCCACTTCTTTCTCATCAGATGTTCCTGCAGTTATATCACTGTCATTCCTCTCATGTTTCATTTCCAGTGATATCATTATGTCATCATTTAGATCTTCAATGAATGTTACACTGTTACTTACCGTAATTCTGTCTATCTTGAGATCTAGGATTCTGTATCCTTTGCAATTGTCACTATATCTGACAAATATTCCTTCAATGGCTCTGTTTTGTAGTTTGGAGCATTTTTCTTCTGGAATAAACACAAATACTTTGCAACCAAAATCTCTCAAATGATTCACACTTGGTTTCTTACCTTGCCACAGTTCACATGGTTTTTTTTTCAGTTTTCTTGCAAAAAGTCTGTTTTGCAGATAAGTAGCTGTCATTGCTTCTTCACGCCAGTATTTCTCTGGTAGTTTGGAGTCTGTTAGCATACATTTTATCATTTCAGTCAGAGTTATTTTTTTCTTTTCTGCTACCCCATTCTGTTCAGGTGTGTATGGGACAGTCTTTTGATGCTCTATTCCATTCTGTCTTAAGTAGTTTTCTATTTGGTGTCCTGTAAATTCACCTCCATTATCACTTCTGATAATTGGCTTCCTCTGAAACTTGTTATTAGACTTTGTCACATAGTCTTCTAATTTTTCAAAAACTTCACTTTTGTTCTTTGTCAAGTACGTGACTGTGTATCTTGAGTAGTCATCTATGAATGTAACCATATCTCTATTATCTCCTGATGTGGTCACTTTCATGGGTCCACATACATCAGTGTGTACCAAGGCATTGTGCTTGTTGTCTCACTCTCTTTAGGTATAGATACTCTTGTAGCTTTAGATTTTATACAACATTCACATTTTACGGTAATTGAGCAATCAGATATCAATAGGTCTTTTGTCAAATTCTTCTTTTGTAACACCATTATACTCTCAGGATCTCTGTGTCCTAGACGTCTATGCCACATGTAAATACAATTCTTGTGATCATGTGTACATAACTTCATCTGTTCCTTTAATGTGTCTAGATGATATAATTGTTCACCTGCTTTGACATTAATTATTACCTTATCTCCCACTAGGATTGTACAATTATCATCTTTGAATCTTACAGTAAGGGTACTGTCACACAGTGGCAGTTTGGTCGCTACAACGGCATGATCCGTGACGTTCCAGCGATATAGTTACGATATCGCTGTGTCTGACACGCTACTGCGATCAGGGACCCCGCTGAGAATCGTACGTCGTAGCAGATCGTTTGAAACTTTATTTCATCGTCAAGTGTCCCGCTGTGGCGGCATGATCGCAGCGTGTAACAAAGGTGTGCACGATATTCCCAATGTCCCGTATGACTTCTACATCGCAACTACGTCATGAAATTATCGCTCCAGCGCCGTGCATTGCAAAGTGTGACCGCAGTCTACGACGCTGGAGCAATCAAGCGACGCTGCAACGTCACGGATTGTGCCGTCGGAGCGATCAAAGTGCCTCTGTGTGACAGTACCCTAAGTCCTTTGGTTGTCAGACATTGGTTGTAGGTTGTGGTTGTAACATTCCTCTATTTAGTCCTGGAACATATAACACATCCTTTATTAGTAATTTTGAATTATGCCCGTCTATCAGGGTAGATTAGCATTCCTTGTCCAATACCTTCTGTGGTTATTTTACACCGCTCTGCAAGATAAATTGCTTCCTTCTTAGTTTCATCAAGTTCAGTAAAGAAGCTTTTATCACTAGTCATGTGACTTGTTGCTCCTGAGTCAATAAACTAGCCTGAGGATGACTCTTTATCAGTTACTTTAAATGTACCATTCCCAGTGATCTGCATGTGGGTTAGAAATTGTGCTTTTTACTTTCTGTCTATTCTCCTTTTGGTGTAATTTCTGTTGCTCTGCTTTCCATATAGTACAGTCTTTCTTTAAATGTCCCTTTTTCTTATATCTGAACCATTCTCTTGTCTCTGTATTATGGGGCTTTTCTGCCGCTTTAAGAGCATTTTCACTATCCCTTTCAGTGGAATCGTTTGTTTGCTCTTTCCTTCTATGATATTCATCTATTAGTCTGGTCTTTAGAAACTCTAGTGTAATGTCTGCTTCAGGTCTTGTCTCTATCAGAGCAGTGTATGAATCTGGTAAACTGCACAATAATATTGCTGCTATATGGTTTTCCTTAATGTCTTCACTGACTGATCTCAGCTACGTTACCACCTCCATCATGGAGTTTATATGCTGCTGCATGTCTTTCCTTGCACTTAATGTCATCTTGTAAAGTTTTCTCAGCAGGAATAGTTTGTGATTTACGTTGGATATGTCTTGTAGCTTTCTCAATGCTTCCCACATTCCCTTTGCTGTATTCTCATTCCTTATGTGGATTAACTGATCATCCTCTACTAATAAGCTGGTAGTAGCTCTTGCTTGTCTGTTTTTCTTATCCCATGTCTGATTATTATCATTGGGTCTGTCTGTAGTGTCAGTGATTACCTCCCAAAAATTTTTTAGACAATAATATCTCCACTTTGAACTTCCATAACTGATAGTTCTCGTTGTTCAGCTTAGCTACTGTGAGTCTCAGCTCTGAACTGCTGCTCATGTTTAACTTATTTCTCTTACTTGTTTGGAGAGAATTGCTCTGAAGTATTCTTTTGCATTCACCAAGTCCTTTTGTCTTCTATGCTGGGCCCATAACCTGTTGCATAGTTTGGTTGCAGAAGAAACTTGTGAGAGTAGATTATATGGGGTAATTCAACTTTTATCTACACAGAACATGAGGCACATGCATCCGCTTCTTAATACAACATAACAGGAAGTCTAAAGGACCTTTTACCAGAGAGAAAGTGAAACCAAAGTACAACAAGTATATGCATTACATTCAGCTAAGCATATAACAGTAACAACATCGCCATCTAATGTCAGAAAAGTGTAAACTTCTCCTGCACCCAAATAAGTCTGTATCTGTTGCATAGCTGCCTACAGACCCATGGTTGGTGTGTGATGGTTGTTGCTCAGGCAGATCCCCTTCATGCACCTCCTCTGATAGGGTGCATATTTTTCACAAACACTTTTCTGATTATTATTATCAAAGTTTTCTGCTCTTTTGTATCAGAATAAGTTGCTGCCAATATGGTTGGGGGCCTTTTAGGCCATTTAAAATCTTAAGTGTATGGCCAACATAAGATGAGAGATGCACAATGTCTACCCTGCACTTATTTGGGTCTGGACTAAATACTTAACCAGGTAATGTAGATGCTGGAGTACATTAAAAGGTAAGTTTTTGCCAGATGATCATTTGAGAATTAAGCCCAAGCTGGATTGTGGGCAGAATGTTCAGGGAAAACAGAGTATTCTTATGGAAGGAGCTTGTGGGTTGGTTACCATCCTGGATTGGTTCCTTGTGATGTCTTATCCAGTTGGTGGTATTAGTTGCCTTATGTAATTGAAGTTCAGGAAGGGAAACAATAAATTTAGATGGACAGATATATTTGATGGGAGATTAATTGATACTGTTTAACCCACATTTAATTTTTTCTTGTTTATTCTAATTGCTGATAGATCACTGTAAGAACCTTTACAGTGAAGAATTAGATACATTTTCCAAATATGTGTTAAATATACTAAAAGCAAAAACTTGTCACCCTTGACCTGGTGACAGGTTCTCTTTAAATTCTTGCATCGGTATTTACTAAAGAAATTGGGGAAAATGAGGCAAAAAGGGCTTTCTTCTGCTTCAATATCAATCTGTAGGATGACATAGTTTGGTTGATTCTATAGTCAAGTTCTTCCTGCACTTTGTTGTCACTAGTCTGTTGCTAGCTAGTGTAGTCTTATAAACTGATCATTAGTATTTAGGCATGTTGTTCTATATGATGTATCCAAAGGATCACAAAAACAACATTCAAGCAGTGTAAGAGGTCAAACGTTATGGACACAACAATAACATTAAGAATAAACAAGTGAAGTTGTTTTTTCACATGATTCATTCTGACTCATAACTGCTGCACCAAATCCTTGTCTAGAAGTTAATTATTTCAAAGAACAAGACTCCTAATTGAAATTGTGAAATCACAATCTACATTCTTATGAATTCATGGGTCATCTCCTTCATTCATTTTTAAGGACATTTGTGGGGTTTTTTTATGGACCAGTACACGTGAAAAATAGCAAATATCTTTTGCTGCTTAAAAATGAATGTTAGGATACACTGAATTTTACGGTAATGTATTTAATATACTTATTGTTTAATTCATGTTTTCTTCATATCACATGACTTAAAGCAAACCTTCACCTAAAAAACAGGTTTAATGTTAAAGGGGTGATCATTTGCAGATGCATGCTTTTCTCTGCTCACCGAGTAATCGCCATACAATGCACACTGACAGTGCACTCTCTTTCTGGATCTTAACTTCTCATCAGAACCAGCAAGGGAGTGCACTGTCACTGTGCATTAAAAATAATATTGCTCAGTGAAACGATCCCACTGAGCATATGTTGGAATTGCTTTGTAGACCAAAGGCTAGCACAGCCCCTGAATAGGATGTCACTGATGACTCTTTTTTTAGTGTGAGGACAGACTGCAGCCTATGCCCCTGGTGTTTGAGTATCCCTGCATGCACTGGGGTTCTAAAATGAAGCGTCATCAAGCAGAAAGTAGGTAAAAAAAAACCCAAAGCAGTTAGATAGCATAGTGGAGGAATGATAGGGACTTTAATTAAAGTATATTGAAAAAGAGATTAAATTCTGACATTACCGACATCGGACCCTCATCTTTCCATGGGTGAAATCGAGATCCACCCGCAGCTATTAACTAGTTAAATGCTGCTGTTAAACGATGACAGCAGCATTTAAATGGCGCTTCCGACAATCGCGACGGAAATACGCACACCGGCGACCTGCCTCACGTGATCGCGGGTCACCAGTGTATCGACATGACAACCTGAAGTCTCCTGAAGACCTCTATGGTTGTCACTGCCAGATTGCTGTGAGTGCCACCCAGTGGTCGGCGCTCATAGTAAGTCAGCAATTCTACTACATAGAGGCGATCTGACCATCACCTCTATGTAGCAGAGCCGACCGAGTTGTGCCAGCTTTTAGCCTCCCATGGAGACTATTAAAGCTTGCCAAATGTAAAAAAAAAAGTGTTTAAAAATCTAAAAAAATATATAAAAGTTTAAATCACATTCCTTTCGCCCCATTCAAAATAAAACACTAAAAATGAAATCAAACCTACATATATTTGGTATCACTGTGTTCAGAATTGCCCAATCTATCAATAAAAAAAGGATTAACTTGATTGCTAAATGGCGTAGCGTGAAAAAAGTCAAAACGCCAGAATTACTTTTTTTGGTTGCCGTGATATTGCATTAAAATGCAATAATGGATGATCAAAAGATGGTATCCACACTAAAATTGTATAACTAAAAACGTCAGCTCGGTGCACAAAAATTAAGCCCTCACCCTACCCGAGATCATGAAAAATGGAAACACTACGGGTATCGGAAAGTGGCACAAGTTTTTTTTTGTTTTTTTTTTAGCAAAGTTTGGAATTTTTTTCACCATTTAGACAAAAAAGAACCTAGACATGTTTGGTATCTATGAACTCGTAATGACCAGGAGAATCATAGTGACAGGTCAGTTTTAGCATTTAGTGAACCTAGCAAAAATGCTAAACAAACAACAAGTGTGGGATTTCACTTTTTTGCAATTTCACTGCACTTGGAATTATTTTCTCATTTTCTAGAACACGACATGGTAAATCCAATGGTGTCGTTCAAAAGTACAACTCACCCCGCAAAAAATAAGCCCTAACATGACCATATTGATGGAAAATTAAAAAAGTTATGGCTCTGGGAAGGAGGGGAGCGAAAAACGAAAACACAAAACCGAAAAAAGCTTCGGTCATGAAGGGGTTAAATAGACATTGAAGAATAAAATAAATTTTGTTATTTTCGGACCACCTCTTTAACCTCTCCAGGCCTTTGTTCAATACAAAGCAGTATTTGCCAGACATGCCTACTAAAGTGTATATGCACTTTCAGCCGATCTGAGGATGTTGCTATAAGAGAATGATTTTTGTCTTATGTTTATAAACAATGTAGTACATTTCTGACTGTACAGGATTAGTGAAAGAATACTTATAAGAATACGTTATTTTTATAACCCTACACTTAAAGCTTAAATATCTCTTCAGAGGGCACGGAAAAGGGCAGCCCATATCTCTGCCTCCTGAGCAATCACAAGAATGACTGGAGGGAGGGAAAGGAAAGATTTTAATTAACTGCCTTCAAACCTGAATTTTTGCAAAACATTTAACTTTTAGACCCAAAATGGAGAAATATTGTGGCGAGAGATGACATTATTTGTATAGTGTTGCAGAATATAATGGCACTATATATACACAAAAAGAAATGTCAGAAAATCAACTACCAAAAGAGAGTAACTGTTGTTTTAATTTTTAATTCATAAATCAACAGTATACATGAAAATAAGCAACTTTGTCATATATCTTATCAGAGAAATCTGCTCCTTTTTCCTCCTACTCTGATCTTTCATCTTGAAAATTCTTAATTTTTTGGTAAAATGTGTATCCAGTGAAGACGGATGTTCCCATTGCTGAAATAGGAGATGACAGTTGTAGATTCTATGTAGACGGGAGGAGGAGGGATGATCTCGATGATCTCTGCCTCTAGCTTCTCCCTGTCTACATTGAATGCTATCAATGTCACCTGCCATATCCTATCTCAGTAATGTAATATTCTGTCTTCACTAAATGCAGATATTATTTTCAGATTTAGAATTTTGAGAATGAATGATGAGTCCAGAAGAAGAAAGAAGTAGATTTCCCTGATAAGATAAAGGACAAAGTTTCATAATTTCATATGAACTATTTATTTATGAAAATAATATTAAAATGGCATTTACTCTTTAATAAGGAATAATGTTAAATATAATTTTAGAACATGTTAAGTTTTCTTTTTTTAACAAGTCTTTTAAAAAAATAGATCATGAAATTTTGCAGTTCTCATATTAGATATTAAGTCTAAAAATAAAATAAATAATTTCCTATTTTACAGGTAGGTGTACAGTAAAAGGTAACACCTCTGCTCTGTTCAAGATTACAATATCCACAATATCCACACTTCCTCCACGCACTGTGATCTCTGCACATGCTACAGAGCATGCTCACAACTCCCTCTATTATAAGTCAATACGTCACTTTCTGGCATAATTTACTTAATTCTCTTAATATTCGATGAAATGCAAATATTTAAACTGCTGTAGCGTTTCAGACATGATGACTGTTACCAATCACACTTACTCTGGTTGCACATGATGTTCATTGCTATTTTCTCTTTAGTGACGTTACAGTAAATGTGAGGGTGTTGAGTTTAGACAATTTTTTTGTGGTGACTTTGTGTTTGTATCTGAGTTTTTATGGAAGTCAATCCAAACATATATGATCATGGGAGAGTTAAAGGGTTAATAAAAGTCTGCAGTTACTCTATGCAACAGAAGATTTTTGATTGAATCCAGTGTGTGATGGGCATGCTGTCAGGATTCACCAGTTTTGCTAGTAATAGCTGGTGGTCACTTGATCACCTGATCGGTCACCTGCCAACTAGACACGCTTGCCTGCTCTCAGTTCTTTTGTATTGTGAGAAACCAGGTACATCTGTGCTTAATGTGGCCAGAAGTATACAAATCGTATAGTTGTGGTTACTTGAATGTCTACGATCACTGACAATACTGGTGACTCCTGATAGCGTGCACACCATACATTGTCAGGATTAAGAAGTCTGCCCTCACATAGACTGACTGCAGACCTTTCTCAGAAGACTGGCAAACGCCTTTAAGGGACACTATTATGTTATATAATTTTTAGGGTAAAATACTCTGCAAACTAAGGGAATATTTCTATTTAAATTATATGGAATTTATCAGCTTTTTCTTTTTTCACAAATAAAATTATATAATGAAACATTATTTTTCCTTTTCTATTCGGATAGTTTTTTATTCTGTTTACATCACTGAGGCAGCCATCTTACTCCAAGTTTAGAACAGCACCTTTTTGTGCATTTTATTACTGAAGACACAAATTAAAAAAAAATTGTATTATTACCTTATGAACGCTATATGTTAAATATGCAAAGATGAACAAAATAAAACATTGATTGAATAAAAATAGGAATGTATCAAAAAATATATAGTACCGAGATTTAGGGTATGATAATAATTAGTGTGTTAAATTTATAGTATGTTAAAAAAAAGATACATAACTGTACAGAGGGACGATAACAAACTGACGTAAAAAACACAAGTGAAAATAAGCAAAAAGACTTGTAAAAACTCTTTCTGGAATAATAATTTATTACATGATATTTTTGCTTTCTGAGAGTTCATTATGGGTCAGTTAAGGCACTAGATCTGATGGAAACGTGCAGACACTGATAGTGCAGAGTCTTTTTATACTGCCTGGGATAAAGGGATTAAGTTACGGGGTCCAAGGTCATAAGGAGCCGACTTCTATCTTTCTGCTCCGCTGTCAAATTCCTACATACTTATTTCATTATAGGAAGCAGGAATCTCCACGACACATTATCGTAATATTTTTGTTCAGCATTTACAAGCCTATGTCAAAATGACAAAACCAAATAATATAATAATAGATGTAATCTCTTCGGAAGGTTAAGGATGTATTAACTCATTCAATGTTAGCAGATAAACCTGGAGAGAATCCAGTCACAGATTACTCTTCCACTAAAAGGATTACAGAAAGATACAGGTCAAACCTCGAGAAATCAACACTTGCTCTTAAAGTAAGATAGAAAAAGAGTCATAGGAAGTGACAGCACATTGTTACAGATCTCCTTGTGATCTGGAGGCCTATACTTCTAAGTTAATTCTGCATGCACTATATTAATATGTTTATTCCTTGACCTTCTACCAGGGCAGTGGTGAACGTAGGGTGGACGACTCTAGTTGGCCTCTTGAATTTAGTAATTATGTTCAGGATTATTTTTTCTCATTCCACTTTATTATAATCTCAATATACTTTATACGATTTACCTTTCAGCTAATTTTTATGTTCTTCTGTTCAGTTCCTCACTAATGGATGACTAATGTGACATACGTGTGCCTGGTGAAAAGTTTAACGAATGGTGACGTTTTCTTAAAAGCAAGCGTATAGTGTCCTTGTCCCTGGTGACGGCTGTAATGAATAGTGTGCTTTTCCCTACTGAATAGCATCACGTATAGTGTTAATTCCCTGTTGTGTAATGTAATGTAGACTAACCATTTCCTGGTTGATAGTAGGCTGTTCCTGGTATCCATTTCTTCTATGTAAGTAAAATGTATAATATCCAGGTTCATTCTGCTGGTCACATTATACACAGTGGGTTGAGCCCAAATTCCATCAATTAATCTAGGAAAGAGGAAAGAGAGATATTACTGCGTTTGAATTAACAATTATGTAATAGAAGTCATCAATGTTGTAATATGGACTATTATTTCCAAAACTGCTTATGTCATCGCTGAATTAATCTTGTCAACATGTTTTTAACTTTGTTCAAAAAGCCAAGTAAACTTTATATCCTAATGGCCTACAAATAGCCTACGTTTGGACTGACCAAAGTCTTAAATGTTGGACTGGTTCACAAGTGAATCCGCAATGAGAATTTAGAACAGAATTCCAGAATTAGCAGCTGCAAGAACAGGGAGGCAGTTATCAGACACATCCACACTAGGTGCAAAGAAGGCAGAGAGGGTTTATTACAATCTCTGCCTACCTGATCGCTGTTTACACAGCACAGAACAAACACTGCATATCTACTATATAATTGTCTAAGGGTCACTTCCGTCTTTCTGTCTGTCCTTCTGTCTGTCTGTCTTTCTGTCATGGATATTCATTGGTCGCGGCCTCTGTCTGTCATGGAGTCCAAGTCGCTGATTGGTCTCGCCAGCTGCCTGTCATGGCTGCCACGACCAATCAGCGACGGCCACAGTCTGATTAGTCCCTCCCTACTCCCCTGCAGTCAGTGCCCGGTGCCCGCTCCATACTCCCCGCAGTCACGGTTCACAGGGTTAATGCCAGCGGTAACGGACTGCATTATGCCGCGGGTAACTCACTCTGTTACCGCCGCTATTAACCCTGTGTGACCAAGTTTTTACTATTGATGCTGCCTATGCAGCATCAATAGTAAAAACATCTAATGTTAAAAATACAAAAAAAAAAAAATCATTATATACTCACCTTTCCCGCTCCTCGCGACGCTCCGGTGACCGCTCCATGCAAGCGGCAGGTTCCGGTGCTAAGGATGGTATTCGACAAGGACCTGCCATGACGTCACAGTCATGTGACTGCGACGTCATCACAGGCCCTGCGCGCCTGCACGAGAAGGACCTGCCATGATGTCACGGTCATGTGACCAGGATGTCATCACGCCCTGGGACCGGAAGCTGCCGCCTGCACCGCACACAGGTGACAGAACTACAAGGGTACCCTCGGAAGGTGAGTATCTGTTTATTTTTTATTTTTTAACCTGTGACATACGTAGCTGGTCAATATACTACGTAGCTGGGCAAAATACTACGTGGCTGGGCAATATACTACCTGGCTCTGTGCTGCATACTACATCGCTGTGCAATATACTATGTGGCTCTGTGCTGTATACTATGTAACTGGGCAATATACTACGTCACTGGGCAATATACTACGTCACTGGGCAATATACTACGTCACTGGGAAATATACTACATCACTGGGCAATATACTACATCACTGGGCAATATACTATGTCACTGGGCAATATACTACGTGGCTGGGCAATATACTACGTCACTGGGCAATATACTACGTCACTAGGCAATATACTATGTGGCTGGGCAATATACTACGTAACTGGGCAATATACTACGTGGCTGGGCAATATACTATGTCACTGGGCAATATACTACGTAACTGGGCAATATACTACTTGGCTGGGCAATATACTATGTAGACATGCATATTCTAGAATACCCGATGCGTTAGAATCGGGCCACCATCTAGTAGTGTTTAGAAAGAACTAAAAGCACTTTTTCTTTCTGTACTTGTGATCATATGATCGATAATATTCCTAGAGGGCACAGGTGCTTTTGGGTCTTAGCAGACCCAGATCAGTCAGGTGGCTGAATTTGCCCTGCAACTGGGGCTAATATCTCAGCCTCAGTTACAGGGAATATCAGCAATGAAAAAATGTATTTAAGTGTTGAAATGCCCCTCCAAGGTCTTTTATAATCTTATGGAAGGCACAATGCATGACATAAGTTAAAAATAAAAAATTCCCCACTAACCCCAAATGAAAATAATCTTTCAGTCCAATATATAAAAATTATTGTTATTTAAAGAGGGACACACAAATATTAATATAAAAAATAAATACAAAATTAAGCCCTATATATGACAAAATAGATGCAAAACATTATTTGACTAACAAATTTTGCTGAGAATTACTGCTTAATGTTTCCAATTCATGGCACACATAATCATATTCCCCTACATCTCTGTAGAAAAAAAATTGCATGGAGAATATTATACAGCAGTACTAGTCAGTACAGATGTGAATCCAGCTCTGGAGGGAATTAAAATGTTTATTGGAGACTACAGAGAAAGAAGCCGATTTTTCTAATAAGATATATTACAAAAGCTTCTTATCTTCATGTGAATTATCAATTTATGGAAAAAAATAATTAAATTCATATTTTGGTAGAGGTATACTTTCAAATAAATTATATCAATCATTATATTAATCATATAAATCATGTTTAATCAACAGTTGTAATCATCACACAAGTTCTAGATTTTTTCCACAGCTTTTAGCCCATTCATGACGGAGCTTTTTTTGGTTTTGCGTTTTCGTTTTTCACTCCCCTTCTTTCCAGAGCCATAACTTTTTTATTTTTCCATCAATATGGTCATGTGAGGGCTTATTTTTTGTGGTACGAGTTGTACTTTTGAACAACACCATTGGTTTTACCATGTCATGTACTCAAAAATGGGAAAAAAATTCCAAGAGTTGTGGAATTGCAAAAAAAGTGCAATCCACACTTGTTTTTTGTTTGGCTTTTTTGCTAGGTTCACTAAATGCTAAAACTGACCTGCCATTATGATTCTCCAGGTCATCATAGACACCAAACCTGTCTAGGTTCTTTTTTATCTAAGTGGTGAAAAAAAATTCCAAAGTTTGCTAAAAAAAAATAAAAAATTGCGCAATATTACGAGACCTGTAGCGTCTCCATTTTTTGTGATCTCAGGTTGGGTGAGGGCTTATCTTTTGCGCGCCGAGCTGACATTTTTAATGATACCATTTTTGTGCAGATATGTTCTTTTGATCATCCGTTATTGCATTTTAAATATCATAATTCTGGCGTTTTGATTTTTACTCGCTACACTGTTTAGCGATCGGGTTAATCTTTTTTTATTTGATAGATCGGGTGATTCTGAATGCGGCGATACCAAATATGTGTATGTTTGATTTTTTTTTAAATTATTTTGAAAAGTGTGAAAGGGGGGTGATTTTAACTTTTATGTTTTTTTTAACTTTTTTAATTTTATTTTTACATTTTTCTTTAACTTTTGGCAAGCTTTAATAGTCTCCATAAGAAGCTAGAAGCTGCCATAGCTTGATTGGCTCTGCTACATAGAGGCAATGCTCAGATCGCCTCTATGTTGCAGAATTACTGCATTGCTATGAGCGCCGACCACAGGGTGAGCTCATAGCATTCTGGCATCAACAACCAAAGAGGTCTCAAGGAGACCTCTGGTTGTTAAGCCGACAAACCGATGACCCCCCTGATCACGTGACGGGAATCAGCTGGAAGTGCGTTATAAATGCCGCTGTCAGAGTTTGACAGCGGCATTTAACTAGTTAATAGGTGTGGGTGGATCGTGCCTATTGCAGGCATATGTCAGCTGTTCAAAACAGCTGACATGTCTCGGGTTTGATGCGGGCTCACCCCGAAGCCCACATTAAAGCAGGGGATACTGACATCGGACATACTATTCCATCCGATGGCAGAACGGGGTTAATTCTCGTACTTGTAAAGTGGCTGCTGGACACATAGTGGATGAGAGATATATATCACAGAGGTGCATGTCCTCTGTGATATAAACAGTGAGTAATGTTCTAGCACACATAGTACTAAGTGGGGTTAATTGGCCATGTTAGGTCCAGCTCTAATTGTGAGCAGATGAAGAGTTAGGGCAGGGAGTCTGCTAACCATATCTTCACCCCTTGGTGTGGTTCACAAAATAAAATACAGTATGTTTGCTTCACTCATGACATGTGTGTCTGGAGGCAAGAAGACCTCCTGTGTGATAACACCAGACTGAGCAAGAGTTCTGGATGCTATCCAGCCTGTGTGTTCTCCACTGTCTGACATTTTTTCCTTTGCTTTTGCCATGGTTTATGAATCTTCCATAAACCAGCCTCGACATTTAAATGTAAATGGTTCCTGTATTACCTCACCATGCCTCCAAGTGAGTAACATTCTCACATACTCTAAGGCCCTGATTTATTAAGATTGGTGATTCTCTCGTCATTCTTAATGAGGGGGCGTGTTGGAGCGGATGCTCCTGATTCATAAAAAATAACACACTTAGTAACATGCACCTCTATGTGCGCTTGGTTAGAAATCTTACACCAGTTGCTGCTCATCATGAATTTAAAGAGCAGGGGTCGCCAAGCCCCATTACATTCCCGGCTCTCTCCAGATCTGCCCACTTATAGGAGTTGAGGTGAGAATGGCATGAAAATCCTCAAAACGTCGCAAAAAATGTGTGACTTTTCAAAGCTTTTCTTGCCATAAATCTATGCCGGCAGGAGGCTGAAATTTCTCTGTTACTACTGCTAATATATCCAGTTCAGTCCCAATTACATCCAGTCCCAGTTACAAGGGAAATAAGCAATAAAAAATATAATGCGCCCTCCAAATGTATTATAAGACCTTATGGGGGCACAGTGTGTAAAATAGATGAAAAAAAAATAATAAAGGTGAAAAATAGACACATGTTTTGCATTTTTCTTGACATTTTTCTCCAATAGCAGAAAAAAGGGAGTATAAAAATGACCTAAACATTCCGTCCCATGTATTGCCACAAAAAGGTTCAAAAATAATTTGAATATGCAAACAAGAATATTTTTTAACACCGTTAAAAGCGCTGCATGATAAAATCATCAGGAAGGGGGAGGGGAAATGGTTCAGTCCTGAACTGATTAAATTAGTACATATAGTATAAGTCTATATTCTATGTAGTTTTTACATGATAAATTTAGACAGCCATGGTCAAAAAGTTGATGAATTATATACAATGGAGGGTATACTGATAGGGAATTTAGATTGTGAGCCCCATTGGGGACAGTGATGATAATGTGTGCAAACTGTAAAGCGCTATAAAAAAATAAAGATGACGATGGTGATCATATCATTTCCTATAGGTAAAGAAATATGAATGCTTTGTTTCATAGAGAGCATGTATAAAGGTTTCTAAAACCATTTCATATGGTGTAATATTAGCAGGACGAGCCGTGTCTGGTACAAGAACTCACAGGCGTAGACAATCCGCCTGTACGGAGTAAGATGAAGTGCTAGTTGTTTGTTCCTTGGCTTCCTCACAGCCCTTATTAACAACCACTGGGCATTAGCTTTCCATTACAAAGTTCATCACCACAATTGACAGGAAACAAACTGCATATAAAACTGAACAGAATGGTTAAGCAATTTCCCCGTAATGCTCTAAATCGCGCGTTTAAATGTTTAACGCCTAGCACTAAGTACACTTTTAAATTATTGTACTTGTGAATTGTAAGAGAGTACTACAGTATCATTGACCTAATCTTCCTCCTTTGTAAGTGGTAAATTAGATAGGCGTAGAAATTTAGAGATTTCCGCAAGCCAGTGTATATTTAAAAAAAAAAAAAAAGGTCCAATTTTACTCAGTTAAAGTGCCTCTTCAGACATTATCCTCTGTAGTATCAAATGTATTAAACCGTACTGCCTGCATTTACAGGGTGCTAATTAATAGCCTACATCTGCTGCAGGATTTCTGTCCATACTCAGGGCTGTCACAGAGGCATTCATAAATCCCTCTTTAATAAGCCGCGCTCCTACTAACATGCCCATTTATTGCTTGTATGCAAACAGCAGAAGCCTGCTATGATCATAACGCCGGGGACATTTTTGGGGAGTAAAAGACACTTTAAAAAAAAAAAATGGATCTTCTCATAAAAAGACATGGAAAGTGCCGGGCTCTACTAATGTACTTTATTATTAGCAGAATCTGTATAAAGCCACGTGTAACCAATGCAGCGCATTTATGTAGAGACGGATTCTTATAAAATTAGACGTTAAGTACATTATATCGCTCATTTGGGTATATATAATTAATTGCACAATTTGCCGTGTAGGGATTTTGCAAGTCACATTGCCAAATATCTGTCCAACGTTCTGATTTAACAAGCGGAGAAAAGGGAAAGAGTAGCGGAATGAATGAAGAGAGGAGCACTAAATGGGCGACAGATTGCAACGGAAAATTAAGGTGTATTGTTTATTTAGAAAAATTGCACTTAGATTTCTTAGCGTTTAGATTACCATAATTAAAATGACTGGCACATGTAGGTGATAGGAGCTTTTGTTAGAAACTCTGACATTGCTTAAATCTTTATTTGGAAAGTTTAATAATAAGGAATTGTATTATATTTCTAGATCAACCTATCACTGCGAGAAACATCTTATAAGATTTTGGCTTATTCACACTCCCAATTTTCACATACGAGTGCTATCTGTTTTTTTCATGGATAGCACTTGTACCTGTGATAGTCTATAGGGTCATTCACAAGTCAATGATTTTTTGCGGATCGAGAGGTCTGCAGAAAATCGCAGAGACATGTCCGATTTTGATCTGAGGGTTGGATCAAATTCGGCAATGCAAGTCAATGGGTCCATAAAAAAATCGGAGCACACTTGGATGACATCTGAGTGCAGTCCAATTTTCACGGACTGTTAGGATGGAGAAGGTGGGGAAACTTTTTTTTTTATATTTCTGCACATTTGAGAAAAATGGATGACCATCGGACCAAACTCTGATCAGAATAATTGATCCATTTTTCTTGTATTTGGAAAAATCGGAGATGTGAATGAGCACTTAGGATTATGGTTGTCAGTGATCCAGCTCTGGAGGAAAATGATCAAATAATATTATTATTTATTATTATAGCGCCATTTATTTCACGGCTCTTTACATGTGAAAAGGGGTATATTCTTAACTACGATGTACTTTGTCTATTAGCTATTTCCAATTATTACTGTAAGTGGCGTATTATTTTTAGTATATGATTAAAAGCTTGTCCAATTTAGAATTTTACTAAATTTGCCTATCTGCAAAATAACAATAAAGCATACTCACCCTCACCAGGTCCAGAGATGCCTCTCCAACGATATGTCACCACTGCAGCCTATCAACAAAAAACATTGCAGTTCTGAACCCAGGGAAGGTGAGCATTGCTGTGATCATTTATTTTAAATATACGCAATTCTATGGAACAGTAACATTTTAACCTAGACAACCCCTGTAAGAGTTAGTTGTGTTGAATACCAGCAGAATTATTTTTTTTCCTGTTCCTCCTGCTAAGATCAAGTGGTAGGATCAAGTGTTTTCTTTCTTTACATCATTAGTGTGAATTATAGCCTTTATTACATACATTCAGTGTCACGGTATTTTTATTAGGTGATCCAGGTTTTTGAATCGCAATGCCTTATATATACGAAGTGTTGTACAATCAACACCTCCTGTCTGCCCTTACTGATCCCCAAGACAGCAAGGAAAAGAAACCAGGAAGGAATTGTCAATTTGTAGCTCGAAAATGTTTGGATGTAGTTTAAACAAAGTTGTATAACTGGTGCTTTTAAGCAGGGTCCAACTGGCCCCTCATTGCTGCGGAGGATTCTTCAATGGGCCCAGACTCATACCTGATACATTAATGGGCTCCGAAGAAGACAATCCCATCTGGAGCTGAGCCAGTCACTTACTATCAGGGTCTATTACCCAAATGATGCACAAATAACCTCTCAGATCTCAGATCAGATGTCCTGTCAGTATAATTCTACCAACATTCACGTGTAAGTATAGATAGAGAGTAAGCTCTCAGGCTCACAACCATGGCTGAGCCCAATAAACCCCAGAATGACAATGGATATAAATGTCACTGGATATCCAGGAATGACTATGTAAACGGATCAACACATGGAACGGAATAGGTTTAAAAACTAATTATAAATCTATTACACAGCATCCTTGATGCACTGCACAGGTAGGCACTGTGAATGCAACTGCCCAGCATTAAAGGTGCGGTACATTCAGAATTAAAGGAGCAGTTACTTTAAAAAGCAATCAAATTCTTCCTTACTCACCCTCTAGGGGTCCAACACTGAGTGTCCGCTGCTGCTTCTAGAGTATGTTATTGTCTGCAGTAGACATGAGCTCACTGAATGGTTGCAGTCTTGTCAGTGTGATGTTAGCTGTTGTGAATTCCGTTCTCGGACTCCCTGCTGTGGTCATGAATGGTACTTTGGTTAGTTCTGCTCTTGGACTCCCTCTGGTGGCTTTGAGCGGAACTGCTGGTCACTGAGGTTGGCTTTGTCAGCTGCTCTCATTTATTGCTATGCTAGCTTCCCTATTTAACTCCACTCAGATCGTTACTTCATGCCAGCTGTCAATGGTTCAGTATTGGTTCAGATCTCTCTTGGACTTCTCTGAGGACCTGCCTACTCCAGCAGAAGCTAAGTCTTTGCTAGTTCATTTTTTGTTACTGCTTCCTGAATATATTTCTTAGTACTGCTATTTCTAGTCCAGCTTGCTATCATGATATTCCCTTGCTAGCTGGAAGCTCTGGGGTGCAGAGTGGCACCTCCACACCGTGAGTCGGTGTGAGGAGTCTTTTTGCTTACTCTGCGTGGTTTTTTGTAGTCTTTTGTGCTGACCGCATAGTTCACTTTTCTATCCTCTGACTAAGTAGTTAAGTCTGGCCTCCTTTGCTAAAACCTGTTTCATTCCTGTGTTTGTGACTTTCCTCTTAACTCACAGTCAATACATGTGGGGGGCTGCCTTTACCTTTGGGGAATTTCTCTGAGGCAAGGTTAGGCTTCTATTTCTATCTTTAGGGGTAGTTAGCTCTTAGGCTGTGAAGAGGCGTCTAGGGAGAGTTAGGTACGCTCCACGGCTATTTCTAGTGTGTGTGTGATAGGAGTAGTGTTTGCGGTCAGCAGAGTTCCCACTTTCCCAGAGCTTGTTCCGATTTCTAGTTTACTCATCAGGTCATTCCGGGTGCTCCTAACCACCAGGTCCATAACAGTACAGCTGGCCTTCAAAGTGTTAATGCATCTCAAAAGAGGGATAAGAGAAGTTCTGAACCCATTTTTATTTTCTTTGCAGTGTGTTTTGTCTCTCTTTTCCCCTTAATCTCTGGGTGGTTCAGGACTCAGGTGTAGATATGGATATTCAAGATTATGTAGTTCAGAATCGATTGTTAGAGCCTAGAATTCCAATTCCTGATTTGTTTTCTGGGGATAGATCTAAGTTTCTGAATTTCAAAAATAATTGTAAACTGTTTCTTGCTTTGAAACCCCGCTCCTCTGGTGACCCCATTCAGCAAGTAAAAATTATTATTTCTTTGTTGCGTGGCGACCCTCAAGACTGGGCATTCTCCCTTGCGCCAGGAGATCCTGCATTGCTTAATGTAGATGCGTTTTTTCTGGCACTTGGATTGCTTTATGACGAACCAAATTCAGTGGATCAGGCAGAGAAAATCTTGCTAGCTTTGTGTCAGGGTCAGGATGAAGCGGAGATATATTGTCAGAAGTTTAGAAAATGGTCTGTGCTTACTCAATGGAATGAGTGTGCCCTGGCAGCAATTTTTAAAAAGGGTCTTTCTGAAGCCCTTAAGGATGTTATGGTGGGATTCCCCACGCCTGTTGGTCTGAATGAATCAATGTCCTTGGCCATCCAAATTGATCGGCGCTTGCGTGAGCGCAAAATTGTGCACCATTTGGCGGTGTCCTCTGAGCAGAGGCCTGAGCTTATGCAATGTGATAGAACTTTGACCAGAACTGAACAGCAAGAACACAGACGTCAGAATAGGCTGTGTTTTTACTGTGGTGACCCCACTCATGCTATCTCTGATTGTCCTAAGCGCACTAAGCGGTTCGCTAGGTCTGTCACCATTGGTACTGTACAGCCTAAATTTCTTTTGTCTGTTACTCTGATTTGCTCTTTGTCATCCTACTCGGTTATGGCATTTGTGGATTCAGGCGCTGCCCTGAATTTGATGGACTTGGAGTTTGCCAGGCGCTGTGGTTTTTTCTTGGAGCCTTTGCAGTATCCTATTCCATTAAGGGGAATTGATGCCACGCCGTTGGCCAAGAATAAACCTCAGTACTGGACTCAGTTGACCATGTGCATGGCTCCTGCACATCAGGAAGATATTCGCTTTTTGGTGTTGCATAATTTGCATGATGTGGTCGTGTTGGGTTTGCCTTGGCTACAGGTTCATAATCCAGTATTGGATTGGAAATCAATGTCTGTGTCTAGTTGGGGTTGTCAAGGGGTACATGGCGATGTTCCGTTGGTGTCAATTTCTGCTTCCACTCCTTCTGAGGTCCCTGAGTTTCTGTCGGATTACCAGGATGTATTTGATGAGCCCAAATCCAGTGTCTTACCCCCTCATAGGGATTGTGATTGTGCTATAAATTTGATTCCTGGTAGTAAGTTTCCTAAGGGCCGACTTTTCAATTTATCCGTGCCAGAGCACGCCGCTATGCGGAGTTATATAAAGGAGTCCTTGGAGAAAGGGCATATTCTCCCGTCTTCATCACCGTTGGGAGCAGGGTTCTTTTTTGTGGCCAAGAAGGATGGTTCTCTGAGACCCTGTATAGATTACCGCCTTCTCAATAAGATCACGGTCAAATTTCAGTACCCTTTGCCTCTGCTGTCTGATTTGTTTGCTCGGATTAAGGGGGCTAGTTGGTTCACCAAGATAGATCTTCGAGGGGCGTATAACCTTGTGCGTATTAAACAGGGCGATGAATGGAAAACAGCATTTAATATGCCCGAGGGCCATTTTGAGTACCTGGTAATGCCATTCGGGCTTTCAAATGCTCCATCTGTGTTTCAGTCCTTTATGCATGACATCTTCCGAAAGTATCTGGATAGATTCATGATTGTATATTTGGATGATATTTTGGTCTTTTCGGATGATTGGGAGTCTCATGTGAAACAGGTCAGAATGGTGTTCCAGGTCCTTCGTGCTAATTCCTTGTTTGTGAAGGGGTCTAAATGTCTCTTCGGAGTTCAGAAGGTTTCCTTCTTGGGCTTCATTTTTTCCCCTTCTACTATTGAGATGGACCCTGTTAAAGTTCAGGCCATTTATGATTGGACTCAACCTACATCTGTGAAGAGCCTCCAGAAATTCCTGGGCTTTGCTAATTTTTACCGTCGCTTCATCGCTAATTTTTCTAGTGTGGTTAAACCTTTGACTGATTTGACAAAGAAAGGTGCTGATGTGGTGAATTGGTCCTCTGCGGCCGTTGAGGCTTTTCAGGAGCTGAAACGTCGTTTTTCTTTGGCCCCTGTGTTGCGTCAGCCAGATGTTTCGCTCCCTTTTCAGGTCGAGGTTGATGCTTCTGAGATTGGAGCAGGGGCTGTTTTGTCTCAAAGAAGTTCTGATGGTTCTGTGATGAAGCCATGTGCCTTCTTTTCTAGAAAGTTTTTGCCTGCTGAGCGTAATTATGATGTTGGCAATCGGGAGCTGCTAGCTATGAAGTGGGCATTCGAGGAGTGGCGACATTGGCTTGAGGGAGCCAAGCACCGCGTGGTGGTCTTGACGGATCACAAAAATCTGACTTATCTCGAGTCTGCCAAGCGGTTGAATCGTAGACAGGCTCGATGGTCGCTGTTTTTCTCCCGTTTCGATTTTGTGGTCTCATACCTTCCAGGTTCTAAGAATGTGAAGGCGGATGCCCTTTCTAGGAGTTTTGTGCCTGATTCTCCGGGAGTCCCTGAGCCGGCTGGTATTCTCAAAGAGGGGGTAATTCTGTCTGCCATCTCCCCTGATTTGCGGCGGGTGCTGCAGGAGTTTCAGGCTGATAGACCTGACCGTTGTCCAGCGGAGAAACTATTTGTCCCTGATAGATGGACTAGCAGAGTTATTTCTGAGGTTCATTGCTCAGTGTTGGCTGGTCATCCTGGGATTTTTGGGACCAGAGATTTTGTGGCTAGGTCCTTTTGGTGGCCTTCCTTGTCTCGGGATGTGCGTTCTTTTGTGCAGTCCTGTGGGACTTGTGCTCGGGCTAAGCCCTGCTGTTCTCGTGCCAGTGGGTTGCTTTTGCCCTTGCCAGTCCCGAAAAGGCCTTGGACGCATGTTTCCATGGATTTTATTTCAGATCTTCCTGTCTCTCAGAGGATGTCTTTCATCTGGGTGGTTTGTGATCGCTTTTCTAAGATGGTCCATTTGGTACCCTTGCCTAAATTACCTTCCTCCTCTGATTTGGTGCCATTATTTTTTCAACATGTGGTTCGTTTGCATGGCATTCCGGAGAACATTGTGTCGGACAGAGGTTCCCAGTTTGTCTCTAGGTTTTGGCGGTCCTTTTGTGCTAAGATGGGCATTGATTTGTCTTTTTCTTCGGCTTTCCATCCTCAAACAAATGGCCAAACCGAACGAACCAACCAGACTTTGGAAACCTATCTGAGATGCTTTGTTTCTGCTGATCAGGATGATTGGGTGACCTTCTTGCCATTGGCTGAGTTCGCCCTTAATAATCGGGCTAGTTCGGCTACTTTGGTTTCGCCTTTTTTTTGCAATTCTGGTTTTCATCCTCGTTTTTCTTCGGGGCAGGTTGAGCCTTCTGACTGTCCTGGTGTGGATTCTGTGGTGGACAGGTTGCAGCAAATTTGGACTCACGTAGAGGACAATCTGACGTTGTCCCAGGAGAAGGCTCAACGTTTCGCTAACCGCCATCGTTGTGTTGGTCCCCGACTTCGTGTTGGGGATTTGGTTTGGTTGTCTTCTCGTTATGTTCCTATGAAGGTTTCTTCTCCTAAGTTTAAGCCTCGTTTCATTGGTCCTTATAAGATTTCTGAAATTCTCAACCCTGTGTCATTTCGTTTGGTCCTTCCAGCTTCTTTTGCCATCCATAATGTGTTCCATAGGTCGTTGTTGCGGAGGTACGTGGCGCCTATGGTTCCCTCCGTTGATCCTCCTGCCCCGGTGTTGGTTGAGGGGGAGTTGGAGTACGGGGTGGAAAAAATTTTGGATTCTCGTATTTCGAGACGGAAGCTTCAGTACCTGGTTAAGTGGAAGGGCTATGGTCAGGAGGATAATTCCTGGGTTGTTGCCTCTGATATCCACGCTGCCGATTTAGTTCGTGCCTTTGATTTGGCTCGTCCTGATCGGCCTGGGGGCCCTGGTGAGGGTTCGGTGACCCCTCCTCAAGGGGGAGGGGTACTGTTGTGAATTCCGTTCTCGGACTCCCTCCTGTGGTCATGAATGGTACTTTGGTTAGTTCTGCTCTTGGACTCTGGTGGCTTTGAGCGGAACTGCTGGTCACTGAGGTTGGCTTTGTCAGCTGCTCTCATTTATTGCTATGCTAGCTTCCCTATTTAACTCCACTCAGATCGTTACTTCATGCCAGCTGTCAATGGTTCAGTATTGGTTCAGATCTCTCTTGGACTTCTCTGAGGACCTGTCTACTCCAGCAGAAGCTAAGTCTTTGCTAGTTCATTTTTTGTTACTGCTTCCTGAATATATTTCTTAGTACTGCTATTTCTAGTCCAGCTTGCTATCATGATATTCCCTTGCTAGCTGGAAGCTCTGGGGTGCAGAGTGGCACCTCCACACCGTGAGTCAGTGTGGGGAGTCTTTTTGCTTACTCTGCGTGGTTTTTTGTAGTCTTTTGTGCTGACCGCATAGTTCACTTTTCTATCCTCTGACTAAGTAGTTAAGTCTGGCCTCCTTTGCTAAAACCTGTTTCATTCCTGTGTTTGTGACTTTCCTCTTAACTCACAGTCAATACATGTGGGGGGCTGCCTTTACCTTTGGGGAATTTCTCTGAGGCAAGGTTAGGCTTCTATTTCTATCTTTAGGGGTAGTTAGCTCTTATGCTGTGAAGAGGCGTCTAGAGAGAGTTAGGTACGCTCCACGGCTATTTCTAGTGTGTGTGTGATAGGAGTAGTGTTTGCGGTCAGCAGAGTTCCCACTTTCCCAGAGCTTGTTCCGATTTCTAGTTTACTCACCAGGTCATTCCGGGTGCTCCTAACCACCAAGTCCATAACAGTTAGCCCAGCAGACAGCAGACACCCCAGGAGCAGTGGTGGAGACTCACAACAAAGTTTAAAAAAAACTTACACAGGTTTTCTGGTTTGGGAAAATCCCTTTAAGGATATATTCACACTGATTGAGGAAATCCATTTTTGAGGAGTTTTTGAGCAGACATGTGCCTTAGTTTTTGAGCTGTCATCTGCCTCTAACATGTGTACATCATGGTTACAGATGCTGGTGTTTTTCCATTTACCATTAGGTACTGGGTTTCACATTCAGTTTTATATGCTCCTCTACCCCCGTTTTTATTTTTCAAGCACACTTTTTGTTGTGCTATTATTTCCCTCTTTGGTCCTGCAAGTACCTACTCTGCCGGCTCCTTCTTGCGCTTGCGCGCTTGGTATGGTCTGTACACTCCGGACACCTTTGGCTCCGGGTTTTGGTACTTCCGGCTCGCCGCTGTGTGCGGTGTCTGAACGGTATCGCTTGTGCTTCTCTGCGCATGCGTGTGTCTCATGGACGGCGTCTCACGTATGTGGATAATTGATTTATGTACCCTTCGGCTTGCCGTCGTCCACCTCCCATTATGTTTGTCTGGCTGTACAGCAGCCGTTTGCGGAAGTAGTACTCTCTTGCACCGCCTTCCGGTCCATTGCTGGCTGCCCACACCGGTATCTAATCAAGCTATTTGGCTTTTCTCTATTTAAGACCTTGCTAGGGCTCAAGCACACATCTTCCCTGACGAAGCCTGGTTCGCCGGGCGATACGCGTGGGGCATCACCTCACCAGGTTGTATGTTCATGGGAATTTATTTCCTGTGATATTTGCTGTGACCTAGTGGTACTATTACATATTGGTGACCCATTGGCCTTTTTTTTCTGGCTCGCTTTCAGGTACCATTCTTTGGGACAATCCATTGTGCCTTATATATATATATATTTTTGTTTGCTTAGGCATCATTTCTGTACCTTTTTCTGGGCACTGTATCTACACCATATATAGGTCTGCGCTACACCCCATGAGCCATTAGGTTTATTTTGGGTCACTTTATTATACTGCGCTATGGTCCATGTTTTCCTGTGTGTTTCTGATGGTGCTTATATGTTTTTAATCATGTTTTTATTGTTTGTGATGTGTTTTTTGAGCCATTAATAAAACAGTTTGTATTTTATATTATTGTCGTTTACTGTTTGTAGGTGTGCGACTCATTGCAGTGATTCTTTTTCTTCTTCTTCTTTGATATAGTTTTTATCACTGCCACCGCACCCGCAGACATTTCTCTATATTGTATATGTAGTGCGCCCAATCTTTTTCTGTTTTCCTATATGATTTTACCCACTCCTTGGTGGGTGTTTCTTTTGGGCGGCACACATTCTATTTTGAATGCATTGACTAAATGATTGTGCAAGTTTATATTGACTGCACGTGTGTTCTTATTGTTTTCTAGTTACCGGTTGCGGTCAGCCGGCACGGTCAGCTATGGATTGGGACGCTCGTGAGGCCGCATGGCAGGCCCAATCTTTGGATGTGTTCTCATCAGGGGAGCAGATGGTCCCGGACTCTGACTTTAATAAACTAGCCTCAGAGTTAACAGCTGCACATCGAGCGGGCATCAGACTTTGGTGGAACATCCGCAGCCTCAAGGAGTATATCAAACTTGGTATTGCTCCTCGTGGCTTAAGGGTGTCCATATATCCAGCATGGGAGCCCTCCCCTGGGTTCCGAGATACATGGGAACAAGGTCTTTTGAAATGTTCCAGCATTATCATGAATATGCTCTTAGAGCATGATCGAGAACTATTTGTTACAACTAAGGGTAACATCAAGGATTTGGAGGCCAAATTGGGAAATTTTGATGACGTCAAACAGGTGCAGCCCTTTAAGGCCAAATTAAAGGAGGGTTTGGATAAATATGACCGTGAGGTTATGCTAAAGAAGAAATCCAAATTTGCTAGAGATCGGAATGATTTTGACTCTAAGAGGGCTTTCAAATGGAGGCACCAGGGGAATAGAAGACAGGGTCCCCAGCCCCAAAAGAGTGTGGATACTAAACAAACCACTGTGGCAGGAATGACCGGTACTTCAGAGAGCGATTTTTTATCGTCGGTAGAGAGCGACCCCGACACCGAACACGAAGGGGGCGGAGGCGCCGCATACCTGCCACCACGGACAACGAGATATGGGGGCCGCCGACCGACGTTTCAGAGGCCTTACAAAGCCCAATGCAAATAATGACTTTGGACCCCTTAATGGATTCCTCTGCTTCTGTTCAGGTATCCTCTGATTTATTACAGGTTGTTAATTTATCGGATTATGTGCTCTCTCCTACTGAGTTGTCCGTATTACAACGTGGTCTAACTTTTTCTCCAGTTCATGAGCTTGACAAATTCACTGTAGTGAAAGACCTTTATTTATTTTGCAGACGTCTTTTATTACAGGTGCTGCACAACAGACCATATATGGCGGAAGGTCTTGAACAAACCGACCAACAAGTTTTTCGTGACTTATTACAACTCCTGCAAGAAAACAGCTCTGAGGAGGGTAAGGACTCTCGTTTATTCAAGAACAAGTCTAAAGTAGCTCCACCATTCTCCCTAGTTCCTGCCATTAGGGTGTTTTTTGAGCTCACTAAAAGGGATATTGTTGCCTTACGACCATGTACATCTACTCTGGGCAACCTTAGTGGGAAAGAGAAACATGCCCTTAGAGACCTTAGGTCCAATAAAAGCTTCTTGATTAAAGAGGCAGATAAAGGGGGAAACGTTGTTCTTTGGCCACACTCACTTTATCTAGAGGAAGCACATCGCCAGCTTGGTAATGGTCGATTCTACAGAAAACTTCCATCTGATCCCACAGCAATATTTGCGGGCAAGTTTAGACTCCTTCTGGAGAAGGCAAGGGATCTTGGCATTATTAGTCAACACGAGTTTGAATTTATGTGGGTAGAGGTTCCTATTACGGCTACTTTCTACATGCTGCCGAAGATTCACAAAAATTCACAGAGGCCTCCGGGCCGACCCATTGTGGCCGGCATCGGTAGCCTCTGTGAGAAAGCATGCATGTATGTGGATCATTTTTTGCAACCCTTAGCCAGAAACCTACCATCATTTGTCCAAGATTCCTCGCACTTTATTCGTTTATGTCGAGAGATTTCTTTACCTCCCAATTTTGTGTTGGTTACTTGCGATGTGGAGTCGCTTTACTCCAACATTAGCCATGACGATGGAATTACTGCCACCTTACATTTCCTTGACCAACTCGGGCACTCAGACAGGATGCAAGACTCCTTGGTGGTCGATTTATTGGAGTTCATCATGAAGCATAACTTCTTCCTATTTGACAGGGCTTTCTACCTTCAGACCTCAGGGGTGGCCATGGGGGCGCATTGTGCTCCGGCCGTCGCCAATCTATTTTTAGGTTGGTGGGAGGCAACCATGGTCTACCCCTTGGAGGAGTTTAAGCGCCATGTCTGTCATTGGAGTCGATATATAGATGATCTATTCTTCATCTGGTCTGGCAGTATTGATCAGTGTCAGGATTTTGTCGACTCTCTTAACAGGAACTCTCACAACATTGTGCTGACTTACTCTTTTTCTTCCACGACAGTGACCTTCCTGGACCTGCAGGTTATGGCTAGAGATGGTGCCCTTCACACAAAATTATTTTGGAAGCCAACTGCAACTAATAGTTTATTAGACTACAGGAGCTTTCATCCGGCACATACCAGGAATGGGGTCCCTATGGGGCAGTTTCTGAGAATTAGAAGAAATTGTACTTCGGATGAAGATTTCCGTCAAGAAGCTCTCCAATTGACAAATCGCTTTCGACAAAGGCACTACCCACGGAGATGTATCTCTACACCCTTTCAGCGGGCTAATGCACACACACAGGAATCATTGCTGGTGTCTCATAATAAGGTACGGGACAATAAGCCAAGATTCATCACTGGCTTTAACAACAATTGGTCACAAATCAGAACTATCCTTCAAAGACACTGGGGTATTCTGACTACTGACCTTTCTACTTCCAGGTTAGTGGGGGACCAACCACTACTCACAGCCAGGAGGGCACCCAATTTTAGGGACCTCCTTACAAGCAGCCACTACAGACGACAGACCATTAGGCTGAACCGGGGCATTGACCTTCGTGGGTCGTTTGCCTGTGGGGGTTGTAACATCTGTCCTTATATGTGCCCCACCAGGGACTTTTTTGTGAATCCTACTAACCAGAGCAAACACAGGCTGAGTTCCTACATAAATTGTAGGACGACCTTGGTCATCTATGCCCTTATTTGCCCATGTCAGCGTGTTTACGTTGGCCAGACATCTCAGGAGCTACGGCGCAGGGTACAGAAATATTTTTCCACCATTCATCTGGCACGCAGTGACTCCTTGAAGGGAAAAGTGCTCACTCCAGTGGCATCTCATTTTTTGGCACACCATGATGGCCAGACTGTGAACACAAAAGTCATTGGGTTGGATAAAGTTCGTACATCTAATAGGGGTGGCATTTACAAACAACTGCTTTTGCGTATGGAAGCTAGATGGATCTTTAATCTTGGTTCTATTGCTCCCGTAGGTCTTAATGAAGATCTGCTCTTCACTGGATTTCTGGGATAAACCTATGTGCTTACGGTACATCGTGGGACTATGAGAATCTGCCGTTGTCTGTCTTCCCTCATGGACGTGGTCTGCAGTCTGTCATCCTGCTGCATCCGTTACGGACTTTATTTGTATATTGTTCCCAGTATTTATAGTGGTTTTTTGTATCTTTTTTGCGTAATTGTCTTACTTTATTTCCCTGTGACAAGACTCCACCTCTAGCATCTCTTGGTGGTTCAAATGCCAGTTTTTGTTAACTATGGCGAGGTCTCTTATGCGGTCACTGTATTTGGTTTTTTTTTGTACTTTATACATATAACTTATTGGCTCAAGGGGTTGTGCAATTCAGCATAATAAAATGGTAATTGGCTCATGGGGAGTGCTATTTTTTAGCACTGCGTATATTTGGCCTTATTGGCCCTTCTCCTGTGCTCTCCATTTTTGTATATTGTGCTCCATAATGAATATATTGGCTCTTAGTATCCTGTACGAACTGATAACTTTATTAAATTATCTACATGTTTTGCTGTATATTCTTGATGTTTATATTTCTCTTCAAATAAAATTATGTTGAGTCATCATGTAGATCTCCGTACTTATGTGACTTATAACTGTGTATAAGAGCTGTGTGCATGTTCAAGTGCCCCCGGGGGATGTCTGATTCTGGGTGATTGGTGGTATGTATGTGTTGGTTATATCTGAGTGGGGGTGGGCATATTGGCACTATATCCGCCAGATTTTACCTGGCATATGGTGTTCTTTATGCTACTCCCATCCCAGCGTTATATATTACCTCCTGTTTCAGTGTCCAACATTACCCACTCCTATATCCCCTTACAGCCCTATATTTCCTGGTGCTTCGGTGAACTGTATAACCTCACTTTTTTAACACATCCTCTCATGGTATTACATTTTTCCTCTTTTCATATAATCTGCAACCCATTTTTGGCTTTCAGATTATTGTAGGCGTTATATTGGGGGTTGCCTTATCCGGCTGAATAGGTACAATTGTAACTATTCCGTTTTAAAATTGCAATAACTTTTTTTTGAAAAGACGTAGAGGGCTGAAATTTCGTGACATCTCTACATTTTTGGTCCAGAATATATTGGCCAAATTTCAATAAAATATCTCCACCCGCTTCCGAGATAAGGGGTCGAGATCTTTTTGCATCCATAACAAGCTGCATAGGTACAAATGTACCTCATATATTTTGAATGAAGATGATGCAAGGGAAAAAGCATAAATTTTTTTTTAATGATAATGCTATTTAACTATTATAAACAAGTAAAAAACTGTTCATTTACATTATAAAAGAAAATGTAAGAAACTTTTTTTTATTGATTTTCTTTGCAAGTAATGCATGTTGGCTTTGCTACAGAGTGTTCATCGCAAATGGGTTTCACACAAACCACACAAGACTTTCTAGTCTTGCGTTGTTTTCGCCTCAGGTCTCTGCAGACATAGCAACTACCAACAACAGGGGAGGGTCCACGACTACCATGAGGTATGTTGGGGCCAGCTGCTGGCTGCGATGCTACCACAATGCATCGTCCAAGCACCATTTCTACTGCACCTCGAAGAAAATGGTTTCTCATTATCATTTTGTTTGTACTACGATCTTCAATTGCAATCATACACAGCTGATTTGCGAGATCTTTCAGGAACTTTCTTCGTTGATCCTTTGCCCTGAAGCTTGGATTGTGTTCTCTGTAGATGATGTAGGATGCTAACCCACTGACATCAATCATATTGTAGAAAAATGCCAAAGTCCAACGTGATGTTCGTCGTTTCACAGTGTACTCTCCCAACATTTTATCCATAACATCAACGCCACCTTTTGTTATGTTGTAGTATTTTATTATCTCTGGCTTGGCTGCTAGTGTCTCTTCAACTTCTCCCGTCATGTGCATAGATGATAGAAGCACGACTGATTTGTTCTTCTTTGGTACATATGAACAGACTGTTGCATCATGATTGTAGGCAAAATTTGTCGAGTTTACAGGCCTTTCTTTGGCAGGCTGCATGTTGTTAGGTAGGAACCTTTTGTTTTTTCTCACTGTACCAACTAGTGTCATGTTCCAGGAGTTCAATACCTTAGCTAGTTCCATGGTTGTAAAGAAGTTATCGGTGGTGACATTTCTTCCAGAGCCTTTATACGAGCTCACTAGGTCCAATACTGTTCGTTCTCCAATGTTTACTTGTCGAGGACCATCAGTTGGTTTCCCAGTGTAGAGCTGACCTTGTAAAGGGTAGGCATTTGATGAGTCACAAGCCCAGAAAATCTTTATGTCATATTTAGCTGGTTTTGAAGGTATATACTGGGTAAATTTAGTATGACCTCTAAATGGAAATAATTGCTCGTCGACGGTGATACAATGATATGGCTTGTAGGCTCTCTCCAGATTACTGTTCAGCATTGTCCAGATGTCCCGTATTGGTGCAGCTTTATCTGTTTGCACACGTTCTGCACGTGTATTTTCGTTGTCAAACCTGATAAATCTGAGTATCATCTTGAAGCGGTCACGAGACATGGCTGCACGTATAAGAGGCAGAGCAGCAACATTCCACATTTCCTCCAGATTCTCTTTGTTGGCTCTGTGCACACCAGCAGCAATCAGTATGCCCAAAAATGCATGAAGTTCAGTTTCAGTAAATTGCTTGAATGTTTTTTGTGGTGGCCGTTTGGAAGAATCAGGAAAACGTTGTACCAGTTCGTTGTTGTAAGCATCACAAACTCTCTTGGCCTTTCGATTCGTTTCCCGTAATATGATGTCACACATCTCGGGAGTCATGATGGACTTGAATAGCTCTTTTGCTGTATATAGGTTGCTGATTGCTGCAGGGCCACCTCTTTGTCGTAGGACATTACGAGATTTTGTTTGTGCATTTGGCAGTGGATTACTGCACCATTGAGTTTCATCCTTAGCAGTCCAAATGTCGCCTGCACTTTGAGGCACAGAATCATCCTCAACACTTTCGTCTGATTCGTATTCATTTTCATGCTCTATGACCATTTCTTGTTCAATGTCTGAATCTTCTTCAGTAACATCCACTTGTGGTACATAGTTTTCATCATCAGATGCAACATATGGTTCATCCTCATGCTCAGAATCAGATTCTTCTAGCATTCGCATTATTTCGTCAGACGTAAATCTGTAAATATGAAAAAATGTAAAATAAATAATTTTCCGAAATACTACATTATTGGCTTTTCACAAAATTATACTAACCTGCAAACACGTTTTCTTGGATTATGGCGGAAACTAGATCCAGCATTACTATCACTCATGATGACTTGCTAGATGAATTTTGGCTTTGTATTTTGTGCTGAATATAAATAAAACATCGTAAAACAATATGTAGATACTAATTATTATCCATTTTTCGTATAAAAATTATACCTATAGTGATAAGTTTCATACAAAATATATGTAAGCCAAGTCCAGGCTGAAAGACAATTTGACTGTTCTGTCCCCACATAATGAGAATAAAGGTATAACTGGCTGTTAGATGCTGTGAGACTTTCCTACCTTCGTTTCCAAGAAATTGAAGACTTCACAAGCCTAGAAATGTGTGCTCACAGCAATGAGATGAACAGCAAAATGGCTAATGAGAGGAGGGAGGCAGGAAGACAAGTAGAAGCCACTCCCAGTTTGAATTAACTTAATTGACAGCAACATAAGTGACCAGTAACAACACTGAACAATAGATATCAGCATAACATTTGTAGCTGAATGAACTTTAGTTTCTGAAACCAAGTAAAGTCTTCCCACAGTGGAGGTATATGTGAAGGTACAATTGTACCTATGCAGCCTGTTAAGGTTGTAAAATTATGCAGCCTGACAAGGGTTAATTATTATGTGTACATCATGGTTACAGATGCTGGTGTTTTTCCATTTACCATTAGGTACTGGGTTTCACATTCAGTTTTATATGCTCCTCTACCCCCGTTTTTATTTTTCAAGCACACTTTTTGTTGTGCTATTATTTCCCTCTTTGGTCCTGCAAGTACCTACTCTGCCGGCTCCTTCTTGCGCTTGCGCGCTTGGTATGGTCTGTACACTCCGGACACCTTTGGCTCCGGGTTTTGGTACTTCCGGCTCGCCGCTGTGTGCGGTGTCTGAACGGTATCGCTTGTGCTTCTCTGCGCATGCGTGTGTCTCATGGACGGCGTCTCACGTATGTGGATAATTGATTTATGTACCCTTCGGCTTGCCGTCGTCCACCTCCCATTATGTTTGTCTGGCTGTACAGCAGCCGTTTGCGGAAGTAGTACTCTCTTGCACCGCCTTCCGGTCCATTGCTGGCTGCCCACACCGGTATCTAATCAAGCTATTTGGCTTTTCTCTATTTAAGACCTTGCTAGGGCTCAAGCACACATCTTCCCTGACGAAGCCTGGTTCGCCGGGCGATACGCGTGGGGCATCACCTCACCAGGTTGTATGTTCATGGGAATTTATTTCCTGTGATATTTGCTGTGACCTAGTGGTACTATTACATATTGGTGACCCATTGGCCTTTTTTTTCTGGCTCGCTTTCAGGTACCATTCTTTGGGACAATCCATTGTGCCTTATATATATATATATTTTTGTTTGCTTAGGCATCATTTCTGTACCTTTTTCTGGGCACTGTATCTACACCATATATAGGTCTGCGCTACACCCCATGAGCCATTAGGTTTATTTTGGGTCACTTTATTATACTGCGCTATGGTCCATGTTTTCCTGTGTGTTTCTGATGGTGCTTATATGTTTTTAATCATGTTTTTATTGTTTGTGATGTGTTTTTTGAGCCATTAATAAAACAGTTTGTATTTTATATTCTCACGTATGTGGATAATTGATTTATGTACCCTTCGGCTTGCCGTCGTCCACCTCCCATTATGTTTGTCTGGCTGTACAGCAGCCGTTTGCGGAAGTAGTACTCTCTTGCACCGCCTTCCGGTCCATTGCTGGCTGCCCACACCGGTATCTAATCAAGCTATTTGGCTTTTCTCTATTTAAGACCTTGCTAGGGCTCAAGCACACATCTTCCCTGACGAAGCCTGGTTCGCCGGGCGATACGCGTGGGGCATCACCTCACCAGGTTGTATGTTCATGGGAATTTATTTCCTGTGATATTTGCTGTGACCTAGTGGTACTATTACATATTGGTGACCCATTGGCCTTTTTTTTCTGGCTCGCTTTCAGGTACCATTCTTTGGGACAATCCATTGTGCCTTATATATATATATTTTTGTTTGCTTAGGCATCATTTCTGTACCTTTTTCTGGGCACTGTATCTACACCATATATAGGTCTGCGCTACACCCCATGAGCCATTAGGTTTATTTTGGGTCACTTTATTATACTGCGCTATGGTCCATGTTTTCCTGTGTGTTTCTGATGGTGCTTATATGTTTTTAATCATGTTTTTATTGTTTGTGATGTGTTTTTTGAGCCATTAATAAAACAGTTTGTATTTTATATTATTGTCGTTTACTGTTTGTAGGTGTGCGACTCATTGCAGTGATTCTTTTTCTTCTTCTTCTTTGATATAGTTTTTATCACTGCCACCGCACCCGCAGACATTTCTCTATATTGTATATGTAGTGCGCCCAATCTTTTTCTGTTGTCATCTGCCTCTAACAGCCGTGGTGGGATCTAAGATCCCCCCACAACTGTTAACAAGATAAATCCCACTGTCAATCTCTGACAGCGGCATTTAACATACGTGAAAGTGCATCACAAGACCTGCCCATCAGTGCCCCTGTCATGTTATCGTGGGCTGCCAATAGATTGTCATGACAGCCCCCCTGTCATTGTCATTTCCTGTTCATGTAAATCCCCTAAGAACGCCAGCCTGTGACCAGCATTTATAGATCATGATTTCTGCTTAAGCCTTGCTATGTGTACAGAGACGATTGTAGGCTTGCAGCTTCACATCTCCTAAGGGGACTTTTGAAGCAAGTAAAAAAAAAAGTTTTTAAAAATATAAAAAAAAGAAAAATATATAAAAGTTCAAATCACCCTTCTTTTGCTCCATTCAAAATAAAACAATAAAATTAAAAAAAACATATATTTGGTATCGCTGCATTCCGAAGTGTCCTATCAAAATATAAAGTAAATTAATCTGATTGGTAAACGATCAGCGTAACAAGAAAAAAATAAAAACACCATAATTAGGGGTTTTTTTGCACGCCGCAACATTGTAATAAAATTTAATAACAAGTGATCAAAACAGCCTATCTACCCCCAAATTATATCAATAAAAACATTAGTTCAGCATGCAAAAAATAAGCCCTCACAGTCCCAGATCTCGAAAAATGGAGAAACTAAAGGTCTCAGAAAATAGCAACTTTTATTTTTCTTACAAATTTCAGATTTTTTTCACCACTTAAATAAAAAGAACCTAGACATGTTTGGTATCTGTGTTCTCATAATGATCTAGAGAATCATAATAGCAGGTCAGATTTAGCATTTAGTGAACCTAGTAAAAAAGCCAAACAAAAAAACAGTGTGGGATTGCACTTAGAATGTTACCAAACTTAGAATTGTTTTTCCCGTTTTCAGTATACTATGTGGCAAAATCAATTATGTCATTCAAAAGTACAACTTGTCCCCCAAAAAACAAGCCCTCACATGGCCATATTAATGGAAAAATAAAAAGTAATGGCTCTGGGAAGAATGAGAGCAAAAAACAAAAGCGGAAAATCGCAAGGTCATGAAGGGGTAAACTAAAGTTAAAAGCTCTGTATCATGTAATCAGATCTTCAGTGCTTATTTAGGCTGCACACTCAGGCTGGCAGGACCTATAGATTCTGGTCATGTGACCCTGATGACATAATCACGGGTCCTTTTGCACTTCTACAACCCCTGGCAAAAATTATGGAATCACCGGCCTTGGAGGATGGTCATTCAGTTGTTTAATTTTGTAGAAAAAAACAGATCCCAGACATGGCACAAAACTAAAGTCATTTCAAATGGCAACTTTCTGGCTTTAAGAAACACTAAAAGAAATCAAGAACAAAAAATGTGGTAGTCGGTAATGCTTGCTTGTTTTAACCAAGCATAGGGGAAAAATTATGGAGTCACTCATTTATGAGGGAAAAAGTTATGGAATCATGAAAAACAAACAAGCAAAAAAACACTCCAACATATCACTAGTATTTTGTTGCACCACCTCTGGCTTTTATAACAGCCTGCAGTCTCTGAGGCATGGACTTAATGAATGTCATACAGTACTCTTCATCAAACTGGCTCCAACTTTCTCTGATTGCTGTTGCCAGATCAGCTTTGCAGGTTGAAGCTTTGTCATGGACCAGTTTCTTCAACTTCCACCAAAGATTTTCAATTGGATTGAGATCCAGACTATTTGCAGGCCATGACATTGACCTTATGTGTCTTTTTTCAAGGAATGTTGTCACAGTTTTTGCTCTATGGCAGGATGCATTATCATCTTGAAAAATGTTTTCATCATCCCAAAACATCCTTTCAATTGATGGGATAAGAAAAGTGTCCAAAATATCAACATAAACTTGTGCATTTATTGAAGATGTAATGACAGCCATCTCCCCAGTGCCTTTACCTGACATGCAGCCCCATATCATCAATGACTGTGGAAATTTGCATGTTCTCTTCAGGCAGTCATCTTTATAAATTTCATTGGAACGGCACCAAACAAAAGTTCCAGCATCACCACCTTGCCCAATGCAGATTCGCGATTCATCACTAAATATGACTTTCATCCAGTAATCCACAGTCCACGATTGCTTTTCCTTAGCCCATTGTAACCTTGTTTTTTTCTGCTTAGGTGTTAATGATGGCTTTCGTTTCGCTTTTCTGTATGTAAATCCCATTTCCTTTTGGTGGTTTCTTCCAGTTCGGTCAGACAATGACTCCAGTTTCCACTCATTCGTTCCTCATTTGTTTTGTTGTGCATTTCCTGTTTTGGATACGTATTGCTTTAAGTTTCCGGTCTTGACACTTTGATGTCTTCCTTGGTCTACCAGTATGTTTGCCTTTAACAACCTTCCCATGTTGTTTGTATTTGGTTCAGATTTTAGACACAGCTGACTGTGAACAACTAACATCTTTTGCAACATTGAGTAATGATTTACCCTCTTTTAAGAGTTTGATAATCCTCTCCTTTGTTTCATTTGACATCTCTCGTGTTGGAGCCATGATTCATGTCATTCCACTTGGTGCAACAGCCCTCCAAGGTGTGCTCACTCCTTTTTAGATGCAGACTAACGAGCAGACCTAATTTGATGCAGGTGTTAGTTTTGGGAATGAAAATTTACAGGGTGATTCCATAATGTTTTCCCTCATAATTGAGTAACTCCATAATTTTCCCCTATCCTTGGTTAAAAAAGTAACCATTACTGACTACCACATTTTTTGTTCTTGATTTCTTTTAGTGTTTCTTAAAGCCAGAAAGTTGCCATTTGAAATTACTTTAGTTTTGTGCCATGTCTGTGATCTGTTTTTTTTAATGCAAATATAAACAACTGAATGAACATCCTCCAAGGCTGGTGATTACTCTTTTTTTTGCCAGGGGTTGTATGCTGCTTGCTTATGATTGGTCAGCATAATTCAGGAGGTATTAGTACCCACCCCCAGTGAAAACTATCTGATAACACCTACTTGGACTAAAGGTAACTCATTAGGTGCCAAATATTTAATTGCTAATATCTCTGCAACGGAGAGGTGAAATTAAAAAGAAATAAAAAACTTTTTTTTATTCCGCACTGCAGCCACTATTAAATGGTGTTTCCAGTTCACCATGAAAAATTTGTTGATTATCTTTTACAGAAATTATAAAAAAAGTTCAGTATATTTATATGTAAAACATATCTTCTTCAAGCCCCATTCCCCAGCGCTGCCTATAGGGGCAAGCCTAATGTGCTTATCTATGCTTCCAACTGGTATGTCAATAAATGAAATCATGAAGCTTTAGATAAAAGAATAAATATTACATGAGAATAAACGATAGGCTTTACAACATATGTAAATGTATCATTTATTAGTATGATGTGTAGCAAGAAACAAAACTGTGTATGAGCCGTCATCAATACTATCTGGCCCTTTGCATTATATGCCTTTACGTATAAGTAATTGACGGTAAGCAGCTTGAGGTCTTTAGTGAGATTACCTATTACAGTGTGAATAATAATGATCTGTCTGAACTTCCTTTCTCAGCTCCTCGTCACACTACTGATCTCTATGGTAAAAGTAACTGTTACCGACATTGATTCTGTGCTGTAATTAGTTTGGGCAGGCTAAAATCTGACTTCTTGCCTGTAGATCTTAAAAGGAGAAAGCTTTCTGTGACTTTGTGAATATTCTACCATATTTAAACATTCATAGGATACATCCTGAAGTGTACAGTAATCACAGGGCCCTATAGCATAAAAACAAATAGGGCCACAGCCCTAAAAAAATATATAAATAAAAATACAGCAGTTACCTGTGGGAATTTGTTGATTAAAACAGCTGGCAAGAGTTATATAGGGTCAGCGCATGAGCCCACTCCATGCAACGCCTCCTGACCTTTGCTGTACATATGCAGCGGATGTTGGGCATGGCTTAAAAAAGAGATGTCAGAAGACCTGGCTACCTAATAAGCAGAGATACCCATTGCTTATTGTCCACCTGAGTCTAGTGACATTTATGATCATTTGTTTATGTTTCAGTTTATGGAACTTTAACCCTAACCCTTGCCTTTGATAGGGTTAGAAAACGTATTTGTTATTATGTTTTGTTTTTTTCTACAGACACTTTGCACTGCTCTCTCAGCAGGAGTCTCTGTCCTCTTACAAAGTTGCGAGAGTAAAAGAGTGGAGCTGTGAAGAGCACAGCCAGTTTTTTATATTTACCCGGCTCTGACCACTGTGATACTGTAGTCTTATGATAGCTATGATAATAATGTCACAGCTTCCCCTATGTCCCAGCTGTAATGCCCACTTACACTTGCCAATGACTGCCGATCTGCTCATATACAAATCAATCAATGGTTATACAAGCATTTCGCTTGTTCGGCAGGTGATTGATGGCACATGTTCAGGAGCCGATCAGCAAACAGGCATTCTACAAAACACTAGTTAATGATTATGGAGATGGAGATGTTAGTGCTGCTTATTCTAGATGGCACTATTGGTACTCACCCCCTAACTCATGGGCCCCATAGCAGCTGCATGGTCTCCTCTATCGAAGGTATGCCTCTAGATGTATTCATTGATATGGATTACTTCACATAAAAGATCCACTGGCCATGTTGAACATAAATAACCATGCACTCTTAGGCTACTTTCACACTAGCGTTAACTGCAATCCGTCACAATGCGTCGTTTTGCAGAAAAAACGCATCCTGCAAAAGTGCTTGCAGGATGCGTTTTTTCTCCATTGACTAACATTAGCGACGCATTGCGACGGATTGCCACACGTCGCAACCGTTGTGAGACGGTTGCGCCGTGTTGTGGCGGTCCGCCGGGAGCAAAAAACGTTACATCTAACGTTTTTTGCTCCCGACGGTCCGCTTTTTCCGACCGTTCATGCGCGGCCGGAACTCCGCCCCCACCTCCCCGCACTTCCCCGCACCTCACAATGGGGCAGCGGATGCGCTGGAAAAATACATCCGCTGCCCCCGTTGTGCGGCGGAGACAACGTTAGCGTCGGTGACCTCGGCCCGACGCACTGCGACGGGCCGAGCCCGACGCTAGTGTGAAAGTAGCCTTAGGCCTCTCATTCAGCATTCAAATATCAGTGCTTTTTCTTGTATGCAAAAAGGTTGAGATTATAATCGTTTTTTTGGATCAGATTTTCATCTGAGTTTGGTCAGTGTTTCAGTTTTTCAAGTTTTTCAACAATTTTTCTTGTATGAAAAAAAAACTATGCAAGGTTTAGTTTCTTCTATGAAATAGTGAGTGGAAAACAGACAGCAGTAGATTGCAACCAAGGCCTCATTCACACAACCTGATGTTTCCGGTACTGGAAAAACCAGTACCGGTGTTGTTCGTGTCCATGTGTCTGTGTGTATGTCTGTGTCATTTGTGTGCCATCTGTGTGTACATGTGTGTCATCCATGTGACCAAAAACCATGGACCTTCCCAGCCTGATAATATCAGCTCACAGCTGTTTTACCTTTGCCGGTTATCATAAATGGTAGGGGCCCTATGTTATTTTATTTCTTCATTAATTTAAACCATGTAAAGTAAGCAACACAAGCAAGTAACTAATTACTAGCTTTTCATCTATCTATCTATCTATCTATCTATCTATCTATCTATCTATCTGTCTGTCTATCTATCTATCTATCTATCTATCTATTCAGGGGTGGACACTGAGAACTTTGGGCCCCTGTGCAAGAAATGTGTCTGGGCCCCCCTCCTTTTATGGACAAAGCTTTTATTCTACAAAGACAAAGCTATATATATGTATATATATATATATATATATATATATATATATATATATATATAAAAACAAAACTTCCTTCTCACCCCCAATGGGAGTGGTCTTTGTTGTCCTTTCTCATTCTCGGGTCCTCTACCAGAGGCCTGGGAGTTTGGGAGTTCTGCGCAGGATCTTAGCTGTTCCCAGCATTGCACTTTTCTGAACAGAGAGCTCAGATGTTGCTCCTGGGATCTGTTGTAGCTAGTGTTGAGCATTCCGATACCGCAAGTATCGGGTATCGACCGATATTTGCTGTATCGGAATTCCGATACCGAGTTCCGATATTTTTGTGATATCGGAAATCGGAATCGGAAGTTCCCAGTGTATGGTCCCAGGGTCTGGAGGAGAGGAGACTCTCCTTCCGGCCCTGGGATCCATATTCATGTAAAAAATAAAGAATTAAAATAAAAAATATGGATATACTCACCCCTCCGGCGGCCCTGGACCTTACCGATGTAACCGGGAGCCTCCGTTCCTAAGAATGAGGAGTTTAGGACCTGCGATGACGTCGCGGCTTGTGATTGGTCACATGAGCGGTCACGCGACCAATCACAAGCCGCGACGTGATTCAGACCCTGGGAACCATCCAGGATAGCTTCCGATACTTGTGTCCCATTGACTTGTATTGGTATCGGGTATCGGTATCGGCGATATCCAATATTTTTTGGATATCGGCCGATACTATCCGATACCGATACTTTCAAGTATCGGAAGGTATCGCTCAACACTAGTTGTAGCCATTCTTCCAACTTAGGGGTCACTGCTCCAAGTGCTCCTATTACCACTGGAATCACTGTTGCCTTCACCTTCCACATCTTCTCCAGTTCTCCTTTGAGGAGCTGGTTTTTCTCCAGCTTCTCATATTCCTTCTATCTGATGTTGCTGTCACTTGGCACTGCCACATCTACTATCATTGCTGTGTTCTGATCCTTATCTACTATCACAATGTCTGGTTGGTTAGCCAACACCTGCTTATCCATCTGGATCTTGAAGTCCCACTGGATTTTAGCCCTTTCATTCTCCACCACTTTTTCTGGGATTACCCACTTGGACTTAGAGGGACTTAGCCCATATGCTGTGCAGATTTTCCTGTATACAATCGCCGCTACTTGGTTGTGGCATTCGGTATACGCTGTTTCTGCTTGCATTTTGCATCCTGCCACTATGTGTTGGATGGTTTCTGAGGTTTCTTTGCATATTCTGCACCTTGGGTCTTGTCTTGTGTGGTAGATTCCTGCTTCTATGTATCTGGTACTTAGTGCTTGCTCTTGTGCCGCTATGATTAGTGCCTCTGTGCTGTCTTGGAGTCCTGCTTTCTCCAGCCATTGGTAGGATTTCTCCATGTCAGCCACCTCCATTATCTGTCGATGGTACGTCCCATGCAGCTGCTTGTCTTGCCATGGCGCTTCATGTTCATGTTCTTCCTTCCAGATCTGTTGTTGTTGCTGCCTTAAGCTTCCTCTCAGCATCTCATCTTTTGGTGCCATTTTCCTGATGTATTCCTGGATACTCCTTGTTTCATCCATGATGGTGGCTTTGATGCTTATCAAGCCTCGACCACTCTCCTTTCTGTTGGTATACAATCTTTGTGTGTTAGACTTAGGGTGGAGACATCCATGCATTGTGAGGAGCTTTCGTGTCTTCACATCTGCAGCTTCCATCTCTTCTATTGGCCAGCATACTATGCCAGCAGGGTATCTGATAACTGGCAGGGCATATGTATTGATGGCACGGATTTTATTCTTTCCATTAAGCTGACTCTTCAGTACCTGTCTTATCCTTTGATGGTATTTGGATGTTGCTGCTTTCCTTGCCTCCTCATCAAGGTTACCATATCCCTGTGGGATTCCGAGGTACTTGTAGCATGCCTATACATCTGCTATGTGCCCTGCTGGTAAATCCACTCCATCAGTCTTGACTACCTTGCCTCTCTTTATTACCAATCGGCCACACTTCTCCAGTCCGAAGGACATCCTGATGTCTTCACTGTAGATCCTTGTCAGGTGGATCAGTGAGTTGATGTCTCGTTCATTTTTAGCATACAGCTTGATGTCATCCATGTAGTGGAGGTGACTGATGGTGCTTCAACTGTTGAACTTGTATCCATAGCCAGATTATGTAATTATCTGACTGAGGGGGTTCAAGCCTATGCAGAACAGCAATGAGGACAGTGCATCACCTTGGTATATGCCACATTTGATGGTCACTTGTGCTAGTTGTCTTGAATTGACTTCCAATGTTGTTCTCGATTGCCCCATTGAGTTTCTGAGAAAGGCTCTTAATTTCCTGTTGACATTGTAGAGAGCCAAGCATTCACAGATCCATGTGTGTGGCATTGAGTTATAGGCTTTCCTTTACTCAATCCAGGCTGTGCTGAGATTAATCTGTCTGGATCTTGAGTCTTGAGCAACTGCTATATCTACTAGTAGCTGGTGCTTAGAGCCTCTGGTGTCAGACCCAATGCCTTTCTGCGCTTAATTCATGTACTGGTTCATATGGTTCTGTAGCTTGGTGGCTATGATGCCTGACAGGAGTTTCCATTTTGTTGTAAGGCAGGTTATTGGGTGGTAATTGACGGTAACTGTTCCTTTGTGAGGATCCTTCATGATCAGCACTGTTCTTCTTTGTGTTAGCCAATCTGAGTGGTGGCCTGCTTCTAGCAGTTGGTTCATCTGCTTTGCCATGCATTCATGTACCACTGTTAATTTCTTTAGTCAGTATGTGTGGATCATGTCTGGGCCAGGTGCTGTCCAGCTCTTCATGTTCTTGACGTACTGCTGGATGTCTGCTTCTGTAATGGTGACTGGTTCTTGCTCTAGGTGGTTGCTGTGTTTCATTTTCATATCTTGCAGCCACATTGCGCTGGTGTTGTGTGTTTTTTCCTTCTCCCAAATTCACAATTGTGTTCCACTTGTTGTTGATTTTTCACCAAAAATTTACATTTGGTATCTTCATGTTTGAAGCACGATATGTGCTAAAAGGTTGAAAAGTTCCAGGGGGCCGAATACTTTCGCAAGACAATGTAGGTATTGATGCAAGTGCTCTATTGGCATCTTCTAGCATACTGTCTGGTAGTCTTTCTTTGCTGAGCCTTGGCAGTCGGTCTCTGGTATTGATGGTATTTAGTTTATCTAAGATCTTCTGTTTCAGAACAGCTGCAGTGCTCTCTTGTTGGAGGATTGGATCAGGATCTTCAGGAGGTTGTACATGGTGTTCTTCCAGGTCTTCATGTGGGGTGGATCTGCAGTGTAGTTGATCCATCTCAAGTTGTGATAATAGCTTTCTCTTTATGATATTGAAACGTTGGGTGACTAGTTGTTTCTCAGTCAGTGGACATGCAGGTCTTGTATCCATCCAGAGTTTCCTCATACGCTTCATATATCCTCTCCTCTCATTTGGTCTGTTATAGTAGCATTTCATCAGATCCAGGTTCTCTTGCCTTGTCCATGAATGGTTTGTTCCAGTAGACCATTTATTATCAGATTGTCCTGGTTCCTCAACATCTGATGTGGACCTTGTTAATCCAGGCAAAGTCCGAGCCAGCATGACTCTCTTTGTTCGTGACACTCATGTTTATTGAGGCAGATACTATAGTGTTAGTAGTCTTGCCCAAGGACCACTACTGGTATATTATTTCCAACAGGGCAGAGCCAGATTAACCTCTATGCTAGATTAAGTATTATAGTGTATTATGGTGTTAGGAGCGTGTGTGTGTGTGTGTATATTATATATATATATATATATATATACAGTATATATATATATATATATATATATATATATATACACATATATATATATATATATAGGGTTATACTCGCTCAGGTGCGACGGCTGACACTCAGGAGGCACGTTCCACGTTCACAGGTTTATCGCTCCATAAACCACATAGTAAGAACAGAAGACAAATAGCCTTTAGCTCAGGAAAGGAAAATACAAATGTCCAGTCCATCAGGCTCAGTCCTGGAGCCTTAACATACTGTGGAGGCTTTCTCCTCCACACACACACACCCCCTGTGTTAAGCATTAGCCTGTCTTTTATGGATCTCACCACACCCAGGAACCCATCACATGATTAGACATGTGGTTATGACATCACCACTGGTCCTGAAACACACATAGATAGGCATGGTTATGCCCCTTACCCAGGGGTGAGGTATATGGGTAGCCAGACCCTCCCATCTCTCATAGCTACCCGTAACCCGGACCCAAGTATACCAAACAATTCCTTATTGTTTTATGTGCATTAAAGAAAACACTCCGGGTTACATCACAGCAACAAGCCTTCTCTGTGACACATACCTCCCGTCGACTATACAACCTTTAGCCACGCTACATACCTCCCCCTCTGCCTAAAGCCGTGGGGCTTGGCACTTGTCCTAAACCGACTAGAGACCCCTCTCAGTCGTCCCTGACAGTCAAACCATCTGTCTAAGTCAGGGCCTGTTATTGAACCCTTTCGTCGGCACTCGTCATCCATTTCCGTCACATCCTTTGATAACGATGACCCCTTGTCATCTCGTCTGCTACAGGATCTCCCGCTTAAGTCACTGAGCCCTGAGCTAATTGAGGAGTCACTATTTCTAGCTCTTCCCTCTGGCCACCTTCGGTTCTCCCTCTGTTGGTGATCTCTCCAATTGTCTTTCTTCGGAGAGCAGTTCTTCCCTTTATCTCTATATCCTCTGTTAGCTTGAGGACTTCGAGTCTTTAGAGAACCTCTTCGTCTCTCTATACCGCAAGTTGAAGGTGGTGGCAATCTGTTTGACAATTCCCACAGCTCTATATTGACCTGCTCCCTCTCACGTCTTAGCTGCTCAACTTCTATTAGGTAACCCACGCGATACCCCAGGAGCATCCGGATATTTTCAAGACTCTCCATGGATCCGACAACAAGGAATGGAACCATCCCATCTTCACTCACGACCTGGGCCATGTCATCACCCAGAACCCTCAGTCTCTTCACACCGGATCTATTTACAATCTCCTGAATCACTCGCCCAAGCCTCCCGATGACTTTTCCCACCAAATTTCTGGGTACCAGAATGATGTCTTCCACCAAGCCGAGCCGATTTTGAGCTTCTCTCGCTAGCTCCAGACGTCGAGCTGCTTCCTCATTCTTCAACGTGATCATTTGTTTTGTGCGGAGGCATTGTAGATGCAACTCTCACAGGACAGCCACCCGCTTCAATGTGACTTCCCTAGTCGAAAGTATGACCAGTTGATGAGTCTCAGGCGCCCAGTGCACCCTACATGCTTCGACCGCCTTTTTAAAAGCCTCATGCACCTCCTCACTGGAACACACTTCTTGCATGTCTTTGGGTATGTCTATTACACATTTGAAAACTGAAGTCTCACCTTCTTGGCCATATTGTTGGACCTCCTCGTCCTTAGGGTCAGCGCAGTTTTCCAAGACCTCAACTTCCTTTGTTCGGCCATCTGCGTGGCTCTTCCCTTGCTGGATTTCTTCCTCCGTAGAGGCCCCTTCTTTGATCAGCCTCTCCAGCTCACTCTCTTTCATTGCGTTAAGCTCGGGAGAGCGCAACAGTTCAGTGTCACGGTCTTCCGTGAATTTCTGGAGTTGGGGATTAGTCACCTTTATCTTGAGCTCTCGGAGAACTTTATCTTGCTCCTCTGCCAGGCAGCGACGCTCATGCTCTTTCTGAAGAAGCTCCTGCTGATGCTTCTCTTGGGCCTCTCTGAGCACCTCCACATCTTTCCATATGGCCTTATTCATAGTTTGACACGCTGATAAGGTGACCTCTGAGCTCAGAGACTTGCTTCTCCAGCTCATCCACTCTGTGCTCAATTGCCAGTCTCAGGACCGTTTCTTGCTCGACTGTCTCTGTAAGCAGCTCTATCTCATGGTCTTGCTCTCTTTTGGCCAGGACATGTTGCACCACCAAATCTCTAATTAGATTTTCAGATGGGCTCTCTTGCCCACCCATAATTTGCCTCTTCAGAGTTCTACCTGTTCCTGCATCCGCCTCTATGGTCTCTGTGGGGCTCTCTGTCTGTTCGTTCTTAGGTACCTCTTGACTTTTAGTAACTTCAGAGATCTCCATCTCTTCAGCATCAGGTACTCTGGAGCCTTCATACTGAGCCACTTCACCCTTTCCAGGCCTTGCAGATATGGGACTACCACAGGTCTGTTTTAATTCCAGCCCTACCTCTGTGCTAGGATTTGTCAGAGGTAAAGTGACCTCCTTATCAAGGACAGTAACCTGATCTGTACCTGACCCTGTATCTTCCTCATCATCTCTCCTCTCAGAGGGTGTAACCTGTCCCGCCTTTCTGCGGCCCCCGCGACGAGATGAAGATCTGTGATTTTTACTCGGCTCCTCCTTACTGCACTCTTTTCCCTTTGCGCTCGAGTCACAGTCTGAATAGGAGTCACCCCCTCTCACCCTGTCATCCTGGAACAGCAAGTCCCCACTTAAACAGGTGTCAGACCCACACTTTCTTCCAGTCACCCGGAACTCTGGACTATCGACCTTAGGTGTCGCTATCTCCTTTTCATACATCACACCACTCGGAATCACTACAGCCGCCTGTTGTGGTGGGGCTCCCTTAAGGTCATTCCGACTCCGTTCAGAGCACTCAGACACTCCCCTTTCCTCCCACAAGTCCCAAAACCTTTCAAAGTCCTGGCCTATTACAACAGGGAATGACAAGTCTGAGACTACAGGTACATCATGGCTGGCAATAACAGTGGGCGTCTCAATGATTACCCTGGACACCGGATAATCCCTAGCGACCCCATGAACACAGTGGGCTTCCATCTTCCTTCCGGGAATCAGATAGACAGGGAGTGTGGCGCTCACCAGGCTCCCTGAGTCCAGAAGTCCAGTCACGCACACTCCATTGACTTCTACAGAACAGCTCTGTGACATCTTGTCAGATGGAAAGTCAGTACAATATTCGGGACATGCGCTGTTCGAACACTGAACCCGGCAACAGTTCATCAGCAAATTCGCCACCGCCCCTTTTTGGGCCACCACCCCTATTTGGGTTGCCGCCCCCTTTTTGGACCCCACCCCCTTTTGGTTACCGCCCCCTTGTGGACCATTTTCTCCTTTAGGGCCACCATCCCTTTTAGGGACACCACCCCACTCTGGGTACACCCCGTGGACTCCCCCACGGCACTCACAGGCCCCGACAGTACCACAGTACACTTAGGTCTTTTCTAGGCCGTTGCTCTTTAAGAGTTTGTGTGACCTGGTACACACTGTCCTTTTACAATACCTCACCAGCTCCTGCTGGTACTGCCACAGCTCTTATTGTAGTCACAAACCACCGACACCTCCGGCTGCTGATCACAAGCCACTGCTGCTGCCGATCACAAGCCGCTGCTGCTGCCACTGCAACTCCGGCTGCTGCAGAACCTCTTGCTGCAACTGCACTGCACGTAACCAAACAGACTTCGTGGACCCGCCGATCCACAGCAAAGTTCGTAACCCCGCCGAGTTACCGCCAGATGCCTTCAGTCTTCGTGGCCCCGCCGAGCCACAGCAAGTTGATCAGAGAAGAGAAAAACAATAATTCATGGACTCGCTGGTCCACAGCAAACACCTGCACACCTGCTTTATAGAAAAAAACACTCACTGACCCCGATCAGCACAGGACAGACTCCTGTCTGTTACACACCCGGCTTTACAGCCCAAACACAGTTTCTCACTGACCCCGGTCAGTATCACACGGACTCCTGTCCGTTACCTGTTGGTGTCGGCCACACAGGTTCCTGGAACCCTCTTCTCCTCAGAGGTATCCCACAAACAGCAGTTTTCACTGACCCCTGTCAGTATTACTCACAGTTGTCAAGACCGTCGACTCTTCTGGCTCAGACCAGCCAGTGCTGCAACATGTGCTCCTTGGATCATTGCCCGCATTCGAAACACCAATTGTAGGGGTTATACTCGCTCAGGTGCGACGGCTGACACTCAGGAGGCACGTTCCATTAAAAGTTCACAGGTTTATTGCTCCATAAACCACATAGTAAGAACAGAAAACAAATAGCCTTTAGCTCAGGAAAGGAAAATACAAATGTCCAGTCCTTCAGGCTCAGTCCTGGAGCCTTAACACACTGTGGAGGCTTTCTCCTCCACACACACACCCCCTGTGTTAAGCATTAGCCTGTCTTTTATGGATCTCACCACACCCAGGAACCCATCACATGATTATACATGTGGTTATGACATCACCACAGGTCCTGAAACACACATAGATAGGCATGGTTATGCCCCTTACCCAGGGGTGAGGTATATGGGTAGCCAGACCCTCCCATCTCTCATAGCTACCCGTAACCCAGACCCAAGTATACCAAACAATTCCTTATTGTTTTATGTGCATTAAAGAAAACACTCCGGGTTACATCACAGCTAGTGTTGAGCATTCCGATACCGCAAGTATCGGGTATCGGCCGATACTTGCGGTATCGGAATTCCGATACCGAGATCCGATACTTTTGTGGTATCGGGAATCGGTATCGGAACCATATTAATGTGTAAAATAAAGAATTAAAATAAAAAATATTGATATACTCACCTCTCCGACGCAGCCTGGACCTTACCGCTGTGAACCGGCAGCCTTCTTTGCTTAAAATGAGTGCATTTAGGGCCTTCCATGACGTCACGGCTTCTGATTGGTCGCGTGCCGCTCATGTGACCGCCATGCGACCAATCACAAGCCGCGACTTCATCCCTCAGGTCCTAAATTCCCTTCTAGGAATTTAGGACCTGAGGGATGACGTCACGGCTTCTGATTGGTCGTGTGGCGGTCACATGAGCGGCACGTGACCAATCAGAAGCCGTGACGTCATGGAAGGTACTGAACGCACTCATTTTAAGCAAAGAAGGCTGCCGGTTCACAGCGGTAAGGTGCAGGCTGCGTCGGAGAGGTGAGTATATCAATATTTTTTATTTTAATTCTTTATTTTACACATTCATATGGATCCCAGGGCCTGAAGGAGAGTTTCCTCTCCTTCAGACCCTGGGAACCATCAGGGATACCTTCCGATACTTGAGTCCCATTGACTTGTATTGGTATCGGGTATCTGTATCGGCGAGATCCGATACTTTGCCGGTATCAGCCGATACTTTCCGATACCGATAATTTCAAGTATCGGACGGTATCGCTCAACACTAATCACAGCGACAAGCCTTCTCTGTGATACATACCTCCCGTCGACTATACAACCTTTAGCCACGCTACAATATATATATATATATTTTTTTTTTTGTGGTGTAGTGACCCCTGTGGCAGCTAGGGGGTGCTGTGTGTGCTCCTTGGGATATTCATGGAGGCATATTTGTCATTATAATCCTGGTGAAACAGTGACTGGCAGTGTTGTGAATGGCCGATATGTGTCGCAGAGGGAGTCTGTGTGGTAAGTCTGATTCAATGTTATTGTTCTGGGACCTGTAGTCCCTCAAGAGTGTGTATATCTATGGTGTAGTTGTAAGGGAGACTTACTAGGCTAATTGTGTGAGATGGGCGGGACAAACTAGCCACACATCCACGCTCCCACCTGTGGGAGTGGTAAGTACTATATAATGTGACTGAGGGATGGTCACATGGTCTTGGAGTGTGGACCTGAATGGTCTATGCCGGAAGGTCCTGGAAGCCTGTGTTGGAAGTCCTGCAGAATAGGATTCCTGAAGAGCACATGGCAGGGCTCTGGACCTAGCACATGCCAGTGTGTGGAACGGATGGAGATCCGTGTTGTACTGACCAGGGTCAGAGTGAGAAACGTCTGAAGGATACCTGTTGTGAATTCTGTTTGTGGGCTCCCCCGGTGGTGTTTTATGGTAGTGCCACTTATTTGCCTTCTTCTATCCTTGATCACCTGTTGCCACCCATTAGGGGAGTTTCCTATTTAAGGCTGCTTGGCTGCTGGTCCTATGCCGGCCAACAATGTATCAGTAGCATTCTGTTGCATTCTCCTGCCTCAAGCTCCTGTTCAGCTAAGTTGAATTTTGTTTCTTGTTTATGCTATTTTTGTCCAGCTATCTGCAATGTGACTCTCTGTAGCTGGAAGCTCTCGTGGACTGAAATTGCCACTCCAGTGGCATGAGTTGTCACTGGAGTTTTAAAGTAATTTCAGGATGGTGTTTTTGAGTAGTGTTTTGAAGTTGACCGTGAAGTAACTCTTTCCTGTACTTCTGCTATCTAGAAAGCGGACCTCACTGTGCTAAATCTGCTGTTCATCCTACGTATGTCTTTTCCTCTTGACTCACCGTCAATATTTGTGGGGGGCTGCTATCTCCTTTTGGGGTTCATCTCTGGAGGTAAGGCAGGCCTGTATATTCCTCTGATAGGGGTAGTTAGATCTCCGGCTGGCGCGTGGTGTCTAGGGCATCGTAGGAAACACTCCCCGGCTACTTCCAGTGTTGTGTCAGGTTCAGGTCACGGTCACTTTAGTTCCCATCACCCGAGAGCTAGTCCGTTCGTTATTTTGATTTCCCTGCCATTGGGGAAATCATGACAGTTTGGCCGGCCAAACTGTCATGATTTCCCCAATGGCAGGGAAATCAAAATAACGAACGGACTAGCTCTCGGGTGATGGGAACTAAAGTGACCGTGACCTGAACCTGACACAACACTGGAAGTAGCCGGGGAGTGTTTCCTACGATGCCCTAGACACCACGCGCCAGCCGGAGATCTAACTACCCCTATCAGAGGAATATACAGGCCTGCCTTACCTCCAGAGATGAACCCCAAAAGGAGATAGCAGCCCCCCACAAATATTGACGGTGAGTCAAGAGGAAAAGACATACGTAGGATGAACAGCAGATTTAGCACAGTGAGGTCCGCTTTCTAGATAGCAGAAGTACAGGAAAGAGTTACTTCACGGTCAACTTCAAAACACTACTCAAAAACACCATCCTGAAATTACTTTAAAACTCCAGTGACAACTCATGCCACTGGAGTGGCAATTTCAGTCCACGAGAGCTTCCAGCTACAGAGAGTCACATTGCAGATAGCTGGACAAAAATAGCATAAACAAGAAACAAAATTCAACTTAGCTGAACAGGAGCTTGAGGCAGGAGAATGCAACAGAATGCTACTGATACATTGTTGGCCGGCATAGGACCAGCAGCCAAGCAGCCTTAAATAGGAAACTCCCCTAATGGGTGGCAACAGGTGATCAAGGATAGAAGAAGGCAAATAAGTGGCACTACCATAAAACACCACCGGGGGAGCCCACAAACAGAATTCACAACAGATACCGGGGTCAAGGACGAACTGTGGTAAAGTTGAATATGTCCAGATGGTGTTCAAACTGTTACTAAGTTCCTGAGGATGTGATTTATATTGTGTGAAATAAACCTAAAAGACTCTGTTTTGATAGAAAACCGTGCTCGGGTGCGTTAATCCCGTGCCAAGCGAGTGTCCCCCAAGACACGTAGTAGGCGCTATGCTACAATATATATATATATACAGTATATATATATATATATATATATATATATATATATACACTCACTGGCCACTTTATTAGGTACACCTGTCCAACTTCTTGTTAACACTTAATTTCTAATCAGCCAATCACATGGCGGCAACTCAGTGCATTTAGGCATGTAGACATGGTCAAGACAATCTCCTGCAGTTCAAACCGAGCATCAGTATGGGGAAGAAAGGTGATTTGAGTGCCTTTGAACGTGGCATGGTTGTTGGTGCCAGAAGGGCTGGTCTGAGTATTTCAGAAACTGCTGATCTACTGGGATTTTCACGCACAACCATCTCTAGGGTTTACAGAGAATGGCCCGAAAAAGAAAAAAAATCCAGTGAGCGGCAGTTCTGTGGGCGGAAATGCCTTGTTGATGCCAGAGGTCAGAGGAGAATGGGCAGACTGGTTCGAGCTGATAGAAAGGCAACAGTGACTCAAATCGCCACCCGTTACAACCAAGGTAGGCCTAAGAGCATCTCTGAACGCACAGTGCGTCGAACTTTGAGGCAGATGGGCTACAGCAGCAGAAGACCACACCGGGTACCACTCCTTTCAGCTAAGAACAGGAAACTGAGGCTACAATTTGCACAAGCTCATCGAAATTGGACAGTAGAAGATTGGAAAAACGTTGCTTGGTCTGATGAGTCTCGATTTCTGCTGCGACATTCGGATGGTAGGGTCAGAATTTGGCGTAAACAACATGAAAGCATGGATCCATCCTGCCTTGTATGGAGCATCTTTGGGATGTGCAGCCGACAAATCTGCGGCAACTGTGTGATGCCATCATGTCAATATGGACCAAAATCTCTGAGGAATGCTTCCAGCACCTTGTTGAATCTATGCCACGAAGAATTGAGGCAGTTCTGAAGGCAAAAGGGGTCCAACCCGTTACTAGCATGGTGTACCTAATAAAGTGGCCGGTGAGTGTATATATCCACACACACACACACACACACACATGTATATATATTGCATAGTCTCCTTTATTATGTATATTGCCGTTCCTTTATGATACAGTGCCCTCCCTTGTTATGTACAGCACCGTCCCTTACATATTGGATTATATAGAGCCCTGTTTTTTATTTCATACCGTCCTGTCTTGTTAGCTGTATAATGCAATGACTAGAGTTGAGCGACTTTTACTTTTTTAGGATCGAGTCGGGTTTCGTGAAACCCGACTTTCTCAAAAGTCGGGTCGGGTGAAATCGGCCGATTATTGCGAAAAGTCGGAGGCCGACTGAAACACGAAACCCAATGCAAGTCAATGGAGAATCAAAGTCGGCAGAGAGTGGAGGACAGGAAAACACCTACAGTGCCCATTTTAATGCCAAAAACATCAATTCTTATTACTGAAGCTTGTCAATCTTAATTTACTTTATAATAATAGTTAGGCATTGAAAACTGGGGGTCATTTGGCTAAATTTGTGGGGGGGTAGGGCTGGCTCAAGTTTTTCGTTGGCCCAGGAAACGCAGAATACGTCACGGCGGTGGAGCAGGGAGAGGTAAGCATTTAAACTTTGCAAGTGCTGTGATCCTGAGCAAGCAGTGGGGGCCCACTCGTTCGCATTGGCACTGACACAGGGCCCCTCAAAGTACGGCGCTGTGTATGGCGGGCGCGCCTGCCACCGGCAGAGACACTTTTGCGTACTATGAGGGGCCCTGTGCCAGTGACATTGCCAACGAGTATGCCCCCCCACCTGATGAAGGAACCTGCACTTTCATCTGCACCTTCCTCTTTATCCCCGTGTAAGGTGGTATAGTATGCGGGAAGGGGAGCCTGACTTTCAGCAGGGTCAGATTCTGGCTGTGTAGTGCAAGGGGAATGTAGTGGTCTGGGTCAATGTACCAGCAGAGTCATCTAGCAGTGGCTGGGCTATGGGCAGGATGACGAGGAAACAGAGATATATGCCCAAATAATAAAGTAGGCTAAATGCAGTTCAAAACTGGTAACAGGACTAAACAGGCGGCATAGCTTTGTTCAGCGGAGGACAACTGTAATGAGAGGCTGACAATTAGTAGGCCGAATAAAGTAAGTAGGCTAAATGCAGTTCAAAGTCGGTAACAGGACTAAACTGGCGGCATAGCTTTGTTCAGCGGAGGACAACTGTAATGAGAGGCTCGCAGTTAGTAGGCCCAATAAAGTAAGTAAGCTAAATGCAGTTCAAAATCGGTAACAGGACTAAACTGGCGTCATAGCTTTGTTCAGCAGAGGACAACTGTAAGGAGTGGCGCAGACAGACTTAGTAGGCCTAAAATAAAAAAGTAGGCTAAACGCAGTTCAAAATTGGTAACAGGAGTACACAGGCGGCATAGCTTTGTTCAGCGGAGGACAACTGTAATGAGAGGCTGACAATTAGTAGGTCCAAAAAAGTAAGTAGGCTAAATGCAGTTCAAAACAGGTAACAGGAGTGAACTGGCGGCATAGCTTTGTTCAGCGGAGGACAATTGTAAGGAGTGGTGCAGACAGACTTAGTAGGCCTAAAATAAAAAAGTAGGCTCAATGCAGTTCAAAATTGGTTACAGGAGTACACAGGCGGCATAGCTTTGTTCAGCGGAGGACAATTGTAAGGAGTGGCAGACACAGTTAGTAGGCCCCAAAAAGTAAGTAGGCTAAATGCAGTTCAAAACTGGTAACAAGAGTAAACAGGCGGCAAAGCTTTGTTCAATGGAGGACAGCAGTAAAGAGTGGCGCAGACACAGTTTGTAGGCCCACATTAAAAAGGCTCCAAGCAGTTCAAAAATGGTAACAGGAATAAACAGGCGGCATAGCTTTGTTCAATGGAGGACAGCTGTAATGAGTGGCGCAGACAGAATTAGTAGGCCTAAAATAAAAATGTAGGCTAAATGCAGTTCAAAATTGGTAACTGGAGTACACAGGTGGCATAGCTTTGTTCAGTGGAGGACAGCTGTATTGAGTGGTGCAGACAGACACAGATAGTAGGCCTAAAATAAAAAAGTAGGCTAAATGCAGTTCAAAACTGGTAACTGGAGTACACAGGCAGCATAACTTTGTGCAGTGGAGGACAGCTGTAATGAGGGGCAGACACAGTTAGTAGGCCCAACCAAACAAGTAGGCCAAATGCAGTTTAATCTTTGAAACAGGAGTAAACTGGTGGCTCAGCTTTGTTTAGTGGAGGAGAAAAGCAAGGAGCGGCAGACACCATTAGTAGGCCCAACCAAACAAGTAGGCCAAATGCAGTTTAATATTCGAAACAGGAGTAAACTGGCGGCTCAGCTTTGTTCAGTGGAGGACAACTGTAAGGAGTGGCGCAGACAGACTTAGTAGGCCTAAAATAAAAAAGTAGGCTACATGCAGTTCAAAATTGGTTACAGGAGTACACAGGCGGCATAGCTTTTGTTCAGTGGAGGACAACTGTAAGGAGTGGCTGACACAGTTAGTAGGCCAAAATAATAAAGTGAGGTAAATGTCTGCCCAAAAAATGTTCATAAATAAACAGGTGGCATAGCTAGGTACAGGGGTGGGCTCCTCTACTGAGTAGCAGACAGTGGTAGTTGGCGCAAAGTATTAACTGGTCTAAATGGAGGCCAGTGCCCCTGTATATTTTTGCTATCATCTATCATTTCAAAAAATTTGTATTGGCAGTGCCATTGAAGGATTTAACAGCACAGACTACACAGTGATGGAGCAGGAAGAGATAAGTTTGGCAAGTGGTAGAGCACTGTTCGACCTAGGGGGAACACTCTCTCGTGGGCGGCGGTACTGGCACAGGGCCCCTCATATTACTACGGTGTGTTTGACGTTGGTTGTGCACCAGTGCCGTCGCCCAAGAGTGGGCACACCCACCTGTCCACCTGTCCAGGCAAATGGCACTCGCACGGGTGCTTGCTCCAGGTGATGACCACGGCCCTGTGGGGGGAGTCAGCCCATTTAGGGAGGTAAAAGTGGCCTATGGTGGACATTCAGCAGCTGCAAATGGAGGAATTGGGTCAGTCAGTCAGAGGTGGCCAAAAGCAAGACATTTTCCAGGCAAGCTACGTGTAAGCAGGGGAAGGTGGGGCAAAATAATTTGAAATCTATGATTGGTTCATTTTAATGAAGGTTAGATCATCAACATTTTGGGTAGCCAGACGAGTCCTTTTTTCGGTCAGAATTGAACCAGCAGCACTGAAGAATCTTTCTGATAGCACACTAGCAGCAGGGCAAACGGTCTACAAGAGTTGCTTGTTTGGTAGCCAATATTTGCTCAAGGTTCTCATGTGGCATGATATTTTGTAATTTTCCTTTATATCGTGGATCCAGGAGGCAGACCAACCAGTAATCGTCATCGGTCATCATTTTGATAATGCGGGGGTCCCATTTTAGGATACGCAAGGAATACTCAGCCATGTGGGCCAATGTTCCAGGTGTCAATTCACTGCTTGTGCTGGGTTGAGGAGCACTTTCTTGCAAATCAACATCACTTGTCTCCCGCAAAAACCCTGTACCTGACCTTGCAACGCCACCAGTTTCTATTGCCCCCTGAGAAGCATCCTCCTCCCATAAATATTCATCCCCATCATCCTCCTCCTCCTCTTCGTCCACCACCTCATCCAGGAGAGTTCCCTGAGCAGGCAATGGCTGACTGTCATCAAGGCTTCCCTCCTCCTCGGCTGCAGACGCCTGCTCCTTAATGTCCGTCAAACTTTGCATCAGCAGATGCATTAGTGGGATGCTCATGCTTATGATGGCATCGTCTGCACTTACCAGCCGTGTGCATTCCTCAAAACACTGAAGGACTTGACAGAGGTCTTGTAGCTTCGACTACTGCACACCTGACATCTCCATGTCTGCCATCCAACTGCCTGCCCGTGTATGTGTATCCTCCCACAAATACATTACAGCATGCCTCTGTTCGCACAGCCTCTGAAGCATGTGCAGTGTGGATTTCCACCTTGTTGCAATGTCGATTATTAGGCGGTGCTGGGGAAGCCTCAGCGATCGCTGATGGTTCAGCATACGACTGGAGTGTACGGGTGACCGGCGGATGTGCGAGCAAAGTCTTCGCACCTTCAGGAGCAGGGCTGGTAACCCCGGATAATTTTTCAGGAAGCACTGCACCACCAGGTTCAAGGTGTGAGCCAGGCAAAGTATGTGTTTCAGTTCTGAAAGAGCTATGGCAGCCATAAAATTCCTTCCGTTATCACTGACTACCTTGCCAGCCTCAAGATGTACACTGCCAAGCCATGACTGAGTTTCTTGCTGCAAGTACTCTGCCAGAACTTCCGCGGTGTGTCTGTTGTCGCCCAAACACTTAATTTCCAACACAGCCTGCTGACGCTTACCACTAGCTGTTCCATAATGGGACACCTCGTGTGCAACACTGGCAGCTGCTTATGGAGTGGTCGTGCGACTGCACTCTGTGGACAAGCTCTCGCTTCTGGAGGAGGAGGAGGAAAGGCGAACGCCTACAGCCAACTGTTTCCTAGACCGTGGGCTAGGCAGAACTGTCCCACCATGGCTGTCCCCTGTGGACCCTGCATCCACCACATTAACCCAGTGTGCCGTGATGGACACGTAACGTCCCTGGCCATGCCTACTGGTCCATGCATCTGTTGTGAGGTGCACCTTTCTACTGACTGATTGCCTCAGTGCATGGACAATGTGATCTTTGACATGCTGGTGGAGGGCTGGGATGGCTTTTCTCGCAAAGAAGTGTCGACTGGGTAGGTCATAGCGTTGTACTGCATAGGCCATCAGGGCTTTGAAAGCTTCGCTTTCAACCAACCGGTAGGGCATCATCTCTAACGAGATTAGTCTAGTAATGTGGGAGTTCTTACCCTGTGTACGCGGATGAGAGGATGAGTAGTTTATTTTCCTAATGAGAGTCTCTTGTATGGTGAGCTGGACTGGAGAGGTGCATATGGTGGAACTAGCGGTGATGGTGGTGGTGGACATGGCCGATTGAGAGAGGGTTGGTGTTGGTATTCTTGATGTTAACCTACATACAGTGTTTCCTACCAAAAACCTTGTGATTCCCTAACTGCTTTGGCCTTGCGACGATACCTCCAAATTTGCTGCTGGTGGTGTCCTAACTGGTGGGCTTACAGTGAGGGAAGCAATGTAGCGTTGCTGACTACCTTCATTCTGAGCAGGTGCACCAATGGTACAGGATGTTTGGTAGTTAGTCCAGGCTTGCAAGTGCATGCTGGTTAAATGTCTACGCATGCACGTTGAATTTAAATTTAGGGGATTCTTCCCTCTGCTAAAGGTCTTTGAGCATTTCTTACAGATAACTTTGCACTGATCATTCGGATCTTGGTTAAAAAATTGCCACACTCCACTCTTCCTACTATGCAATACCTTTTCAGGCATTGCACGCTGTGCTACTTTCACCGGATGGCCACACTGTCCTAAAACTGTTTTTTTGGTTGACAAATTTTTTTGGCCTGAGACGGGCCTGCCAGATGAAAGCTGTTGTGATGTTGATGGCTGCTGCAGATCATCCTCCTCCGCTTCTGAGCTACTGTCAGTGGCACCCTCTTCCCCCAATGGCTTCCAATCTGGGTCAACAACTGGGTCATCTATCACCTCCTCTTCAATGTCATGTGCACCTTCCTCTGTGTCAACGTGTAAGGTGCTATAGTGTTCGGGACGGGGCACCATAGTCTCATCAGGGTCAGTTTCTGGCTCAGTACACTGCGAGGGCAATGTAGTGATCTGAGTCAATGGAACAGCATAATAATCTAGCTGTGGCTGTGCATCAGTGCACTCCATGTCCGATTCATCTTGTAATGGGCTGTTAACAATTTCCCTTTCTAACCCAGGCACGGTATGTGTAAAGAGCTTCATGGAGTAAACTGTAGTGTCGCCTGCCGCATACTTCACTTTAGGTTTGGGTGAAGGACACAAGGAAGCGAATTGTTCCTCACCGGGAGCATCCACTGACGACTCGCTGCTTTTATATTTCGAACTGTCGGAAGAGGAGGCGAAAGAGCTAGAGGCTGAGTCAGCAAGGAAAGCCAAAACTTTTTCCTGCTGCTCCGGCTTTAAAAGCGGGTTTCCTACTCCGAGATAAGGGAGCCTTCGAGACATTGTGTAGGCAGATAATGACGCTGGCTCAACACCTCCAGCCTTAGCTGCTATTTTGCTTTTCCCACTACCACAAGATGCTCCACCACCACCACCATCAGTATCAGCTGGCAACGACCGCCCATGGCCTCTTCCATCAGACTTCCTAATTTTTGGGAAAATCTAACAAAAATAACAACTGTTATATGGTACTGTAAAACAAGGTAGAAGGTGTATATAAACTTGTTGAGAATTTAATTCTCCCTTTTTTGGGGGGAGACTGCACCACAACTCAGGCCCCAGTGTATAACACAACACAATGTAAGTGGCAGCAAGTGGCTGGCTGATACACCACAAACTAAGTGGACTGAGGTATATCAACTTTGTGAGAATTTCAATCTCACTTTTTTTGGGGGGGAGAATGAACCCAAACTCAGGCCCTGTGTATTTTACAACACAATGTGAGTGGCAGCAAGTGGCTGGCTGATACACCACAAACTAAGAGGACTGAGGTTTATCCACTTTGTGAGAATTTCAATCTCACTTTTTTTCGGGGGAGACTGAACCCAAACTCAGTGTCATGTCGGACGCTGTTCACACCAGGTCGTTCGACAGACAGCGGTAATTCCGCTTTTGACCACTATTTGCTCATTGGCGTCTGCTAGATTTTATCTAGCTGTTCCGGGGTTAATTTACCTGATCCTCGGATTGGAAGCTGGGCCATGCCCATTGCCTTTAAATAGTTCTCCTGATCATTGGGCGTCACCGATTATAGCTTCTGTCTTGTGCGTTGTTATCTCGGTCTGGAGTGGAGAGCTGGTTGTTGGAGATTCGTTGCTGGTGGTGTATTTTCCTTAGGCCAGTTTCACACGTCAGTGGCTCTGGTACGTGAGGTGACAGTTTCCTCACGTACTGGAGCCACTGACACACGTAGACACATTGAAATCTATGCATCTGTGCAGATGTCATTGATTTTTTGCGGACCGTGTCTCCGTGTGCCAAACCCGGAGACATATCAGTGTTCGTGGGAGCGCACGGATTACATGGACCCATTAAAGTAAATGGGTCCGTGTAAAACACGTACCGCACATGGACGTTGTCCGTGTGCAGTCCGTGTGCCGTGCAGGAGACAGCGCTACAGTAAGCGCTGTCCCCCCACATGGTGCTGAAGCCGTCATTCATATCTTCTCTGCAGCAGCGTTTGCTGTAGAGAAAATATGAATAATCCTTTTTTTTTTGTTTCTTGTGTTTAACATAAAGATCCATGTCCCCACCCCCCTCCCACCCCCTGTGCGCCCGCCCGCTGTTATTAAAATACTCACCCGCCTCCCTCGCAGTGTCCTGTCCCGGCCGCAGCTTCTCCTGTATGCGGTCACGTGGGGCCGCCCATTACAGAAATGAATATGCGGCTCCACCCCTATGGGAGGTGGAGCCGCATATTCATGACTGTAATCGGCGGCCCCACGTGACCGCTCATACAGTAGAAGGTGCGGCCAGGACAGGAAGCAGCGCCAGCGAGGGAGGCGGGTGAGTATTTTAATAACAGCGGGCGGGCGCACAAGGGGTGGGAGGGGGTGGGGACATGGATCTTTATGTTAAACATGAGAAACAAAAAAAAAAAGGATTATTCATATCTTCTCTACAGCAAACACTGCTGCAGAGAAGATATGAATGGCGGCTTCAGCACCACGTGGGGGGGACAGCGCTTATCTCTAGCGCTGTCTCCTGCACGGTGCGTGTGGTACCCAGTCGGCACACGGGCAGCACACGTGTGCCGCACGTGTGCCACACTGATGTGCCACAGAAACGCACGGGCACACGGACACGGATAACTCCGGTACCGATTTTTCCGGTACCGGAATTATCTGGACGTGTGAGACTGGCCTTAGTCTTATTTACTCCTTCCTATATTTGTGTTTATTTTGCCCTGCACACTTGTAGTGTATTCCTGAGTGACTGCGGCGTGGTGTATATTTTCCTTTATCCTTGTCTGTGCTAACTGTGGGTATTGGTGTATTACCTCTTCACTGGGTGGTGGGCGGTTGGTTTCAGCCTAGGGTTGAAACAGGAGACAGGGCGAGGGTCGAGGCCTGGACATGCACATTATCAGTGTAAACTCCAGGTAGAGGGTCAGTCAGGATTTCCCTAGTGTGAGGGAAATTGCAGGGGCCCGGGTTATTAGCTGTCGCTCACCTAGTCTCCCCGTGACATTATAATCGGCCCAACAAAAAAAAAAAGGGTTTCTTTTTTTGTTTTCTCTTGTCATGGATCCCATGACTTCCATAACCCGCCAGTTGGAGACGCTGTCCCTACAGGTCACTGAGTTGAGGGGGGCAGTTCAGCAACAGGGACTAGCAGTATCTAATGTGCAAGCTGGAGCGACAGGAAGTGTTGCTGAGCCTAAATTCCCTTTGCCTGAAAAATTTGCTGGGGAACGCAGTAAATTTGTTTCTCTTCATGAAGAAGAAAGATGGCGGATTACGCCCGTGTTTGGATTTCAGGGAGTTGAACCAGATTACGGTTCGTGATCCATACCCGATGCCACTGATACCAGATTTGTTCAACCAGGTGGCGGGTGCTAAGTGGTTTACCAAGCTTGACCTCAGGGGGGCGTACAACCTCATAAGAGTCAGTCAAGGTGATGAGTGGAAGACGGCTTTTAATACCCCTGAGGGTCATTTTGAAAATTTGGTGATGCCTTTTGGGTTGACTAACGCACCTGCAGTGTTCCAACATTTCATCAATGATGTGTTCTCGCATGTTTTGGGGAAATTCGTTATCGTGTACCTAGATGACATCCTCATATATTCTTGCGACCGTGATGCTCATTTAAATCATGTCAGGCAGGTGTTACAGCTTCTCAGAGAGAATAAGCTGTATGCTAAACTTGAGAAATGTGTATTTTCTGTTCAAGAGTTGCCTTTCTTGGGTTATATTGTGTCTGCTTCTGGTTTTAAAATGGACGCCGCTAAGGTGCAAGCGGTGCTGCATTGGGAACGTCCTGATAACCTGAAAGCACTTCAGCGGTTCCTTGGGTTTTCTAACTACTATAGGAAATTTATCAAGGATTTTTCCATCATTGCTAAACCGCTAACTGACATGACTAAAAAGGGTACCAATTTCTCCGTTTGGCCTGAGGCTGCTGTGCGCGCATTTGAATTTCTTAAGAACAGTTTTGTTTCAGCCCCCATTCTTGTGCAGCCAGACGTATCAAAACCCTTTGTTGTGGAAGTCGATGCGTCTGAGGTTGGTGTGGGGGCGTTACTATCTCAAGGCTCATCTTTGAGTGGTTTGCGTCCGTGCGCCTATTTCTCCAAGAAACTGTCGTCCGCCGAACGTAACTACGATATCGGCAACAGGGAGTTGTTGGCAATCAAGTTGGCCTTTGAGGAATGGCGACACTTTTAGGAGGGGTCGGTACATCAGGTTACTGTTATTACCGATCATAAAAATCTGCTGTATTTGGAGTCAGCCAAGTGTCTGTCCCCCAGGCAGGCTCGCTGGGCATTGTTTTTCATGCGGTTCAATGTTGTTGTCACTTACAGACCGGGGTCTAAAAACACTAAGGCGGATGCTCTGTCCAGGTGTTTTCCGGGGGGTGAACCTCGGGAAGATCCAGTACCCATCCTCCAAAAGGGTGTTGTGGTTTCGGCTCTCACTACCAAGGTTGAGGCTGAGATTCCCGAGGCTCAGGAGGAGATACCATCTGAGCTTCCCATCAACAAATCTTTTGTACCGCTTCATCTCCACTTAAAGGTTTTGGCGGAGCATCATGATGCTGTCCTGGCTGGCCACCCAGGGGTTAGAGGTACCTTGGAGTTGGTGTCACGTCGGTTTTGGTGGCCCAAGATCTGACAGGATGTGGTCTCTTACATGTCAGCTTGTACCACGTGCGCTAGGGCTAAGACGCCCCGCTCCCGTCCTGTTGGCACACTACTTCCTCTTGAAGTACCTAGTAAGCCATGGACGGAAATCTCCATGGATTTCATCACTGATTTGCCCTCATCAGCTGGGAACACTGTCATCTTGGTGATTGTTGATCGGTTTTCTAAAATGTCGCACTTTGTGTCTTTGCCTTCGTTGCCTAACGCTAAGACTCTGGCTCAGGTATTTGTGCAGGAGGTGGTCAGACTTCATGGGGTTCCGTCTGACATCGTGTCTGATAGGGGGTTTCAGTTTGTGGCAAAATTTTGGAAAGCATTTTGCTCACGGCTGGGGATCAAGTTGTCTCATTCTTCGGCGTTCCATCCTCAGTAAAATGGTCAGACTGAGCGTATGAACCAAAATTTGGAACAGTACTTACGCTGCTTTGTCTCTGATAACCAGGAGGAGTGGTCTACCTTTCTTCCTTTGGCTGAGTTTGCCATCAATAATCACCGCCAGGAGTCGTCTGGGGAGTCTCCATTTTTTTTGTGTTTACGGGCTACATCCTCAATTTTGTACCTTGAGTCAGGGGGGCTCTTCCGGCGTTCCGGAGGAGGATCAGTTAGGAGCACAATTGTCATCAGTCTGGAGGAGAGTTAAACAGCGCCTGTTGAGTGTGGGTGCTAGGTACAAACATGTGGCTGACAGTAGGCGTGTGCCAGGTCCGGACCTGAGTGTGGATGACTGGGTGTGGTTATCCACAAAAAACATAAGACTCAAAATACCATCCCTTAAATTGGGTCCACGGTTTATTGGTCCATTTAGGGTCACCGCCGTCATTAACCCAGTAGAGTACCGATTGGAGCTCCCTACGGTATATAAGATATACAACGTGTTCCACAGGTCTCTTCTAAAGAAGGTGGTGGGTTCTGTGGATACGGCGCCTATGCCACCTCCAGTCTTGGTGGATGGTAATTTGGAGTTTGAAGTCTCCAAGGTGGTTGACTCTCGTGTAGTGCGTCGCATTTTACAGTACTTGGTACACTGGCGTGGTTATGGGCCTGAGGAGAGGTCCTGGGTACCAGCCTCGGATATTCATGCGGATCGGCTGGTCAGGTTTTTTCATCGTCGCCATCCAGACAAGCCAGGTCCTATAAGCCGTGAGGGCCCTGGGGTCCCTCGTAGAAGGCGGGGTACTGTCATGTTGGACGCTGTTCAGACCAGGTCGTTCGACAGACAGCGGTAATTCCGCTTTTGACCACTATTTGCTCATTGGCGTCGGCTAGATTTTATCTAGCTGTTCCGGGGTTAATTTACCTGATCCTCGGATTGGAAGCTGGGCCATGCCCATTGCCTTTAAATAGTTCTCCTGATCATTGGGCGTCGCCGATTATAGCTTCTGTCTTGTGCGTTGTTATCTCGGTCTGGAGTGGAGAGCTGGTTGTTGGAGATTCGTTGCTGGTGGTGTATTTTCCTTAGTCTTATTTACTCCTTCCTATATTTGTGTTTATTTTGCCCTGCACATTTATAATGTATTCCTGAGTGACTGCGGCGTGGTGTATATTTTCCTTTATCCTTGTCTGTGCTAACTGTGGGTATTGGTGTATTACCTCTTCACTGGGTGGTGGGCGGTTGGTTTCAGCCTAGGGTTGAAACAGGAGACAGGGCGAGGGTCGAGGCCTGGACATGCACACCATCAGTGTAAACTCCAGGTAGAGGGTCAGTCAGGATTTCCCTAGTCTGAGGGAAATTGCAGGGGCCTGGGTTATTAGCTCTCGCTCACCTAGTCTCCCCGTGACACTCAGGCCCTGTGTATTTTACAACGCAATGTGAGTGGCAGCAAGTGGCTGGCTGATACACCACAAACTAAGAGGACTGAGGTTTATCCACTTTGTGAGATTTTCAATCTCACTTTTTTGGGGGGGAGACTGAACCCAAACTCAGGCCCAGTGTATTTTACAACACAATGTAAGTGGCAGAACGTGGCTGGCTGATATACGACAAACTAACAGAACTGACGTATATCAACTTTGTGACACTTTGAATCTCCCTTTTTTTTGGGGAGACAGCACCACAACTCAGGCACAGTGTGTAACACAACAAAATGTAAGTGGCAGAAAGTGGCTGGAAGATATCTGAAAAAAATCCAAGGACTGTAGTACAATTTCAATCTCCCTACAATGATCTCAGGACAAGTATGGCAGCAACAAAAAGGACTGCTGCACACAAAAGTGTGGACAAATAAACAAGATAACTGCAGAATGGAGCAACAGGATTTTTGCTTTTTAAAAAGCAGTTGGTTTGCACAGCAGCGGTGCAAACAGCAATGCAGCTGTAACAGAGTTACCGCGACAGAGCAGTACCAGAAGACCACGGCGTCTGACGGCTTCTGCTTCATCTCTGAGAAGAAGCACTTCTCCTGTGTATTAAAAGTGTTTTGTTTTCTTTCAGCAGGACAGGGGTTAATAGGCCATGTGGAAATTCCTGCTTTCAGCTGTGCTCGGTTAGCCACTCCTCTCTCCTAAATAAGCTAGGCCTTCTGGTCAGATCTTTGTCTGAAATAGCACTTGCTTGATAGACCTGGAGTAGTGAGGAGCTGGTGTTTGAAGAGCTGGAGGAATTTATTGTGCGACAGTTGTATGGTTTGTACGCTTGGAAAATTCCTCATCCTTACCTGCCTAATTTACTCTCCCCTTCCTTCACACCCTGGTGGATACCTCTGTTATTTGTGAGAGCATATTTTGTGTGAGTGGAGTTTTCTTTTTACCCTTATCTTCGTTCCCCTGTTTGTCGGGTTGGTGTACTGTTGTACACGGTAGCGCCTCTCTTCCCCGGGTGGGGAGGGGGACAGACGCAGGGCGGCAGTCAGGAGACAGGGCAAGGGCGGAGGCCCCGGCATCCTCGCCATCTGAGGTATCCTGGGGAATAGGGCGAGTTAGGGTGCCCCCTAGAGCTAGGGCAAGGAAAAGTTCCCCTGGTCCCAGTTTACTTGCCAGTCCAATCGTGACAGCAGCTATCAGGGAGCCTTATAAGGCAGCCTAATAAGCTACAGAGCTGATGCACAAAGATATAGCCTCAAACTGTCCCTGCAAAACAAAGGTGGTGTTGGACAGTGGAAATCGCTACAGCACAGGCGGTTTGGGGGTTAATCTTCCCTCCCTAACTATAGCCCTTCTGACGAAGCTGCAGCAATCTCTCCCTATGCTAAGATCGGCAGAAGTAAGATGGTGGTCGGCATGCACGCCCCTTTATACCCCCTGTGACGCCGCAGAAAGCAAGCCAATCATTGTCATGCCCTTCTCTAAGATGGTGGGGACCGAGACCTATGTCATCACGCTGCCCACACTCTGCGTCCTCCTTCATTGGCTGAGAAATGGCGCTGAACGCGTCATACGAAACGCGACTTTGGCGTGAAGATCGCCGACCGCATGGCCGATCCCACACTGGGATCGGGTCGGGTTTCATGAAACCCGACTTTGCCGAAAGTCGGTGATTTTTTTAATTTGTCCAATCCGTTTCGCTCAACTCTAGCAATGACTGCTGATGGAGCATGGGAAACCTTCTTTTCTAATGGAGGAGCTGATGGACTGGTCTTCTGGTCACCGGCTGCTCCATCTGCAGTCATTTTATATCTAACAAGAGAGGGGACTATGTAATAAAAGAGGGCGTTGTGAACAACAACAATAACAAGAATACACTATGTAAGAGACAGCACTGTACTGTACATAACAGCAGAGAAAGCTATATACTAAGGTACGGCACCATATATAACTAAAGAGGATGGTACGCAATAAGGGGCAGTTTTATACATAATAAAAAGAGGAAACTATGCAACTAAGGATGGTGTTATTCGTAATAAGTGATTACACTATATACTAAGGGACTGTGCTATACATAAAAAGTGACTGCAATATATACTGAGGGTTGGCGTTATGCATAATAAGTGAGTACACTATGTACTAATTGCCTTCTTCCCCACCACCTCCATCATTGCCTCCTTCCCTGCCACCCACATCATTATCCTTTCCACTGCCACCATCATTGCTTTCTCCCCTCACCACCCCATCATTGTCCTTTCCACCATCATTGCCCTTTCCACCACCTCCATCATTGCCTTCTTCCCCACCACCTCCATCATTGCCTTCTTCCCCACTACCCCCATGATTGCCTCCTTCCCCTCTACCCACATCATTGTCCTTCTTTGTCCTTTCCACTTCCACCATCATTGCCTTCTCCCTTCACCACCCCCATCATTGCCCATTCCACCACCTCCGTCATTTCCTCCTCCCCCACCACCCCATCATTGTCCTTTCCACCACCTCCATCATTGCCTTCTCCACCCACCACCCCATCATTGCCCATTCCACCACCTCCATAATTTCCTCCTCCCCCACCACCCCCATTATTGCCCTTTCCACCACCCCATCATTGTCCTTTCTACCATTTCCATCATTGCTTTCTCCCTCACTACCCCATTATTGCCCTCTCCGTCACCCCATCACCCCCATAATTGCCCTCTCCTCCACTGACAAACACACAGACACACACAGCCCCATTCACGCACGCACACACACACCACCACTCATCTCCACACACTCTCCACACACAGACGCACACACACACCGCCTCTCACCTCTCCGCATGCTCTCCAGCAGCATCACCGTTGCCTGCAGCTTCCTTACTCTGGCACAGCGGCTGCGGTGCTGAATGATGATGTCATCCATCTGCACCGCTGACTGCTGTGTCAGACAGGAAGCGCTGGCACCAGGCAGGAAGCATGATGGATCGCTGCAGCTCCGCTCCGCTGCCTACAAAGCGGATCTGCAGGGATCTCTCCCTGCCCGCAGCACAGGAGGGCAATCTGGCCAGGGCTTTCCCAGAGCTTCTGGGCCACATAAAAAGGCCAGATTGCCATGATTATTAGCCGCCCTGGGTCCCCTCTGGGCGTACATGCAGTATGTGCGCCCCTGTATCTATCTGTTTATCTATCTATCCATCTTTGTACATCTTTAACATCTGAACATCTGTCATTCCTATTCTGCGTTCTATTCTGGTGTCACATGGACGGCACATGGATGTCACACTTTATATTATCTGTGTGCATGCGGTCTGTGTGAAAACTAGAACATGTGTGCAGCCCCATAGATTATAATGGGTGTGCATGTGTGTCTCCAATGTGAAAAATTACACCACACGTACCAAAAACATGGATGTGTCAAAAGGGCCTAAAATGGGATCTGGGTGCTGAGTGAGCTTTTACAGATCCATAGACTTGAATTGGAGAGTTTGATTGATGTCTAGGATTAAAAAAAGAACCCTAGAGTTATACCCACCATGTGGAGCTCCTATTTCATTCTTTAACACAGGCACTTTATAAGCACAGAGACACTTTATCTTTCTATGTTGGAACAGCTTCGTCTCCTTAGGCTGGTGCCTTCCCAATGGCAAATACACTCCCCTGATTACTTCTCCTAACAGAGAAAGAAACACGTCGGGAGGGAATTTTTCTAGGAAACTAGCCCTTCTTGGGTACTGCCCTTGTCATGGCAGAAGCAAATGCAAGTGGCACAACAGGGCAGAGTGAGGAATGCTTCTACCCGTATGGATGTGACCCATAGGACAGCCTTCACACAAACTGGGTAAGATCCACATGTTTTCTTACAATTTTTCATTCACTTTAATTGCACTAGGACACTTTATTGTCACTTTAGTTCTAACATCTTTAGTCAAGAACCAATGAATGCAACATACATCTTTAAATCTATAAACTGATGAAGAAAGCATTTTTGGGTCTTTTTATATCCTGACACTTGATATAAGTCTTTATTGGGATTATTGCTGCTCTGCGGAAGTTTTGATTTTAATGCTACTAATAAAAGTTAATTTTTAACAGTATCCTTTAGGCTGAAAGTGTTTTCCAGAGGACAAAGGAATCAGCAGTCTGAAATTGGACATGTCAATAGGTCCGTATACACATTAGTCCATAGGTTGAGCCTGCCGACATTGTGGGTCTGGCCAACATTAATCTAATGTTCATGGTGTTGTAAGGCCGAGCAATAAGGCTATCATTAGTCTTAGTGACCTGGGCAAGAGTTGAGCCTGGGCAAGTTGAAAATTGATGATAGGGCAGAATAAAGTTAATATCAGCATCCTAGTAGTCTAAAATAATTGACTGGGGTTCTAGGGCTACTAAAGAGTTAATGCATAGATAGAGATGAGCAAATATTTTGAAATTCTGATTCGTCAGCTTTGTTGAACTTTTCACAAAAATTTGATTCACAACAAATCGATGTGCAACAAATTCCAATACATCAAATCCTCCTAGGATTTTATAGGACTCCTTGAACCTCTTTCCAACTGATCAACGTTACAGTTTTGCATATTTATTTTTTTCTCTTATCCTTCAAGGAACCTTTAATTTTTTTTTAAATCGACATAGCCGAATGAGGGCTTGCTTTTTGTGGGACAAGTTGTAGTTTTTATTGGCACCATTCATTTACCCATTTGCTGTACTGTAAAACAGAAAAGATATCCATGTGCCTTTGTTTATGCATTTTGCATTTATGTAGATCATTGTGCTGTAAAAATGACCTGGCGATATTATTCTACAGGTCAGTACAATTACTAAGAACGTTCTCAGTGTGAAAAGGAAGATAATCTTGTAGTTATGATACCTTTCAATGGATAGCAAAAATAAAATAAATGATGTTACAAAGCAAGCTTTCAAGACTTCTTAGGTCCCTTCTTCAGGCATGGAATGACTGGAGGAAGGGACCTTAGAAGTCTGGAAAACTTGGTTTGTTTTACCGTATATACTCGAGTATAAGCCGACCCGAGTATTAGCCGAGGCACCTAATTTTGCCACGGAAAACTGGGTAAGCTTATTCGCTCGTGTAAGAATCAGACTGCACTCAGATGTCGTCCGAGTGCAGTCCTATTGTGAGATCTTTTGTAATACCTGGGGTGGACCCGCAGATCCACGACAACGAACCTCCCAAGGGTGAGCTGACCAGGTAAACCACCCCCTATACAGGGAGCATTAGGGGCAACCCCAAGGGAGACTATTGTCGCAGAAGCTGGAACCTGGAGACAGGTAGTAGGAGGTAAGAGCTGGGTACAGGCGAGACCAAAGGAGCACTGAGAAGGGGAAGACACAAAGAAAGCAGGACAGGACAGAGACACCAGACTAACAGAGTACGGAGAGGACACTGGGAGGACTGGACGAGGAGACAAGGAAGCCTGGGAGAGACAGAGAAGCTGAACTGGCTGGACAGAGTGGAGACTCAAAACAGGCAGTACAAAGACAAAGGTGGACCTGAGTCACAGAAGCACAAATGACAGACAGGCAAGGAGCAGAGGAAGGAAACGCCTTATATACATGGAGTGCTGGAGGACTTCCGGGTCACAGTCCTCCAGGATCACAGAGAGGAGATACAGAGCGCCTGTAAATCAGAAAGAGGAAGTGCTGGAGTGGGCAGTGCGCACGCGCACCCGACGAGAACCAGGGAGCGGAGAAGAATGAAGGAGAGGACGTGCGCCTGCAGGAGGAGCGCGCCGCAGCAGGTAAGAATGAGCAGAAGGAGTGGCCGTGACAGCTCGAGTATAAGCCGGGTATGTATTGTCCCCTCATCCCTATCCTGGTATGTGTGGTTCTCCCCGTCCTGTCCTGCTCTGTGTGGCTCCCCCTGTTGTATGCATGGCTCCCCCTGTCCCATCCTTGTATGCATGGCTCCCCCTGTCCCATCCTTGTATGCATGGCTCGGCTCCCCCGATCCCATCCTTATATGCATGGCTCGGCTCCCCCGATCCCATCCTGGTATGCATGGCTCAGCTCCCCCCGGTCACATCCTTGTATGCTCAGCTTCCCCAGTCCCATCCTTGTATGTGCAGCTTCCCTGGTCCCATCCTTGTATGCGCAGCTCCCCTGGTCCCATCCTTGTATGCTTGGCTTCCCCTGTCCCATCCTTGTATGCATGGCCCGGCTCCCCGTTCCCATCCTTGTATGCATGGCTCAGCTCCCCTGGTCCCATCCTTGTATGCTCAGCTCCCCCCGGTCACATCCTTGTATGCTCAGCTTCCCCAGTCCCATCCTTGTATGTGCAGCTTCCCTGGTCCCATCCTTGTATGCGCAGCTCCCCTGGTCCCATCCTTGTATGCTTGGCTTCCCCTGTCCCATCCTTGTATGCATGGCCCGGCTCCCCGTTCCCATCCTTGTATGCATGGCTCAGCTCCCCTGGTCCCATCCTTGTATGCTCAGCTCCCCCCGGTCACATCCTTGTATGCTCAGCTTCCCCAGTCCCATCCTTGTATGTGCAGCTTCCCTGGTCCCATCCTTGTATGCGCAGCTCCCCTGGTCCCATCCTTGTATGCTTGGCTTCCCCTGTCCCATCCTTGTATGCATGGCCCGGCTCCCCGTTCCCATCCTTGTATGCATGGCTCAGCTCCCCTGGTCCCATCCTTGTATGCTCAGCTCTCCTGGTCACATCCTTGTATGCGCAGCTCCCCTGGTCCCATCCTTGTATGCTTGGCTCCCCCAGTCCCATCCTTGTAAGCATGGCTCAGCTCCCCAGTCCCATCCTTGTATGCGTGGCTTCCCCGGTCCCATCCTTGTATGTGTGGCTCCCCCGGTCCCATCCTTGTATGCGTGGCTCCCCCGGTCCCATCCTTGTATGCATGGCTCCCCCGGTCCCATCCTTGTATGCTCGGCTCCCCCGGTCCCATCCTTGTATGTGTGGCAGGTTAGGAGCAACACGCAGGAGAGGAACTTGAGCAGAGCTTAGAGCAGCAAGGACCTTAGAGAACAGCGCAGAAGGAAGGCCTCCGAACCCTCCTGATTAGGTGGATCCTAAGTTGCTTATGGGAGTGTAGTAATGTCCATATTCATGACCTTAATGAGCGGTACCACGTGACCGCTGAGCACAGGTACAGGAAAGAGCTGCCTGCGCCGGGTCAGAGATGCAGGGATGAGGATGCAGTGACGGAGGGTGAGTATTGATGTCTTCTTGAAGCTTGTGGCTGCAACTGTCACTGTGCTACAGCTGCTAGCTCCCCGCTCCAACCTCCCCGCCGGCTTTCTGGACGATGACTCGTGTATAAGCCGAGGGGGCCAAAAAATGTGCTGAAAATTTTGGCTTATACACGAGTATATACGGTATTTTTGTTAGTCATTAAAAGGTATCATAATTACAAGATTATCTTGTTTTTTCCACTGACAACATTATTTGTTCAGCTGGAAAACATGGTACCAAACCCATTTTTACTTTTAGTACAATTACTGCAATATCAAACTTGTATAGTTTTTTTCTAAGTTGTGAAAAAAATAGGAAATTCATAAAAAGATTATTTTGTTTGCATCACCATTTTCTGAGACTTGTTAAGTTTTCATTTTTACATCAATGGACGTACATGATGTTTTTTCTTGGTGTAGCGAGTCTATGCTTTTATTGAATCCATTTGGGGGTAAATGCAATGTTTTGACTGCTTAATATTCCATTTTTTTGCGGTGTTGCATTTACTGAAAAACTGAAATTCAGGCCTTTTGGCTTTTGTTTTCTCTTTAAAGTGTTTACTGTTGTAGTAATGAATTTTAAATTTTGATAGATTGAACTTTATAGAGATGCAGTGATACAACGTGTTTAGTTTTACTCTTTTTTTTAAATATTTTGAATGGGGAAAATGGTGGGGGGAATTATTATTTTTTTTAAACTTTTTCTTTCATTTTTAGTCTTTTGAGGAAACTAGAACCTGAACTGTTTTTCTCTGCCACATATACCGCAAAGGACGGTGACACGACTGTTAGCAACCCTGGGAATGGCACCTGGCAGAAGCCACTGACCTGGCAGCCGCTTAGTTAAGCCCGTCCCGTGTAAGGGTGAGTCTGAGACCAGTGGTTCTCCAAGCTGGAGTATGTTTGTTTTTTTCCTCTTACTTTCTGTCATGGACTGTTTAAAGTGCCAATAAACCACTGAAGTTTGGACTGTAAGCCTGTGTGTTGCCTCATTACTGCGGCCCTACCTCTGCTCACCCGAGCCAATCCCTACATTTTGGTGTTCGAATGCAGGCAATCGCAGTGAGGCCAGGCTATTTTTGCTTATTTTTACTCTGAACTCTGGCTTATGTCCTGGGTGAAAGGAGTGGCGCAGACCCAGTTGGGGAACTCTGCAGAAATGGAGGCCACAATAAAAGTGCTTGTGGATGCTATGTGACAACAGCAGCAGGCTATGCAGCAGCAGCAGGAAACCAACCAGCTGTTGATACAGCATATCACAGCGTCGCAGACAAGAGGAGCTTCACGGGGAATCCATGATGTCCGGAAAGCGGTTCGTACAGCGATCTCCAGAATGGAGAAATCCGATGACGTCGAGACATACCTGGAGATGTTTGATGGAGTGGCTGAGCGGGAGAGACTACCCCGGGACCATTGCGCAGAAGTCATTGCTCCGTTTCTGGCTCCAGGACCTATGAAAGCCTATCAAGACCTACCCCCCGAGCAGAGGGAGGACTACGCAGTCGTCAAGGGTGAGATACTGGCACGTCTTGGGGTAAATGTGTTGGTCCGGGCCCAGCGGGTACATCAGTGGGAGTTTAACCCCTCCAAGCCAGCTCGCTCTCAGTATTATGATCTGTTGCACTTATTTCAGAAATGGTTGCAGCCTGAGGTACTGTCTCCCGTGGCCATGCTGGACCGCATAGTGACTGATAAATTTTGGAGGGGTTTGCCCCACTCCCTCCAATCATGGATCGGGCAAGTGTCCCCTACTAATGCGCTCCATATGATGGACCTGATAGAACGATATGGGGCAACCAAAGAGCACCAGGGAGGGACTCCCCGGAAGGTGTCCGGAAGGTTCCCTAAATCTCTACCCCTGGCTCGGTGAGCAGAGCCTAGGAAGGCCACTCAAGACTTGTCTAGAGGAGAAAGAAGCCCCATAGTCTGCTGGCGGTGCCAGGAGCCTGGTCATATGAGAGCTGATTGCCCCCACCTGGCTGAGCCCATGGAGACAAACTTTGGGTATCGCCAATCCCATTATGCTGAACTGATTTGCGCTACAGGCATCCAGGAGGAATCCAATATGGGATATTTGTGTAAGGTGGATGTAGAGGGTACCCCAGCCGTGGCCCTACTGGACTCAGGGAGTCTCGTGACTCTGGTACGAGCCAGTCTAGTTCAGTCCAGTGAGTACACTGGTCGGAAAATTGAGGTGTTATGTATACATGGGGACTTAAACGACTATCCTACCGCACTAATGGTGATAAACATGCCAGCAGGGAGGCGGTGCCATGAGGTGGGGGTTGTGGTTAACCTGCATTATGAATTGATACTTGGTAGAGATTTTCCTTTATTTTCTGTACTTTGGCCAACAGTGGCCTCACCCAGTGGACAACTGCCAACACCGGTGACAACCAGGTTACATTCTCCAGAAGTAGGGCATGAACCTGGTAGCCCAGAGGAAGAAGTGTTGGCGGTAGGGGTGGCCTCCCCTTCGGTGGAGGTGGGGGAAAATTCTCCCATAGAAGTGTTGGCCGGGGATGTGGAAGACTTGCCGCCAGGACCTGAATTGTTAGACTTAAATGTATCGTGCGATAATTTTGACACAGCGCAACTCCGAGACCCTACTTTGACTCGGGCCAGTGAAAATGTACTATTTGTTAAAGGGGAACCCCAACAACCTGGGGCAGCCACCGAGTTGTCATACTTTGAGCTAAACCGAGATCTGTTGTATCGAGTTGAGAAAGTGCGTGGGGAAGTGGTAGAGCAGTTATTGGTACCTCAGGCCTATCGTAAGCTGGTAATGGACCTAGCGCATGCGCATGTACTCGGTGGGCATTTGGGCCAAAAGAAAACCCTAGACCAAATTTTGCAGCGGTTTTACTGGCTAGGGGTCCATGAAGAAGTTAAACGGTATTGTAATTCCTGTCCTGTGTGCCAGGTAACCAGTCCCCAGCCACACTTTCGGAGTCTTTTAGTGCCTTTTCCTATTATAGAGGTGCCTTTCGAAAGCGTGGCAATGGATCTGGTCGGTCCTGTCAATAAGTCAGCAAGGGGGCACCAACACATCCTAATAGTTCTAGATTATGCCATCCGGTATCCTGAGGCTGTTCCGCTGTGCCACATGTCAGCTAAGCTCATAGCAAAGGAACTCATGGGTATGTTTTCTAGAGTGGGGATTCCGCAAGAGATTTTAACAGACCAAGGAACCCCCTTTATGTCAAAAATTATGAAAGAGCTCTGTCGCTTGTTAAATGTCAAACAGTTGCGCACCTCAGTTTATCATCCACAGACAGATGGGCTGGTAGAAAGATTCAATAAGACGCTAAAAAATATGCTAAAAAAACCGTTTCTAAAGACGGGAAGGATTGGGATCTTTTACTCCCATATTTGTTGTTTGCGGTACGGGAGGTGCCGCAGGCATCTACGGGGTTCTCGCCCTTTGAATTATTGTATGGCCGACATCCCCGGGGTTTACTTGATATAGCCAAAGAGGCTTCGGAGAACCAACCAACCCCCCACAAGAGTATAACAGAGCATGTTGAAAAAATGCAGGAAAGGATGGAGATAGTCCTACCATTGGTCCGGGAACATATGGAAGCAGCACAACGGTCTCAGTCGGGTCTATAACCGGGAGGCTCGGGTAAGAACCTTTAGTCCTGGGGATCGGGTATTGGTACTTGTGCCCACAGTGGACAGCAAATTTCTGGCAAGGTGGCAGAGGCCCTATGAGATTATGGAGAAGGTGGGATCGGTAGACTATAAGGTACATTAACTAGGTCGGAGGAAGCCAGAGCAGGTTTATCATATTAATTTGCTTAAACTGTGGAAAGACAGAGACCACCTTGGCGGGGATAGTCCGCTGCCTGCATTTCCTGTAGAGAAGGCTCCATTACCGCTGAGTGAGTCAGGAGAAGCCTTGTCTGTAGTCAAAATACCAGATACTTTGTCTCCTAAACAGGTTCAGGAGGTTCGGGAGTTTGTTAGCCGAAATATGGATGTTTTCTCTGAGCTCCCTGGAAGTACCTCCATAGTCTAACATGACATTGTTACGGAGCCATGGGTCAAAGTCCGATTAAAGCCATATTGGGTGCCTGAGGCCCGGCGACAAGCCATATCACTAGTGTTGAGCATTCCGATACCGCAAGTATCGGGTATCGGCCGATATTTGCGGTATCGGAATTCCAATACCGAGTTCCGATATTTTTGTGATATCGGAAATCAGAATTGTAAGTTCCCAGTGTATGGTTCCCAGGGTCTGGAGGAGAGGAAACTCTCCTTCAGGCCCTGGGATCCATATTCATGTGTAAAATAAAGAATAAAAATAAAAAATAGGGATATACTCACCCTCTGACGCGCCCTGGTTGTAACCGCTGCAACCGGCAGCCTCCGTTCCTAAGAATGAGCGAGTGAAGGACCTGCGATGACGTCGCGGTTGTGATTGGTCACGTGAGCGGTCACATGAGCAGTCACGCGACCAATCACAAGCCGCGACGTCATCGAAGGTCCTTAACTCGGCATTCTTAGGAACGGAGGCACCGCTAAGAGCAGGGGCCGCCGGAGGGGTGAGTATATCAATATTTTTTAATTTTATTCTTTATTTTGTACATGAATATGGATCCCAGGGCCTGAAGGAGAGTTTCCTCTCCTTCAGACCCTGGGAATCATTCTGATATTTTGTGTCCCATAGATATGCATTGGTACCGGGTATCGGTATCGGCGAGATCCGATATTTTGCCGGTATCGGCCGATCCAATCCGATACCGATACCTTTGCATATCGGAAGGTATCGCTCAACACTACATATCACGGGAGGTGGAAAATATGTTACAATTAGGGGTCATAGAAGAGTCGCAGAGTGACTGGGCCAGTCCAATAGTCCTAATACCTAAGCCTGATGGGACGCTAAGATTCTGTAATGACTTCAGAAAACTTAATGAAGTTTCAAAATTTGATGCTTACCCCATGCCCCGGGTGGATGAGTTGATAGAGCAGTTTGGGCAGGCACGGTATTTTTCAACCCTTGACCTTACAAAAGGGTATTGGCAGGTGCCCCTAACAAAGGCAGCTAAGGAAAAAAACGGCCTTTGTAATGCTCGAAGGGCTGTTTCAGTATAAGGTATTACCCTTTGGTTTGCATGGCTCGCCGGCGACATTCCAACGGCTAATGGATATTGTTCTCAGTCCCATCGCCATTATGCCTCAGCCTATCTGGATGATATTATTGTGTACAGTGCAGACTGGGAAAGTCACTTACCCAAGGTACAGGCGGTGATAGATTCCCTCCGACAAGCAGGGCTAACAGCCAATCCCAAGAAGTGTTCCATAGGGTTGGAGGAAGCTCGGTACTTGGGTTTTGTCATCGAGAGAGGGGTCCTTAAGCCTCAAATAAACAAAGTGGAGGCAATTCAGAACTGGCCCCGTCCCCTCACAACCAAGCAGGTAAAAGCTTTTTTAGGCTTAGTGGGATATTACAGGCGATTTGTTCCCAACTTTGCAACATTGTCCGTGCCTCTAACAGACTGCTTGAAAGGGAGGAAGTCTGTGATGGTCCAATGGAATGATCAGTTAGAAGAGGCCTTTGTAAAGTTAAAATCAGTACTGTGTGGTACACCCGTTCTAATTACACCCAATTTCAAAAGAGAGTTCATCGTGCAAACCGATGCCTCTGAGATAGGTCTTGGTGCCATGTTGTCTCAAGAAATTAACGGAGAAGAGCATCCCGTTAGTTTCCTGAGCCGGAAGCTTACCCCAGCCAAAAGCAGGTACAGTATTGTGGAGAGAGAGTGCCTGGCCATTAAATGGGCACTTGAGTCTCTTCGCTATTATTTGCTGGGGAGAAAATTTCGCTTGGTGACAGACCACTCCCCTCTTACATGGATGAGTCAAGCTAAGGAAAGAAATGCACGAGTTACCAGATGGTTTCTGTCCCTGCAAAATTTTACATTTTCAGTAGAACATAGGGCAGGCAGACTACAGGGGAATGCAGATGCCCTGTCCAGAGTCCACTGTATATCATGTGTCCACCCCCATAGGGTTGAACAAAGGGGGAGGTATGTGGTGCAGTAAAATGTGTAGTGCTGGACGGAAGATATATTTCTCCCAGCAGGATAAGTTTTGGCCTGTTATTTTCCTAAGGTTGAGGACCTGCAGTGATGTCACGATCATGTGATCAGCCCATGTGATGGGTACCTCACCTGTGGGTGTGGCTATAGACTATGTAATAGAGTTTCTTTTGTTTGGCACATGTTATTCTGGGTTTGGAGCTGGGCTGGAATGAACCTGAACTGTTTTTCTCTGCCACATATGCTGCAAAGGACGGTGACATGACTGTTAGCAACTCTGGGAATGGCACCTGGCGGAAGCCGCTGTCTTGGCAGCCGCTTAGTTAAGCCCGTCCCGTGTAAGGGTGAGTCTGAGACCAGTGGTTCTCCAAGCTGGAGTATGTTTGTTTTTTTCATCTAACTTTCTGTCATGGACTGTTTAAAGTGCCAATAAACCACTGAAGTTTGGACTGTAAGCCTGTGTGTTGCCTCATTACTGCGGCCCTACCTCTGCTCACCCGAGCCAATCCCTAAAGTGAGTAAAATAAATAAATGTGGTAAAAATCATGTGGTCTCCTAAGAATGTCAAGTACAGACTAGTCTTCACAGGAGCACCATCAATAGACCCCTAACTACCATTGCAATGCATCAACCCCATGCGTTCTGCCATTTTCTGCCGCGTATGATGCAGGTTCATTTCTTTTGTCTGCATCTAAGATGGTGACATTGGATGTATCTGTAAAGCCAATGTCAGGAAGGGGTTAAAGCTCTTTAAGGCAAACAGCCACTGTAATGTCCAAGTGACCTCAATATACAGTATATGGTCAAGGGTAAACAGATAATAAGCAGTGCTAAAGAACATTCTCCACTGACAACTTTTATTTTTCTTAGTTAAAGTCAGCCTGTCAGCAGGATTGTGCACAGTAACCTACAGACAGTGTCAAATTGGCACCGCTCTACTGATTAAAATGATACCTTGGTTGATGTAATCCATCTTGTGGTTGATGCTTAGTCTTTATTTTCAGTTTTGAGCTACTGATATGCTCGTGCTTCAGGGCAGGGCTGTGTGTGTGTGTGGGCGGGTCTTCATGTGGTGCTCTGATTAGGTATTCAGTATGGTTTCTAACAGGTCACTGACACCTCAGTGTCCTGCCCCCTATTTTAGATAGTGAATATTATATATATATTTTTTAAAAATCCACTTCTGTAGGCAGGTGCAGGAGGCGGCACCTGCGCCGCACCATGATCACATCCATAATGTGCAGTTAATTATTCTTTTTGATGATATCCATAAATTCCTAAAAAAAAGCTGATATTGCGCAGATGCCAGCGGCGCCATCTTACTAGAGAAAAAAATTACCTCTTCCAAGATGGCGCAACCATTAACTCAAAGCTGAAAATAAAGATTAAGCAACAACCACAAGATGGATTACATCAACCAAGGTATCATTTTAATCAGTAGAATGGCGCCAATCTGACACTGTTTACAGGTTACTGAACACAATCCTGCTAAGAGGCTCCTTTTAATTTAGAACGGATTAAAAAACTGTCTTTTTGACTGCCAATTCAGTTTTTATACATAGACGATATACATGGAAGCATCCATGGCTTTTTGTAAAGGCTATAGCTTTTTAATAAGTTTCAAAAAATTATCCTTTTTTTTGTTATTTGGCAACAGGTTTGTTTTTTGGAAAGAGAAGCAATGTTCTATGTAAACAAGCCATCCAAAAAGTATCCATATTTTGGGATCAATAACAGGTTTGGTGATTGTGAAATGAAGAAACAATGGCTTTTTTTTAATGAAACCATCCAAAAAGTATCCATATTTTGGGATCAATAACAGGTTTGCTGACGAGAAATGAAGAGGTAATTGGTTTTTAACAAGACATACAAAATTACTCCCTTTTTATAGAAGCAGCAACAGGTTTGCTGTTTTGGAAGTTAAAAAGCAATGGTTTCTTAAAAAGCTGTTCAAAAGTTATCATTTTTGGTAGCAGCTTTAGCTTAATTTATCCTGTACAGGATAGGGATCTCATGAGCAATACAGTATAGCTATAGAACACCATGGACAAGCAAGAGATGCGTCTGCCTGTCTATTGGCAGTGGCAACAATTGCACAGCAAACAATATGATAGGAAGTAGGAATCTGGCCACATAGAACCAGCACTAGCTGACTGTTTATTGGCAGAGGGTGCAGTAGCAGTAGCACAGGTTGAAATATGAAGAGACAGGCAAGGGGATGTCAAGCTATGTAGGACTAGCACTGACAACCCTGACAGCAGTAACACAGTAAAGATACAGATACAAGCAGGACATAATGCTCAGCTGGGTACTAGTCTCTGTTTTTGCCTATCTAATCATTGGCATCTAATTATTGGCATCAGTTATAGGTGAATGAAAATCAGCACTGATCCATGCTGGCTTCATTTTGACAAATGGAAGGTTTTCCACTCTTGTGCAGGGCAATCTTGTCTGCTTGGGCATAATGCAGCCACTTGCCACAGTTCACCTATGACAAAACAGTATGGCTATGGCAAACTTTCCCTTGGTCAAATCTATTGACACAGAAGTCCATGACATCAGAGCTTGTACAGTAATTAACCAGAGCCAGCATGAGTTTGTAGCTAACAAGTCATGCCAGACTAATCAAATTTCCTTCTATGATGGAATCACTATATCTCGACTTCAGCAAAGCATTTGATACAGTATCTCATACTATCCTTATTAGAAAATTACCAAGTATGGGATTAACATGGCTACGGTTAGGTTGATTCATAACTAGCTAAGTGATCGTGCTCAAAGAGTGGTAATAAATGGTTGCACATCCAATTGGACAAGTGTTTCAAATGGGGTTCCACAAAGCTCTCTGTTGTTCAACATTTTTATGAATTATCTAGATAAGGGAACTGAAGGTAAACTAATCAAATTTGCAGATGATTCAAAACTAGGAGGGATAGCTAACACAAGAGAAGACAGAGAAAAGATTCAGAAGGATCTAGCTAACCTTTAACAATGGGCAGCGACTAATAGAATATTATTTAAAAAGGAGAAATGCAAGATTTTACTTCTCTGCAAGAAAATCGAAAATTACATGTATAGAATGGGAGGAATAGAACTAAGCAACAGCACGTGTGAAAAAGATGGGTATACTAATAGATCACAGACTACACATGAGTCAACAGTGTGTTAATCCCCCTCTACTCCTCCTTGGTCAGGCCTGTTCTGGGCACCACATTTTAAAAAAAGACTGAAAAGGAGGAGCATGTTCAGAGAAGAGCTACCAGAATGGTAAGCGGACTGCAAAGTATGTCCTACGAGGAAAGGTTAAAGGATCTGGGAATGTTTAGTTTGCAAAAAAGAAGGCTAAGAGGAGACTTAAAAGCTGTCTACAAATATCTGTAGGAATGTTAGTGTAGAGGGATCATGATTATTCTCATTTGCACATGGAAACAAGAGAAACAATGGAATGAAATTGAAAGGGAGAAGATACAGTGAGGGTGATCAATGAGTGTAACAGGCTGCCACAAGAGGTGGTGAGTTCTTCTTCAATGTAAGTCTTCAAACAGACTGGACAGACATCTGTCTGAGATGGTTTAGTGAATCCTGCATTGAGCAGGGATTTGAACACAATGACCCTTGAGGTCCCTTCCGATGCTAATATTTTTGGTTTTTAAGTATATGTCAGAGAAAGGACATAATCCAGGTAAAACTGAACCTGGATATTCAGTTGGTGCACATGTATTTGCTGACATGTGTCAGGTTGGTGCAGCGGAAGATAAAACATTTGGTCCTGTCATTGCGGCTGCTGTCTTGGCTTCTTGTTGTAGTGGTAGTGTTGACATAGCTCCTCCTCACTATGCTCCACTCTATCGATCTCTCTTGGTTTTCATCCTACCTCTCTGGCTTCACTTTATATTTTGCTGACTCCTCTTCCCCTCCTCTTACTGTTGGGGTTCCTCAGTGTTCTAAACCCCCTCTTCTTCTCTCTATACACTGTCCCTATTGGACAAACCATCAGCTTGCTTGGTTTCCAGTGTCATTTCTATGCTGATGATGGCGCGCCCCCACGTGTAGGGCAATGGGGTACTCGGTACCGGGTCTCTCTCTCTCTCGGTTCTGGGGATGTCACAGTGGCCCGACCCGGCCCGTGGCCCTTCTGAGGGGCACCCAATTAAAGGTGAAGTCTGTACGGTGTTCGTGACGCCACCTGTGGTACTCGGTCAGGGTGACCGACGCTGCTTAGGGGTCCGCTGTGGTGATGGAATGGCAGCTAGATGGTATACCATCCCACAGGTGAAGGATGTCCCCAGGGCTTCCTAGAAGTGTAGGTGGTGATGGTGGATGATGTAAGGTGCAATGAATAACGAGGACACAAAGGTTGCAGTCTCTTTACCTTTTACTGAAGACTTCAGCGTCCACAGTCCAGAGTACCGTTCACAGGGCAGGCAGAGTCTGGCTGGTCCGAAGGCAAATCCAGAGTTCTCTTAACCAGGTGGAAATCAGTAGCCTTCCTACTAGCGCCTGTGTGTTGTAGTACCTCCCTGCTGAGCACCACGGGATAGTCCTCACAACTTTCGTAGATGTTTCTGATGTTCTCTCTCTCTGTCCCCCAGATGGTATGGATAGGACAACCCGTATGACTGGGATAGCCTGGGGCTTGTTTGTAGGGACCCTAGAGATGCCCCGACCCCGACAATTTGCCACCGTGTCTTCTTAGGTATTGAGGTCGGGCAGCCAACTTGGAATTGACTGTCCTGCCGGTCTCTGAAGTAATGCGTAGAGTCAATTACTCCCTCGGTGTTCCGGCCACCGGCTACACGCCTCAGAAGGAGGCTGCCGATCTTGGGGCAGAACTCCTCCCGATATTATCTCCTTGTGCTGTGACTTCGTTTCTCACTCTCCACAATACACTTCGCTTCATGTCCTTTCTTAGGATGCTGCAGCACGTGGGGCAGGCGCAGCTCCGTAGCTATCTATCTCGTGCTAGGCCTCTGTCAGGATCCCACCCCTGACAGGGACCCTCTGTCTGCAGCTCAGATGTTCCTCCTTCTCCCCCTGTCTGCCTGACAGGTCCTCTCTGGGTCGAACCCAGGCAGCTTCTGACTGACTTCCTATCCAACCCACCAGTTTTACCCGTGTGTGAGGAGTGCCCTAATAGATAGAAGCAAGGCTCCCCCTGGTGGACTGGAGTGTGAAGTGTGGTGTGTAACTTGTGATACCTGCAAGGTGAACTCCTTTAGTACCATCAGACGTAATATCACTCCCCCTGGTGGAAGAGCGACATTACTGCAACGACCAGGACTCTGGGGCGCTGCAATGACACCCAATTATACACCTCTTTTCCTGACTTCTTTCCCACCTTAATACAACATTTTAGGGATTGTCTGTCTGCTGTCCCTAACATCATGTCCTCCTTTTATCTGAAACTGAATCTCTCCAAAACTGAACTTCTCATGTTTTTGCCCTCTACTAACTTACCTATAGCCGGTTTTCTAATTTCCTTCGTTAGTGCAACCGTAACTCCCAAGCAGCATGCTCACTGTCTTGGGGCCATATTTGACACAGGACTTTACTTTATTCCCAGTTGCTCACTCGCTCATGTTACCTGCATATTAAAAACATTTCCAGAATCCAAACTTTCATCATCTTTGAAACTGCAAAAATTCTGTCACTCTCATTCATTGATGTCTGGACTACTACAACTGTCTACTGATCAGTCTCCTGCTAACTAAACTTTCTCCTCTCAAATCCATCCTGAATGCAGCAGCCAGGGTCATATTTCTGTACAACCACTACACTGATGCCTCCACCTTGTATCAGTCATTGCACTGGTTGTCCATTCACTGCAAAATAAAATACAAACTTACCATATTTTTCCGACTATAAGACACCCTTTTTTCCTCCAAAAATGTGGAGGAAAATGAGGGGGTGCATCTTATAGTATGGATGTACCTGCTGTGGATGGGGAGGTGGGGGGGAGCAGCAGCTGCAAAGAAGCAGGTCTCAGGAGGCAGGAGCTGGCTGCTGTGGCTAACCCCTGTGCCCTCTGCTAAAAAGAAATGAATATTCACTGCTCTCCACTCCCATGGGTGTTAACAGCAGGCACACATGATCGCCCAGACGCCGGCTTCCTGCAGCTGCTGGGCAATCACGTGTGCCCGCTATTAAAGAGAATGACTATTCACTACTCTCCACTTCCATCGGTTTGGGGAGCAGTGAATATTCATTTCTCTTTAACAGCGGGCACAATAGCAACAGTCGCTGGCTTCCTGCAGCAGTTGAGCAATCACATGTGCCTGCTATTAAAGAGAATGAATATTCAATGCTCCCCACTCCCATGAGAGTGGAGAGCAGTGAATATTCATTCTCTTTAGTAGCGGGCACACGTGATCGCCCAGCAGCTGCAGGAAGCCAGCGGCCAGGGACAACTCCAGGTTTTCATGGGCCCTGGGCAAAAGTCTCAGTGGACCCCTTTAACACATACCGCAATTTATGATACACAGATATGGCAGAGAAATATAGGCATAGTACAATGGCAAATATTTCAATTACTTCTTACATTACATGAGTGAAATCTATTGTAAATTCTACAATAGGTCGGAAACCGGACAGTATAGTCCTCCACACAGTATTATGGGCACCACAGAGTGCTCCAAACAGAATAATAAGCCCCATACAATGCTCCATACAGTATAATGAGCAACAAATAATGCTCCACACAGTATAATGAGCCCATTTAATGCTCCATACAGTATCATGAGTCCCATATAATGCTCCATACAATTTATGATGGGCCCCATATAATGCTCCATATAGAATGGGCCCCATATAATGCTCCATACAGAATAGGCCCCTTATAATGCTCCATATATAATGGGCCCCATATAATGCTCTATGCTCCACATACAGAGGGTACGGAAAGTATTCATACCCCTTTAAATTTTTCACTCTTTGTTTCATTGCAGCCACTTGGTAAATTCAAAAAAAGTTCATTTTTTCACATTAATGTACACTCTGCACCCCATGTTGACTGCAAAAAACAGAAATGTAGATATTTTTGCAAATTTAAGAAAACCTGAAATATCACATGGTCATAAGTATTCACACCCTTTGCTCAGACATTCATATTTAGATTACATGCTGTCCATTTCCTTGTGATCCTCCTTGAGATGGTTCTAATCCTTTATTGGAGTCCAGCTGTGTTTAACTGAACTGATAGAACTTGATTTGGAAAGGCACACACCTGTCTATAGACCTCACAGCTCACAGTGCATGTCAGACCAAATGAGAAGCAAAGGAACTGGCCAAGGAGCTAAGAGACAGAATTGTGGCAATGCACATATTTGGCCAAGGTTACAACAGAATTTCTGCAGTACTCAAGGCTCCTAAGACCACATTGGCCTCCATAATCTTTAAATGGAAGAAGTTTGGGACCACCAGAAGTCTTCCTAGACCTAGCTGTCCAGCCAAACTGAGCAATCATGGGAGAAGAACCTTGGTGAGAGAGGAAAATAAGAACCCCAAGATCACTGTGGCTGAGCTCCAGATATGCAGTAGGGAGATGGGAGAAAGTTCCACAAAGTCAACTATCACTGCAGCCCTCCACCAGTTGGACCTTTATGGTAGAGTAGCCCGATGAAAGCTTCTCCTCAGTGCAAGACATATGAAAGCCCATATAGATTTTGCTAAATAACACATGAAGGACTCCTAGACTATAAGAAATAAGACTCTGTGGTCTGATGAGACGAAGATACTCCTTTTGGTGATAATTCTAAGCGGTATGTGTCTAGAAAAGCAAGCACTCCTCATTACCTGCCCAATACAATCCCAACAGTGAAACATGGTGGTGGCAGCATCATTCTATGGGGGTGTTTTTCAGCTGCAGGGACAGGACGACTGGTTGTCATTGAAGGATACATGAATGCGGTCAAATACAGAGAAATCCTAGATGAAAACCTCTTCCAGAGTGCTCTGGACCTCACACTGGGCTGAAGGTTCATCTTCCAACGAGACAATGACCCTGAGCACACAGTTAAAATAACAAAGGAGTGGCTTCAGAACAACTCTGTGACCATTCTTGACTGGCCCAGCCAGAACCCTGACCTAAATCCAATTGAGCATCTCTGGAGAGACCGAAAAATGGCTGTCCACCAACGTTCACCATCCAACCTGACAGAACTGGAGAGGATCTGCAAGAAGAATGGCAGAGGATCCCCAAATCCAGGTGCAAAAAACTTGTTTCATCATTCCCAAGAAGACTTACGGCTGTACTAGCTCAAAAGGGTGCTTCTACTTAATACTGAGCAAAGAGTCTGAATGCTTATGACCATGTGATAATTCAGTTTTTCTTTTTTAATCAATTTGCAAAAATTACTACATTTCAGTTTTTTTCAGTCCAGATGGGATGCAGAGTGTACCCACTGTATAATGGGCCCCATATGATGCTCCATATATAATGGTCCCCATATGATCCTCCATATATAATGGGTGCGATATGATGCTCCATATATACTGGGCCCCATATGATAATCCATCCTGAGTCTCATATAATGCTCCTTATATAATAGACCCCATATATGATGCTCCAGTGTATAATGGGCCCAATATATGATGCTCCAGTGTATAAAGGGTCCTATATATAATGCTCCACATATGATGGGCCCCATATATTATGCTCCAAACATAAAAAAATAATAAATGAAATACTCACCTCTCCTCGCTGGCTGCTGTTCTGCTCCGGACTCTGCAGCTTCGAACTCCTCAGTGTCAGTGTCTCCCGGCTCTCTGCACTGTTACTGTTGAGACACAGGGCAAGCAGACTTAATGTCATCGCGTTCTCTGACCTGAATGTCACAGTCAGAAGACGTGGAAGACGCCACAGCAGTGGAGCGGGTTGTGTTTAGTATCACAAGTGCCGGGGCCTAGAGTAGGCGGGGTGGCCCACTTGCGGGCACAGACACTATGCACCTATAGAGCTCTGGTGTTCCAGAACGTGAGTGTGGCTCCCCGCCTGCTCAGGGCCTTGGCACTTGCCCAGGTGCGCCGGGGCTGACGCTAAGTATTACAGGAAGCAAGGGCAGTAATACGTGAGGGTATTTGAGTCTTCTGCAATCTTCGGCAATGTGTAAAATGAAAGCAGGCCTTTTTTTCACAAGAATCAAATTGTAATTTTTTTAAATTTGCCAGGATAATCAAATTTACTAAAATTTGGCGCAAATTCTATTTGCATCAAATGGTTTCACTCACCTCTAGTTAATGACCTTATCCTTGGAGGTTTAAGGTACAGAAGAGATTAATGTCAGTATACCTGTAAGGTAAGAGCACAGACAAGGTTCATGGTGATATACAGGAGTGTAATTTTTCATGCTTTGGGTCCAGTGTTTGCCCAACCTTCTAGGTTCCAGCATTGTACAGGCTGTAACAGGAGCCTGGACACATAGTATAGCTTAGCCTTCTATTCTTCATAGAGAAGCTTGATTGAGACTTGAACTATTCTGATATTGAGGCCCATCATTTTTATAGTCTTGGGAGACCCTTTTTAGAAATGGTAAACAACAAATTAAATACTTTTGAATCTTCTAGATTGTGTTAATATTTTATTAAAGAGAGATTAGGCAGCAAAGCTGAACAATATTACACTTTTAGACATCTTATATTAACCCCTTCATGACCTTGGGATTTTTCGTTTTTCCGTGTTCATTTTTCACTCCCCTCCTTCCCAGAGCCATAACTTTTTTATTTTTCCGTCAATTTGGCCATGTGAGGGCTTATTTTTTGCGGGACGAGTTGTACTTTTGAACGACATCATTGGTTTTACCATGTTGTGTACTAGAAAACGGGAAAAAAATTCCAAGTGCGGTGAAATTGCAAAAAAAGTGCAATCCCACACTTGTTTTTTGCTTGGCTTTTTTGCTAGGTTCACTAAATGCTAAAACTGATCAGCCATTATGATTCTCCAGGTCACTACGAGTTCATAGACACCTAACATGACTAGGTTATTTTTTACCTAAGTGGTGAAAAAAAATTCCAAATTTTGCTAAAAAAAAAAAATGAAAAAAAAAATTGCGCCATTTTCCGATACTCGTAGCGTCTCCATTTTTCATGATCTGGGGTCGGTTGAGGGCTTATTTTTTGCGTGCCGAGCTGGCGTTACATATTGGCTTCCTCCATTTGAGGAAGCCAATATGGCGAAACGGCGCTGTCGGGGTCACTGATGGTCTCACAGAAAGTGTAAGTAGCAGTATTGATGGGCTGGGGCAGGATCATTTTTTGCGGCACCTTGATAATTTTGTTGTTTCTTCCGTCGTGATTGAGCTACTATTATGCCCATATTGAATACCTTTGGATATAGCACAGAGCACTTTACATGGTGTCTGGTTTACTATATTTTTGCTGCTAGGTGTAATTTAGGGGTATTGTTATGTAGCACAAAGCACTTTACAAGATAGAAACATGGCATGTCTAAGTGTATATGGAAGTAAAATGAATTATTTTGCACAGCATTAGGCACTTTAAAACTTTTTCTATATACATGGAGACTATGCATTGAAGTGCATAAGAATTAATAATCTTTGCCAGCAAGAGCGTTTTGCCCTGCCCACTCTTAGTTGAAATAATATATATTTGTAATATACTTTAACCACGGTGGAAAAACACATGATGTACTAATTTATATTATTTCTGATATCTGCGTAGTCCTATGACATTTTGGATACCTACATTAATGTGATCATTGGTTATTTCGTATTTTTGGAATTCCCTTGTCTTTTTTATATGTTTTTATGTACTGTTATTGTTAATAAAAATATATTTATTTTACCCATATTTGTCTTAGCCTCGGTATTTCATCAGTTATTTTCTGATGATTTTGGGATGAATTTAGCGTTTGGAGGTGACTAAATTTACGATTGGACCTTTTTTCATTCTTTGGTAATGTATATCCACCAATCCACAGTCAGACTGTCACGATCCATGTTTGGATCTGTGGCAGATCTGGTTTCCCTCTGATTTAAACCTTTTTTCCTTTCTGGTCATCGGGGGTTAATGCAGTTCCCCCCCCCCCCCGGGTGGCCGCTGGTGTTATTGCATTGCATTGCTGCTGGGTCAGCTGATGTTTGTGACCACTCCCACCATCCTTTATAAGGTCACCTGGTGCATCAGCTGACTGTTGGTTATACAGGTCCTTTCAGGAGACCAACCTCGCAGTAGCTGCTTCCTGGTGTCAGCCAAGTCTGGTGTTTGGAGCTCTGTTGCTGTACTATCTGTGTTATGGAGTCAGCTGCGGCGTGCTCAAGCTAAGTTCTGAGTTTTGTTACTTGGTAGTTTGTGCATTCACCTTTTGGTATCGTGTTCCCCTCTCATATTGTTTATTCCTGTTTATTTGCTTTGTGATGCTGTTTACAAATTTCACCCCCTGGGGTGGGGGTTGGGGGTTTAGTTCAGGGTTTAACAGGAGACAGGGACAGGTCGGTGACTTGGGCCTCCCTACCTTCAAGGGTACCCCCAAGTTAAGGGAAGACAGGGCTCCCCCTAGCCTGAGGGGCAGTTCAGGGGCCCAGATTCCTCATCTCCTGTTTTCCTATTTCTGCCCTGTGACACAGACAGATAGTGTACAGATGGAAGAAATTCATTTTATTATTGCCCTCTCCAGGAGGGGCTGACCAGCAAAGATTAATCCAAGATCAAGTTGTATAACAGTCCAAAAGGTAACAAAGGAACTCAAGGTATCCTATAAGCAACCTAAAGGCCTCTGTTACATTAACTAATGTTAATGTTGATCAGTCCACTATCAGAAAGACACTGAATAACAATGGTATGCATGGTAGAATTGCAAGGAGAAAGTAGCTGGTTTCCAAAAAAGAAGATTGTTGCCTGGTTGCAGTTCGAAAGGGTTCATCTTAAAAAACCCAAAGGCTATTGGAAAGAATGGTGCAAATTAATAATCTGGACAGGAGCTGAGAACTGCCTTTTACCTGCTGTAATCCACAGCTTTTCATAACATAGGGGTGGGAAACCTCTGGCCTGCGGTAAATGGCCCACGATGAACTGTTCTCTGGCCCCTGGGGCAGATTCCCGGTTACTGAAGTGCTCAGGCCAGCAGCTGTATTTTGATGACTGCCAGCCTTTTAATTTCTTATTACTCTGCGATCAAGTGCTTGCAGCGTTCACTTTTGTGAATTCTGCTCTTGGGCTCCCTCCGGTGGTTGTTGGTGGTAGTGCAGTTGTCTTGGGGTTGTAATCCAGGGCAGGTGTTTCTGCTGATTGCAGCTCTACTAGGTATTTAGGTGTGCAGGATCCATGAGTCCTTACCAGTTGTCCATTGTTCTTTGAGGGATTGCATCTCTCTCTGGTTTCTCATGCGGCTCCAAGGTCACCGGATCATAACAGTACAACTGGCCTACAATGAGTTAAATGCATCTCAGAAGAAGGGAAGAAAGAGCCATTTTTTTTTCTGTAGCCTGCTTTGTCTTTTCTTCCCTCTTTTCCTCTGGGTGACTGAGGAGTCTTGTGCTAGCATGGATGTTCAGGGATTAGTTTCTCGTGTAGACCAGCTTGCTGCTAGGGTACAGGGTATTTCTGATTATATTGTTCAGACTCCGCTTTTAGAGCCTAGGATTCCTACTCCTGATTTGTTTTTTGGGGACAGGTCCAAATTGTTGAGTTTTAAAAACAACTGTAAACTGTTTTTTGCTCTGAAGCCTCGTTCCTCTGGTGATCCCATTCAGCAGGTTAAAATTGTCATCTCCCTGCTGCGTGGCGACCCTCAGGATTGGGCATTTTCCCTGGAATCTGGGAATCCGGCCTTGCTTAATGTAGATGCCTTTTTTCAGGCTCTAGGATTATTATATGATGAATCAAATTCTGTGGATCAAGCGGAGAAGACCTTGTTGGCCCTGTCTCAGGGTCATGAAGCGGCAGAATTGTATTGTCAGAAATTTAGAAAATGGTCTGTGCTGACTAAATGGAATGAGGATGCTATGGCGGCAATTTTTAGAAAGGGTCTTTCTGAATCTGTTAAAGATGTTATGGTGGGGTTTCCCACGCCTGTTGGTCTGAGTGATTCTATGTCTCTGGCCATTCAGATTGATCGGCGCATGCGGGAGCGCAGAACTGTGCGCTCTGTGGCGTTGTCCTCAGAGCAGATGCCTGAGCCTATGCAGTGTGATAGGATTCTGTCTAGAACGGAACAACAAGGATTCAGACGTCAGAATAGGTTGTGTTTTTATTGTGGCGATGCTTCTCATGTCATTTCAGTCTGCCCAAAGCGTACAAAGAGAATCGCTAGTTCAGTTACCATCGGAACTGTACAACCTAAATTTCTGTTATCTGTGACCTTGATCTGCTCATTGTCGTCATTTTCTGTCATGGCGTTTGTGGATTCAGGCGCCGCTTTGAACTTAATGGACTTTGAATTTGCCAGGCGTTGTGGTTTCCCCTTGCAGTCTTTGCAGAACCCTATTCCTTTAAGGGGCATTGATGCTACACCTTTGGCTAAAAATAAACCCCAGTTTTGGACACAGGTGACCATGTGCATGGCGCCAGCCCATCAGGAAGATTGTCCATTTCTGGTGTTGCATAATTTGCATGATGTTATTGTGCTGGGTTTCCCGTGGTTGCAGGTACATAATCCTGTGTTGGATTGGAAGTATATGTCTGTGACTAGTTGGGGTTGTCAGGGGGATCATAATGACGTTCCTGTAATGTCAATCTTCTCTTCCTCCTCTTCTGAAGTTCCAGAGTTTTTGTCTGATTTTCAGGATGTATTCGATGAGCCCAAGTCCAGTTCCCTTCCACCGCATAGGGACTGTGATTGTGCTATTGACTTGATTCTAGGCTGTAAGTTTCCTAAGAGCCGACTTTTCAACCTGTCTGTGCCTGAACATACCGCCATGCGGAGTTATGTTAAGGAGTCTTTGGAGAAAGGGCATATTCGGCCATCTTCTTCACCGTTGGGAGCGGGATTTTTTTTTGTTGCTCCTTGAGACCCTGTATTGATTATCGCCTCTTGAATAAGATCACGGTCAAGTTTCAATACCCTTTACCTTTGCTTTCCGATTTGTTTGCCAGGATTAAGGGGGCTAGTTGGTTTACTAAAATTGACCTTCGGGGGGCATATAATCTTGTTCGTATTAAGCAGGGTGACGAATGGAAAACTGCGTTTAATACGCCCGAAGGCCATTTTGAATACCTTGTGATGCCATTCGGGCTCTCTAATGCTCCATCTGTTTTTCAGTCCTTCATGCATGATATCTTCCGGAATTATCTTGATAAATTCATGATTGTATATTTGGATGACATCTTAATTTTTTCCGATGATTGGGAGTCTCATGTGAAGCAGGTCAGGATGGTATTTCAGATCCTTCGTGATAATGCTTTGTTTGTGAAGGGGTCTAAGTGTCTCTTTGGAGTGCAGAAGGTTTCTTTTTTGGGCTTCATTTTTTCTCCCTCATCTATAGAGATGGATCCGGTTAAGGTTCAGGCCATTCATGATTGGATTCAGCCCACATCTGTGAAGAGCCTTCAGAAATTTTTGGGTTTTGCTAATTTTTATCGCCGTTTCATTGCTAACTTCTCCAGTGTGGTTAAACCCCTGACCGATTTGACGAAGAAAGGCGCTGATGTAACGAATTGGTCCTCTGTGGCTGTCTCTGCCTTTCAGGAGCTTAAACGCCGATTTACTTCTGCCCCGGTGTTGCGTCAGCCAGATGTTTCTCTTCCGTTTCAGGTTGAGGTTGACGCTTCTGAGATTGGGGCAGGGGCCGTTTTGTCTCAGAGGAATTCTGATGGTTCCTTGATGAAACCGTGTGCCTTCTTTTCCCGTAAGTTTTCGCCTGCTGAACCCAATTATGATGTCGGCAATCGGGAGTTGTTGGCTATGAAGTGGGCATTTGAGGAATGGCGACATTGGCTTGAGGGAGCCAAGCACTGTATTGTTGTCTTGACTGATCATAAAAATCTGATTTACCTCGAATCTGCCAAACGGCTGAATCCTAGACAGGCTCGATGGTTCCTGTTTTTCTCCCGTTTTGATTTCGTGGTTTCATATCTTCCGGGTTCTAAGAATATTAAGGCTGATGCCCTCTCTAGGAGTTTTTTGCCTGATTCTCCTGAGGTACTTGAGCCGGTCGGCATTCTGAAGGAAGGTGTTGTCCTTTCTGCCATTTCCCCTGATTTGCGACGGGTTCTGCAGGAATTTCAGGCTGACAAACCTGACTGCTGTCCAGTGGGGAAACTGTTTTTTTCTGATAGATGGACTAGTAGAGTGATTTCTGAGGTTCATTGTTCTGTGTTGGCTGGCCATCCTGGTATTTTTGGTACCAGAGATTTGGTTGGTAGGTCCTTTTGGTGGCCTTCTTTGTCGCGTGATGTGCATTCTTTAGTGCAGTCCTGTGGGACTTGTGCGCGGGCCAAGCCTTGTTGTTCCCGTGCTAGTGGGTTGCTTTTGCCTTTGCCGGTCCCTGAGAGGCCCTGGATGCATATTTCTATGGATTTTATTTCAGATCTTCCGGTTTCCCAGAGGATGTCGGTTATCTGGGTGGTTTGTGACCGGTTCTCTAAGATGGTTCATTTGGTGCCTTTGCCTAAATTGCCTTCCTCTTCTGATTTGGTTCCGTTTTTTCAGCATGTTGTTCGTTTGCATGGTATTCTGGAGAATATTGTGTCCGACAGAGGTTCCCAGTTTGTTTCTAGGTTTTGGCGGGCCTTTTGTGCTAGGCTGGGCATTGATTTGTCTTTTTCTTCCGCATTTCATCCTCAGACAAATGGCCAGACCGAGCGAACTAATCAGACTTTGGAAACTTATTTGAGATGCTTTGTGTCTGCTGATCAGGATGATTGGGTGGCTTTCTTGCCATTGGCCGAGTTTGCCCTTAATAATCGGGCTAGTTCGGCTACCTTGGTTTCGCCCTTCTTTTGTAATTTTGGTTTTTATCCTCGTTTTTCTTCGGGGCAAGTTGAACCTTCTGATTGTCCTGGTGTGGATTCTGTGGTTGACAGGTTGCAGCAGATTTGGGCTCATGTGGTGGACAATTTGGTGTTGTCTCAGGAGGAGGCTCAGCGTTTTGCTAACCGTCGTCGGTGTGTTGATTCCCGGCTTCGGGTTGGGGATTTGGTCTGGTTGTCTTCCCGTCATGTTCCTATGAAGGTTTCTTCCCCTAAGTTTAAGCCTCGGTTTATTGGTCCTTATAGGATTTCTGAGATTATCAAACCGGTGTCTTTTCGTTTGGCCCTTCCGGCCTCTTTTGCCATCCATAATGTTTTCCATAGATCTTTATTGCGGAAATATGTGGTGCCCATTGTTCCCTCTGTTGATCCTCCTGCTCCTGTGTTGGTTGATGGGGAGTTGGAGTATGTGGTTGAGAAGATTTTGGATTCTCGCTTTTCGAGGCGTAGGCTTCAGTACCTTGTCAAATGGAAGGGTTATGGCCAGGAGGATAATTCTTGGGTTTTTGCCTCTGATGTCCATGCTGCTGATTTGGTCCGTGCCTTTCATCTGGCTTGTCCTGATTGGCCTGGGGGCTCTGGTGAGGGTTCGGTGACCCCTCTTCAAGGGGGGGTACTGTTGTGAATTCTGCTCTTGGGCTCCCTCCGGTGGTTGTTGGTGGTAGTGCAGTTGTCTTGGGGTTGTAATCCAGGGCAGGTGTTTCTGCTGATTGCAGCTCTACTAGGTATTTAGGTGTGCAGGATCCATGAGTCCTTGCCAGTTGTCCATTGTTCTTGGAGGGATTGCATCTCTCTCTGGTTTCTCATGCGGCTCCAAGGTCACCGGATCATAACAGTTCACTACAAGACATGCGATGGAAGATTACATCAGTCAGGATGTACTTTGTGCGTGGTGGGCTCCCGTCTATCCGCTGCTCTAGTGATATGTTAGTCCCCACGCCCACATGTTTTGCAGCTATTAGAAAGCCACAAAACATGCAGAGATTGCTCATGTAATGTCAGTCAAAACATGCGTATGCGGGGACTCCAACATGTCACTTGAGCACCCGCAATACTTGGGGCATACCCAAGCACCATAGGCAAACTGGAGTAACGAGCACTTGCGATCATTACTATTTGTAATATATTTTATCAGAAAATTCCTTCCCCACTTATCAGCCACTTCTTTCCATCACTCGTCAAGTTGCCATCACCTCTGAAAAATCAACTCAAATCCAACTTGTCTGAGCAAGATGGACTTCAGGCTTTCTATGGGTCATGTGACACAGTCCATGATACTCTATGGAGAGGGGAAGGGGAGGATAAGATTGCGGAGTAGGGAAAGGAAACTGGCAGATGGAAGAATGCTAAAATTGTGATTAGGGTGAGGTAAATGACTTGTTAGAAAGCTAGAGTTGATTCACACCCAGACAGCTCAGCTCTTTTGTATAAATTCCTCCATACTAATGCAGTTTGACATTGTTTCCTAAAAAATGAATTAAGAGCAGGAATCCAGCCCTGTGTGTTGAACTGTGTATGGTAGAGAACACAACAGCTAGTCTCCTCCCCCGATCTCCCAGTGGATTGCAATTTAGAGAGAGCACTCCATGGTAAAAATTGGTAAAAATGGAAGTTACAATTAATAGATGGTCAGTGACAGAGTTATCTCTCATCTTCTCACAATGGACAACTTTTTATGAAAAGTTACTTAAGAGTACGGTTACCCTTTAAGGAGGTCCGTTTTACTAAAATATGACATAATGTTACAGTTAGGTCCATATATATTTGGACAGAGACAACATTTTTCTAGTTTTGGTTATAGACAATACCACAATGAATTTTAAACAAAACAATTCAGATGCAGTTGAAGTTCAGACTTTCAGCTTTCATTTGAGGGTATCCACATTAAAATCGGATGAAGGGTTTAAGAGTTTCAGCTCCTTAACATGTGCCACCCTGTTTTTAAAAGGACCAAAAGTAATTGGACAGATTCAATAATTTTAAATAAAATATTCATTTTTAGTACTTGGTTGAAAACCCTTGGCTGGCAATGACTGCCTGAAGTCTTGAACTCATGGACATCACCAGACGCTGTGTTTCCTCCTTTTTGATGCTCTGTCAGGCCTTCACTGCGGTGGTTTTCAGTTGCTGTTTGTTTGTGGGCCTTTCTGTCTGAAGTTTAGTCTTTAACAAGTGAAATGCATGCTCAATTTGGTTGAGATCAGGTGACTGACTTGGCCATTCAAGAATATTCCACTTCTTTGATTTAATTAACTCCTGGGTTGCTTTGGCTTCATGTTTTGGGTCATTGTCCATCTGTAGTATGAAACGACGACCAATCAGTTTTGCTGCATTTGGCTGGATCTGAGCACACAGTGTGGCTCTGAATACCTCAGAATTCATTCGGCTGCTTCTGTCCTGTGTCACATCATCAATAAACACTAGTGACCCAGTGCCACTGGCAGCCATGCATGCCCAAGCCATCACACTGCCTCCGCCGTGTTTTACAGATGATGTGGTATGCTTTGGATCATGAGCTGTACCACGCCTTCGCCATACATTTCTCTTTCCATCATTCTGGTAGAGGTTGATCATGGTTTCATCTGTCCAAAGAATGTTCTTCCAGAACTGTGCTGGCTTTTTTAGATGTTTTATAGCAAAGTCCAGTCTAGCCTTTTTATTCTTGATTCTTATGAGTGGCTTGCACCGTGCAGTGAACCCTCTGTATTTACTTTCATGCAGTCTTCTCTTTATGGTAGATTTGGATATTGATACGCCGACCTCCTGGAGAGTGTTGTTCACTTGGTCGGCTGTTGTGAAGGGGTTTCTCTTCACCATGGAGATTATTCTTCTATCCTCCACCACTGTTGTCTTCCATGGACGCCCAGGTCTTTTTGCATTGATGAGTTCACCAGTGCTTTCTTTCTTTCTCAGGATGTACCAAACTGTAGATTTTGCCACTCCTAATATTGTAGCAATTTCTCGGCTTGTTTTTTTCTGTTTTCGCAGCTTAAGGATGGCTTGTTTCACTTGCATGGAGAGCTCCTTTAACCGCATGTTTACTTCACAGCAAAACCTTCCAAATGCAAGCACCACATCTCAAATCAACTCCAGGCCTTTTATCTGCTTAATTGAGAATGACGTAATGAAGGGATTGCCCACACCTGTTCATGAAATAGCCTTGGAGTCAATTGTCCAATTACTTTTGGTCCCTTTAAAAACAGGGTCGCACATGTTAAGGAGCTGAAACTCCTAAACCCTTCATCCAATTTTATTGTGGATACCCTCAAATGAAAGCTGAAAGTCTGAACTTCAACTGCATCTGAATTGTTTTGTTTAAAATTCATTGTGGTAATGTCTATAACCAAAATTAGAAAAATGTTGTCTCTGTCCAAATATATATGGACCTAACTGTATATCATTTTTTTTCTTATGGTGCTGTGTTATGTGATTTCTCTTTTATTCCTTCTAGAAATTTGATGTTACAAGTACCTTTATCACAGTCGGACTTTTGAAGCACTGATTGGAAAATGTCAGTCTGTGTAGGGACACACCACAACTAGTAACTAGTGATGGGCGAATATACTTGTTACTCAAGATTTCCAGAGCACGCTCGGGGGACCTCCGAGTATTTTTTAGTGCTCGGAGATTTAGTTTTCATCGCCGCAGCTGAATGATTTACATCTGTTAGCCAGCATAAGTAAATGTGGGGGTTGCCTGGTTGCTAGGGAATCCCCACATGTAATCAAGCTGGCTAAGAGATGTAAATCATTCAGCTGAAGTGAGGAAAACTAAATCTCCGAGCACTAAAAAATACTTGGAGGTCACCCGAGCGTGCTCGGGAAATCTCGAGTAACGAGTATATTTGCTCATCACTACTAGTAACATCTACTTGTCAATTTATTCTTAAAATTGTAAGGGAAAAAACAGATGAATGGTGCAATGCACAGCTTTAAGATGAAGTTTCAGAATATTAGCTTTTTTATTTTTTCTCTGATGATGCTGTATGGCGGCTCGTTTTTTTGGGACAAGATGACGTTTCAGCGGTACCTTGGATATTTATATCCTTTTTTTGATTGCGTGTTATTCCACTTTTTGTTCGGCGGTATGATAATAAAGCGTTGTTTTTTTTTTCTTGTTTTTGTTTTGTGACGGTGTTCACTGAAGGGGTTAACTAGTGGGACCGTTTTATAGGTCGGGTTGTTACAGACGCGGCGATACTAAATATGTGTACTTTTATTGTTTTTTTTATTCAGATAAAGAAATTGTCACATCACCGCCGCTGCTGCCACCGCCTCCTGACTCCTCCCATACTTACCTCCCTTCGGCGTCTTGGCGCGCTTCCACAGCTGTCGATCCTCGCTGGCTCTCTGCTTCTTGGCGCTCCTGCTCGGCATCTGCCTCCCATCGGCTGCGCACACGCACTGAGTTCTGTGCTGCACGTGCACACTTCTGAATTCTCCGGGTCTTCCTCTCACTTTTCCTCTTTATCATCCATGAGGACTCCTACCCGGAAGTACCTCACAGCGCTGCCCTTATTTACTCTGCCTCTTCCACTTTTCTTTGCCTGTTTCTCATTTGTGTTTTCAAGTGATTCTGGCCGCACGTCTGTTCAGCATTCCTTGATCCAGCCCTCGTTCTCCGTCCTGTCTGTTTCTCAGTGTTCTGCCTGCCCGTTGGTGTCCTTCGCCCTGCTTGTGTTTCTGTCTCCAGCCTGTCAGTTCTCATCCTCCGTGCAGTCCGTATTTCCATCCAGCCTTTGTTCTCCGTCCTGTCCGTTCCCCCAGTGTTCTGCCTGTCAGCTTGTGTCCTCCGCTCTGCCCGTGTTCCTGTCCCCAGACTGTCTATTCTCTTCCTCCGCCCACTCCGTGTTTCCGTGAGTCACCTCCCTGTCCTTCCTAGCCTACCAGCTGCCATGGCAATAGTCTCCCGTGGGTTTGCCCCTGACGTTCCCTGTATAGGGGGTGGTCCATCTGGTCAGCTCGCCCATGGGAGGATTGTTGTCATGGTCCAGTGGGTCCACCCCTTAGTAACCTCAGTACAGTCCTCACAGAAATGTATTTATTGGAACAATATATATATTTTTTTCTTTATTTAGGAATTTTTTTTTTTTTACACATGTAAATATTTTTTTTTTCACTTTTTTACATTGTCCCGGGGGGGGGGGGGGGGGGGGCATCATACTATAGTGTCAGATTGCTGAGCTGACACTTTGCAATGCACTGTGTCAGATCAGCGATCTGACGGGCAGTGCTCCTGGCTTACCAGTGCCTGCTCTGAGCAGGCGCTTGTAAGCCACCTCTCTGCGGGACCCGGAAGCAGCCCCGCGGCCATTTTTGATCCGGGGCCTGCAGGGAGAAGAAGGTAGGAGACCCTCGGAGCAACGCGATCACATCTCATCTCAGGGAAGCACGCAGGGAGCCTCCTCCCTGGGCGATGCTTCCCTATGCTGTGTTCCGGGTGTTAATTTGCCAGGAGCCGGTCCGTGACCGCTCCTGGCACATAGTGCCAGATGTCAACTGTGATAGTCAGCTAGTCAGCTGACACCCGGCCATGATCGGCCGCGCTCCCCCCCCCCCCCCATGAGCGCGGTCGATCGCATATGACGTGCTATCCCGTCGGTGGGCATCCCATCGACGGGATAATACGTCAGATGTCAGAAAGGGGTTAAATCAGAGAGATATGTCACACAAAATAGTTAATAAATAACATTTTCCACATGTCTACTTTACACAAGCACAATTTTGGAAACAATTTTTTTTTGTTAGGATGTTATAAAGGTTAAAACTTGACCAGCGATTTATCATTTTTACAACAAAATTTACAAAACTATTTTTTTTTAGGGACCTAGGGATCTCACACTTAACGTCACTTTGAGGGGTGTACATGACCGAAAATAACCAAAAGTGACACCATTCTAAAAACTGCACCCCTCAAGATGCTCAAAACCATATTCAAGAAGTTTATTAACCCTTTACGTGCTTCACAGGAACTGAAGCAATGTGGAAGGAAAAAAATAACATTTAACTTTTTTTTACAAACATTTTACTTCAGAACCAATTTTTTTTATTTTCACAAGTGTAAAAATAGAAAATGAACAACAAAATTTGTTGTGCTATTTGTCCTGAATATGTCGATACCCCATATTAAACCACTGTTTGGCCGCACGGTAGAGCTTGGAAGAGAAGGAATGCTGTTTGACTTTTTCAATGCAGAATTGGCTGGAATTGAGATTGGATTCCATGTAGCATCTGAGAGCCCCTGATGTGCAACCCCCCCCAACAAGTGAAACCATTTTGGAAACTAGACCTCTTAAGGAACTTATCTAGATGTGTGGTGAGCACTTTCAACCCCCAAGTGCTTCACAGAAGTTTATAACGTAGAGCTGTGGAAATAACAAATCATATTTTTTCCACAAAAATGATTTTTTTCGCCCCAAAATTTTTATTTTCACAAGGGTAACAGGAGAAATTAGATGACGAAAGTTGTTGTGCAATTTGTCTTGAGTACGCTGATGCCCCTCTTGTGGGGGTAAACCACTGTTTGGGTGCACGGCAGAACTTGGAAGGGAAGGAGCGTCGTTTGTCTTTTTCAATGCAGAATTGGCTGGAATTGAGATCGGACGCCATGTCTCTTTGGAGAGCCCCTGATGTGCCTAAACAGTGGAAACCCCACACAAGTGACACCATTTTGGAAACTAGACCCCTTAAGGAACTTATCTAGATGTGTGGTGAGCACTTTCAACCCCCAAGTGCTTCACAGAAGTTTATAATGCAGAGCCATGAAAATAAAAAATCTTTTTTTTCCTCAAAAATGTTTTTTAGCCTGCAATTTTTTTGTTTTCACAAGTGTAACAGGGGAAATTGGACCCCAAAAGTTGTTATCCAGTTTGTCCTGAGTACAAAGATACCCCATATGTTGGGGGACCACTGTTTGGGCACACATCTGGGCTCGGAAGGGAAGTCTGCGGGCGTCATGTTGCGTTTGCAGAGCCCCTGATGTACTTAAACAGTAGATTCCCCCCCCCACAAGTGACCCCATTTTGGAAACTAGATCCCCCAAGGAGCTTATCTAGATGCGTGGTGAGCACTATGAACCCCCAAGTGCTTCACAGAAGCTTATAAGGTAGAGCCATGAAAATAAAAAAAAATCATATTTTTTCCACAAAAATTCTTTTTGCCCCCAAATTTTTATTTTCACAAGGGTAACAGGAGAAATTGGACCATAAAAGTTGTTGCACAATTTGTCCTGAGTACTTTTTTTACCCCATATTTGGGGGGGGGGGACCACTGTTTGGGCACATGGCAGAGCTCGGAAGGAATGCAGACTTTGATAGAATGGATGTCATGTTGCGTTTGCAGAGCCCCTGTTGTGCCTAAACAGTAGAAACACCCCACAAGTTACTCCATTTTGGAAACTAGACCCCCCCAAGGAACTTATCTAGATGTGTTGTGTGAACTTTGAACCCCCAAGTGTTTCACTAAAGTTTATAACGCAGAGCCGTGAAAATAAAAATATTTTTTTTCCACAAAAATGATTTTTACATAGTGTAATTCCCGATTGTAGCCGCTGACAAATATTCCTGAAGGATTACACTATATTTAGCTCCATCCATCTTCCCATCAACTCTGACCAGCTTCCCTGTCTCTGCTGAAAAAAGCATCCCTACAGCATGATGTTGCCGCCATCATGTTTGGCAGTGGGGATGGTGTTTTTGGGGTAATGTGTAGTGTTAATTTTCCACCATAAATAGCATTTTGCATTTAGCCTAAAATTTTCTGCCTTGGTCTTATCTAACCAGAACACCACTGTCCACATGCTAGCTGGCTTCATATATGGCTTTTTGCAAACTGCGAATGGAACTTTTTATGGCTTCCACTCAAAAATTTCTTTCATCTTGTCACTGTTCCATAAAGGCCAGATTTGTGGAATATACGATTAATAGTTGTCCTGGGGAAACATTCTCCCCACCTGAGCTGTGGATCATGGGCCTCTTTGCTGCTTCTCTAATTAGTGCTCTCCTTGCTTGGGGTGACAGTTTAGATGGAGGGCCATGTCTTGGTAGGTTTTCAAGTTGTGCCATACTCCTTCCATTTTTGCATGATGGATTTAAGAATGCTCAGTGAGATATTCAGAGCTTGGGATATTTTTTTTTTCATAACCAAACCCTGCTTTACTCTTCTCCACAACTTTATCCCTGACCTGTCTGGTTTGTTCCTTGGTTTTCATGATCATGTTTGATACCTAATTTTTCAAAGAAAACTTCATCTCCTTCTTTTAATTGTGCCCTTTGGATTCCACAGTCAGTATGTAACATTCGATCCCATCACAGAAGAAGTCTCCAAGCCCCTCTCTTCTCATCCAACTACATGCACTACAGACCTCTTTCCCTCTCATCTCCACCAGTCTCTCTCTCCAGTCATCACAACTCACCTAACTACAATCTTTAATCTCTCCCTCTCCTCTGGCATTTTCCCCTCCTCCTTCAAACACTCTATCATTGCGCGATTACTAAAGAAACCCTCCCTCAACCCATCCTGCACAAATAACTACAGATCAGTCTCCAATCTCCCCTTCTTCTCTAAACTCTTGGAGCACCTGATCTACTCCCGCCTTACTCGTTACCTCTCCACTCATTCCCTCCTAGATGCTTCACAGTCTGGTTTCCGCCCCCTACATTTGACAGAAACTGCCCTCATCAAGGTGACCAACAACCTTCTGACAGCAAAATGTAATGATGACCACTCTCTGCTCATTCTTCTCAACCTTTCTGCAGATTTCGACACTGTTGACTACCCTCTCCTACTCTCTAGGCTCCAGTCGCTAGGCATTAAGGACACTGCTCTCTCCTGGTTCTCTTCCTATCTTTCTGACCACTCCTTCAGTGTTTTGTTTGCTGGCTCCACTTCATCTCCTCTTCCTCTCACTGTCGGGGTACATCAGGGCTCAGTCCTTGGCCCCCTTCTCTTCTCCCTCTACATGGCCCAAATTTGACAGACCATCAGCAGATTTGGCTTTCAGTACCATCTTTACGCTGATTTGCAGGATACTCCGGTTACTGCCACCTGATGAAGACGGAGCTGTTCCGTCGAAATGCGGTGTGGATTTCAATAAACAAAGAAACTTTTAATCCTTTCATCTGCGTCCTGTACACTCCCATGTGACCAGAGTATCCTGCAACTCACTGTTTATTCCTCTCCTGAGGCACCTGGCAGGAGCTGCATAGGACCTTTCTCAATCAACATCCCCTTGACCGCCAGCTTGGTGCTCAGTTAGCCTATCTTCTTTGTATCTATCTTTATGCTGATGACACACAACTATATACGTCATCCCCTGACCTTACACCCAATGTACTACAGAACGCCAGTGACTGTCTGTCCGCAGTCTCCAACATCATGTCCGCTCTCTATCTGAAGCTCAACCTCTCCAAAACTGAACTTCTTCTGCTCCTGCCATCTACTAACTTCCCTAAATCTGACATTTCCCTCTCCATGGATGGCACCATAATAATACCCCGGCAGCAGGCACACTGTCTCGGTGTTATGTTTAACTCCGATCTTTCCTTCACGTCCCATATACAATCACTTGCCTGCCCGTGCCGCTTACACCTAAAGAACATCTCTAAAATCCGCCCTTTTCTCACCATGGAAGCAACAAAAACTCTCACTGTCACCTTGATCCACTCCCGCCTGGATTACTGTAACGCTCTATTAATTGGCCTCCCCATTACTCAACTTTTCCCTCTCCAGTCTATCCTCAATGCGGCATCTCATTGTAGATTGTAAGCTCTCACCAGCCGGGTCGTCTTATTTTGCTTTAATTATTGTATTGTAAACGTTGTTACTTATGACTGTTGTGTTTGAAACTTTTAAACTGTAAAGCGCTGCGGAATATGTTAGCGCTATATAAAGATTATTATTATTATTAATAAAGAAAACTCCGAGGCCTTCACAGAACCGCTGTAGTTATACTCAGAATAAAATACACACAGGTGGAATCAATTTAGTAATTATGTGACTTTTGGAGGCAATTGGCCACTAAGGATTTTATTTAGGGGTGTTAGACTACAGGGGGCTAAATTCAAATGCACGTCACAATTTTCAGATTTATATTTTTAAAGTAATTAAAAAAATGTATAATTTCAGTTACATTACACAAATATTTGCTACATTGTGTTAGTAGATCAAATAAAATCCAGATAAAATACATTTAATTTTTTGGGTGTATCATTAAGAATGTTGAAAAGTTCAGGGGTATGAATACTTTTTCACAGGACTGTATTTGACCGTTGATCAGTAAACATTTACTGATCTCCAGTGTAATATCATGCCGCTGGTCAGTACATGTAAATGACCCTTTATTCTCACTGTTATTTTATTTACCCAAAACCTCTACACTGCAGAGCTCCCCTGTTTTGTCTTTTTCCTTTAAATTGAGAATAGAGTACAGTAGTTGTTATTTTATACACATAGAAAAATAGAATCATAGCAACATATACCAACTTATGATTAGCAAAATTTACCAAGAGATCTCTTATTGTTTCTCATTTGTCTTTCTCAACTGTATTCCAGACAAAATAAATCTAGTTATATCCTTACATTAAAAGATTTCTACTTTTTTCTGTCATCCCTGTTATTTACAGCCTTAATTGTGCTCATTCAAGTGGAAAAAACAGGATTTTTTTGAGAGGTGGAGGGGGAGTGTTATGACATAGATTAATACAATACCATCATAAGGGATGGAAGAACAATTTATTTGTATTAATCATTTTTATTCCTTGGGAATAAGATTATTGATAATGCATATGATTAGCAGCCATTGGATATATCCTGCATATTTGCAATCTACTCCTCCCCAGTGTCTTAGCTCCTTTGTTATCAAATCTAAACCTGTTACAAATAAATACTTGTTAATAATTTGATAATTTGAAGATGTTAGGTTCATACCATCTGTGAATCTTAGTTGTGATTAAAGAGCTAATCCTAATACCCATTATTCCTAATGACAAGACCAAGCAGGCTTAAAGCATTAGCTGTCGGAAGCCAACGAGAAGAAGCAATGAAGGATATCTGCAATCTTAGACACAATTGAGGAATTGGCCCGTCCTCTTCACAACAAAAGTGATACAAAAGAATTACACCCTCACTAAAGTCTATTTCCTCGTATAATCACACAAAATGATTTTTCTTAAATATGATAATAAATCACAGGAAAAAATCAATGTGGCAGGGCCCAACTGCTCGGCCTGATAACGCATCAATCAATATTTAGTATTTAGATTTTAATTAATACATAGCAGAGCAGGGCCCTTTTAGGAGAGAAATATTATCTCAGATAAAAATATCCTGCACCTTTGGCATGCAAAAGTTGTTGCTTATATCTGTCATTGATCAATCTGCTACAGTTGTGATTAAAAACCCTTTGAAAATAGCAGACAAGCACACAAACATATTGAGCCAGGCAGTGTATTTGATTCTGTTGTCTGCATAAATACTATTGTGGAACACTGGAAAACCCTTTGACTGCCGGATCTGATCCTTTTGTTACATAAATGGATGAGAATTTGCACTTTATATATTCCTAGAAGAATGTACTTATATTTAGAATACTGTTCATTATTTTCTTCTGATTGTACATAGGGCCTGCCTATAAATAAAGTTGGTTTAATACCAATCTCATGCACAAAGACCCTCAATTCATTAAGATTGGTGTTGTGCACACCATTATAATGAACGGGGCTGCTGGGGTAGGATGTATGTAATTCTTTAAGAGGCGCAAGCCACTTAATGAATTAGGCACCTTCTAAGACTGGTGTACCTTTTTGGAGTAAGTTACACCACTAAAGTGGCCTAACTTTTCATGAATTTCATGGGCGAGTGTTGCCCTGGCCCTGTCCTGCCTATGTTCTGCCCATATTGCTTGCCATAGCCAGGTACAACTGGTTTGAAAACACCAAAAGTGGCATTATTTTTACACAACTTGCTAATTATGCAAATAGAGGAAACCCTCCACTAAACTAAACAAAAAAACACCAGAACACAGGCATGGATTCTTACCTGTTCAAGGCCTCCAACAATTGCACTACCCAGGGTGCACCAGGCCCAAATGAAGATAGCGAAAACACAGGTGCAAATAATACCGATGCAGCCAACCTACAATCAGGAATTGGCTGCTTGGAGCACCCGTGCAAAAAAATAATCTGTATGTGGCATGTTCACACAGGAATGCAAAATATATGGTGAAAAGCCTATTAATGACGCCATATATATAGCGGGCTAACCATGATGCATCCTGTGTGAACAGAGGCCACAGTGTACAGAGCCATCTAGGGCCCAGGCGCACCCTGGAAAAATGTACAGTGCACCAAAAACATAACAATGTATGCAAGGTATTGGTTGATATTATGGCCACAATATTGAAGCTGCCAACCCACGTCAAGGGTCCTTGTATCTTGGCAGTCCTAATCTAAAAAAAACACCATTGGAGGAAACCCTCCACTAAACTAAACAAAAAAACACCAGAACACAGGCATGGATTCTTACCTGTTCAAGGACTCCAACAATTGCACTACCCAGGGTGCACCAGGCCCAAATGAAGATAGCGAAAACACAGGTGCAAATAATACCGATGCAGCCAACCTACAATCAGGAATTGGCTGCTTGGAGCACCCGTGCAAAAAAATAATCTGTATGTGGCATGTTCACACAGGAATGCAAAATATATGGTGAAAAGCCTATTAATGACGCCATATATATAGCGGGCTAACCATGATGCATCCTGTGTGAACAGAGGCCACAGTGTACAGAGCCATCTAGGGCCCAGGCGCACCCTGGAAAAATGTACAGTGCACCAAAAACATAACAATGTATGCAAGGTATTGGTTGATATTATGGCCACAATATTGAAGCTGCCAACCCACGTCAAGGGTCCTTGTATCTTGGCAGTCCTAATCTAAAAAAAACACCATTGGAGGAAACCCTCCACTAAACTAAACAGAAAAACACCAGAACACAGGCATGGATTCTTACCTGTTCAAGGCCTCCAACAATTGCACTACCCAGGGTGCACCAGGCCCAAATGAAGATAGCAAACAACACAGGTGCAAATAATACCGATGCAGCCAACCTACAATCAGGAATTGGCTGCTTGGAGCACCCATGCAAAAAAATAGTCTGTATGTGGCATGTTCACACAGGATGCATCATGGTTAGCCCGCTATATATATGGCGTCATTAATAGGCTTTTCACCATATATTTTGCATTCCTGTGTGAACATGCCACATACAGATTATTTTTTTGCACGGGTGCTCCAAGCAGCCAATTCCTGATTGTAGGTTGGCTGCATCGGTATTATTTGCACCTGTGTTTTCGCTATCTTCATTTGGGCCTGGTGCACCCTGGGTAGTGCAATTGTTGGAGGCCTTGAACAGGTAAGAATCCATGCCTGTGTTCTGGTGTTTTTTTTTTTTTTAATTATGCAAATAGTTTGAGACTTATTAAGATGTTTTACGCCAGAAATCTGGTCTAAGCACCTTAGTAAATCAACCCTAAAGTGTAGTGTCACAATTATACAAAGGCCAGTAATGCCATAACTGATGTTTTTTGATCATTTTACCCACACTTACACATATTGGATTAGTGAGTGTCAAAATACTAGCTTTTGGAGGACAAGATTGCAGCATCGGTGGGGCATTGGTAGAAACTGATTTTCTTTTACTTGCTTCATATGTTAAATGGTGGTAAAGGATTAGAATATTATTGTTGCTTTTTTTGCAAAAAAACAGTGTGACACCGATGCAACTGAACTGCGATGCTAAATAGAACTGCTAGCAGATGTGCTATTTTTGGAAGAAATAAGCTTTATTCTTCTAATTTTGTAAAAGCGTTTTCATCAGTTTTTTCATGTTGAACTGGACCTATAATGTAATAGCGGCTACAACGTGGAATAAAAAATATATATTTATTTATTCTTTTAACTTTGCCACTCCATTGTGGAAATTTTAGCAATCAAAGTATTGGGCAGACAATTAGTTAACTTTTTTTTTTAATCCAAGTGGGTGTTTTCAGACAGTGCTCTGGTGACATGTACTTTCTCTGTTTTATGCTGACCAGTCCTAAGCAAACCGAAACACAGTAGAAAAAGAACACGACCCACCATAACTTCAAGCAGGTTACTCAGTATCTGAGTTATATGGCAGACAACCCTGATCTCATTATCTAACCTCCTGCATGATTAGAAAGCTCAGATCACTATCTCCTTTTAGATAACATCCCTGTGGTGGGAGGCGCAGCACAGCTGAGATTAACTGTGTAACATTACAAATCCTTCTATCAGCTCTCCTCTTCTCATAGTACTGCTGCTTCTGCTGTAATACCCATTCCCCCACATTGTCTGTCCAGAGATGTGTCAGTAATCACGCTTTGCAGTAAGATCAGAGCAAGGTGTCATTACTAGTGATGAGCGAATATACTCGTTACTCAAGATTTCTCGAGCATGCTCGGGGGTCCTCTGAGTATTTTTTTAGTGCTCGGAGATTTAGTTTTTCTTGCCGCAGCTGAATGATTTACATCTGTTAGCCAGCATAAGTATATTTCGAGGTTGCCTGGTTGCTAGGGAATCCCCACATGTACTTATGCTGGCTAAGAGATGTAAATCATTCAGTTGAGGTGAGGAAAACTAAATCTCCGAGCACTAAAAAATACTCGGAGGACACCCGAGTGTGCTCGAGAAATCTCGAGTAACGAGTATATTCGCTCATCACATCTCACACAGTAGTTGCCCAGAATAGATTGCTCCTGTGTGAGGTGTAATGACAAAGAACTGACCTCAATGAAGAAGATTACACATTGCCTGAGCACTAGTGTTGAGCGATACTTTCCGATATCGGAAAGTATCGGTATCGGAAAGTATCGGCCGATACCGTCAAAATATCGGATCTAATCCGATACCGATACCCGATCCCAATGCAAGTCAATGGGACGAAAATATCGGAATTAAAATAAACCCTTTATAAACTTGTAGGTTCATTCTACATGAAGGAAAACAACTAAGAATAATGTAGGATGTATTGGGGGACGTGGCGGAGACATTAAAGGCACAGAGGTTTAGCCCAATGTAATAGAATAGCAGGATTTTGTTTTTTTTAATGACGTTCGGCGGTAGAAAGATTTTGACTATGTTAATTTTTTTTTTTATTTTGTCAGATATTGATGTTTCACTACTTCCACGCCCTTCACCTTCTTTTTTACTTCTCCCACACTTTCTTCTTCATTATCCTCATCATCAGCTTCTTTGACATCAACTTCTTCACCTTATTCATCTTCTTCTTCATCTTCTACCTATTATTTTTTTTGGTTACATTGTTCATATTCTTTTTATTTTACTATTATCGTCATCATTTTCTACTTCTTCATCATATTCTTATTTGTGACAGGCATTCCCGTAGTTGTTATCTATAAAAGTTTGAAGATTACACCTTCCGTTCTGCCTGTCACAAAAGAGTTACATTTGTCCGCGTTCAGTTTGGCCTACAGCATCAGGCTTTATCCAGGGGCACCATGAGGAGGAACGGACTCACCCCCATACACTGCTTAGTCTTCTTCTGCTTATAATTTAGATAATATTTTTTGCTCTGATATTTAGTGTTATGCTTAATGTTCTTCTGCTCTTTGTTCTGCAGCCTCTTGTTCTTCTGCTTCTCGGTCTTCCAGGTCGTCGTCGTCTCCAGGGTCGTCGTCTCCTGGGTCGTCGTCATCGGGGTGGTCTTCAGGGTCATCGTGTTTAGTCTCTTGAACTTGGAAATGTAGCAGAAGGTACAAGAAGGCTGAGAAAATGCCGCGAACCAGCTGATGGAACTGGAACTCGGATGGCTACCCGAAGGTCCAAGAGCCAATGGAACTACCGAGGACCAGCTGACGTTACTGGAACCCGGTTACTAAGCAGGAGGTACCCGTGCCTGAAAGCACTACCAAGGACCACCTGACGTTGGTGGAACTCGGATACCCAGAGGGAGGCACCTAAGCCAAAGGCTCTGCCCGGAACCAGCTGACGGTACTGGAACCAGGATGGGGAGCAGAAGGTACAAGAGCAAAAGACACTGCCGAGAACCAGCTGACGGTGCTGGAACCCGGATGGGTAGCCGAAGGTCCAAGAGCCAATGGAACTACCGAGGACCAGCTGACGTTACTGGAACACGGTTACTAAGCAGGAGGTACCCGTGCCTGAAAGCACTACCAAGGACCACCTGATATCAGTTGGTGGAACTCGGATACCCAGAGGGAGGCACCTAAGACAAAGGCTCTGCCCAGAACCAGCTGACGGTACTGGAACCAGGATGGGGAGCAGAAGGTACAAGAGCAAGTGTCTGCGTGGCTTTTGCAGGACACGATGCCGGCTGCACAGCAGGGGAACAGCTGGCGGTGCTGAACCCCACTGACACATTGGCTGGTGTTTTTCTCTGTGCAGCTAGCAGTACTGGGCCCCAACTGGCGGTGTTAGAGCCCGGGGTCAGCAGGAGGAGGAGCAGGAGGAGGAGCAAGGGGGAGGGGAGTGTAGGCCGAAGCCTGCACTGGCGGCAGCTTTGGGTCTGTTGTGCCTGCGTGGCGGTCGCAGGACACGTTGCCGGCTACACAGCAGGGGAACAGCTGGCGGTGCTGAACCCCACTGACACATTGGCGAGGTGTTTGGCTCTGTGCAGCCAGCACTTCCGGACAGCAACTAGCGTTGTTGGAGCCCGGGCTCTGCCGGTGGAGCAGAGTGTAGGCCGAAGCCTAATTGAACCGATTTCAAAGGTAACCTTTAACCCCCCCTCAGGGGTTACAAACTAGAAGAGCCACAGCTTATGCAGCAGTAGTGCCGCACAAGTCAAAGGTTGCTCTTTTAATTTTGCTCCTTGCACACGCTGAATGAAACACGTATAACATTTAGCCCTTTATACAGTCAAACTGTGTTGGAGGCGCGAGTTCTCTTTGTAATGAGACGCAGCACAGATGTCAAGAATCCCACCTTGGTGCTGGGTGCAGCCTCCTGAGCGTTGTTATTTGCTGTACAGGAGTCTGCGCTGTCGTGTTATCCCCCGGCCTAGCGCTGTTAGCGCTGCCCATCTTCTGACCTCATTTAATGTCGGCCGGTGCGGTTCGCGATGACCATGAATCCCAGCCCCGCAGTGTCTTAACATTGTTAAAACACTGCGGGGCTGGTATTCATGGCCTGGCGCAGCACATATGTTCGCCTCTCACACTCGGGTCCTTACACCCGCTTCAGACTGTGTGGCGTCAGCTGATCCCTTATCGCATGCCGCGGCCATGAAGCCACACAGTCTGAAGAAGGCGGAAGGAGATGAGTGACAACAGGCGAAGATATGCACTGCTCATGCCCATCAATCACACCCTCGCAGTCCCAATAAATAAGACACCGAGGGGCGTTGTGTGGGTCAGGGCGGCCGCAGAGGCGCAGGCAGCCAAAGAATGATGCCAGAAGACGGGCAGCGCTACCAAGGGGGTTGCAGCGTGTCATTACAAAGGAAAGTCACACCACCGGGACGGTTAAATGGTCACACAGAGGACACATTTTAGACGTGTTTTCAGTTCCACATGTGCGAGGAGAATACGTTTATGAGCCACCTTGCACACATGCAGCATTACCACTGTACAAGGTGGCCTTAAAAACGTACAAACGCCTGGGGGAGGGGGGACAGGTTCCCTTCAATTTCAGTTCTTGTGTCTGCGTGGCTTTTGCAGGACACGTTGCCGGCTACACAGCAGGGGAACAGCTGGCGGTGCTGGACCCCACTGACACTTTGGCTGGTGTTTTTCTCTGTGCAGCTAGCAGTACCGGGCCCCAACTGGCGGTGTTAGAGCCCGGGGTCAGCAGGAGGAGGAGCAGGAGGAGGAGCAAGGGGGAGGGGAGTGTAGGCCGAAGCCTGCACTGGCGGCAGCTTTGGGTCTGTTGTGCCTGCGTGGCGGTCGCAGGACACGTTGCCGGCTACACAGCAGGGGAACAGCTGGCGGTGCTGAACCCCACTGACACATTGGCGAGGTGTTTGGCTCTGTGCAGCCAGCACTTCCGGACAGCAACTAGCGTTGTTGGAGCCCGGGCTCTGCCGGTGGAGCAGAGTGTAGGCCGAAGCCTAATTGAACCGATTTCAAAGGTAACCTTTAACCCCCCCTCAGGGGTTACAAACTAGAAGAGCCACAGCTTATGCAGCAGTAATGCTGCACAAGTCAAAGGTTGCTCTTTTAATTTTGCTCCTTGCACACGCTGAAAGGAACACGTATAACATTTAGGCCCTTACACAGTCAAACTGATTTTGAGGCGTGAGTTCCCTTCGTAAAGAGACACAGCACAGCTGGCAAAAATGCCACCTTGGTGCTTGGCGCGGCCTCCTGAGCATCGTTATTTGTTGCACAGGAGTCTGCGCTGTCGTGTTATCCCTTGGCCTTGCGCTGTTAGCGCTGCCCATCCTCTGACATCATGTAATGTCGGCCGTTGCGGTTTGCGATGACCATGAATCCCAGCCCCGCAGTGTCTTAACATTGTTAAAACACTGCGGGGCTGGGATTCATGGCCTGGTGCAGTACATATGTTCGCCTCTCGCTTGGTTTCTTACACCCGCTTCAGACTATGCGGCGTCAGCTGATCCCTTATCGCATGCCACGGCCATGAAGCCGCACAGTCCGAAGAAGGCGGAAGGAGATGAGGGACAGGCGAAGAAATGCACCGTTCATGCCCATCAATCACACCCTCGCAGTCCCAATAAATAAGACACCGAGGGGCGTTGTGTGGGGCAAGGCGACCGCAGAGGCGCAGGCAGCCAAACAATGATGCCAGAAGACGGGCAGCGCTACCAAGGAGCTTGTTGCGTGTCAATACAAAGGAAAATCACACCTGAGGGACGTTTTAATGGTCGCAGAGGACTCATTTTAGACGTGTTCAGTTCCCCATGGGCAAGGAGAATACGTTTCTGAGCCACCTTGCACACATGCAGCATTACTGTCGTACAAGGTGGCTGTAAAACGTAGAAACACCTGGGGGAGGGGGGACAGGTTTCCTTCAATTTCAGTTCTTGTGTCTGCGTGGCTTTTGCAGGACACGATGCCGGCTACACAGCAGGGGAACAGCTGGCGGTGCTGAACCCCACTGACACATTGGCTGGTGTTTTTCTCTGTGCAGCTAGCAGTACCGGGCCCTAACTGGCGGTGTTGGAGCCCAGGGTCAGCAGGAGGAGGAGAGGGAGCAGAGTGTAGGCCGAAGCCTGCACTGGAGCAAGTTGAAAGGGAAACTTTAACCCCCCCCCCAGGCGTTTGTAGCTGAAAGAGCCATCGTGTACAGCACTAATGCTGTAAAAGGTAAACTTAGCTCTTTTAATTATGGTCCTTGCACATGCTGAACCTAACACTTATGAAAAGTGTCCCCTCCTACCGTGATACCGTCCGGTAGGTGGAACTTTCCTTTGTGATGTGACGCAGCACAGCCGTCATTCTTACCCCCTTGGCGCCGTGCGCCGCCTCCTCAGTGTTGTTTGAATCAGTCCCGGAGCCTGCGCTGTTAGGTTAGCCCTTGGCCATGCACACATTTTGCGCTGCCCGTCTTCTGACATCATTTGGTGTCAGGCTGGCTGCGCCTGTGCGGCCGCGCTGGCCGAGATCCCGCCTCGTACTGTCTTCTGATTTAATCCCACTGGGGGCCTGAGATCCGTGGCCATGCGCAGTGCATATCCTCGCCTCTCACTCCCCTCCCTACGGCTTCTTCAGACTGTGCGGTGTCACGGCCGTGGCATGCTATTAGGGACCAGCTGACACCGCACAGTTTGAAGAAGCCGTAGGGAGATGAGTGAGAGGTGGAGGTTCAGATATGCACTGCGCATGTCCATGGATCTCAGGCCCCCAGTGGGATGAAATCAGAAGACAGTACGAGGCGGGATCTCGGCCAGCGCGGCCGCACAGGCGCAGCCAGCCTGACACCAAATGATGTCAGAAGACGGGCAGCGCAAAATGTGTGCATGGCCAAGGGCTAACCTAACAGCGCAGGCTCCGGGACTGATTCAAACAACGCTGAGGAGGCGGCGCACGGCGCCAAGGGGGTAAGAATGACGGCTGTGCTGCGTCACATCACAAAGGAAAGTTCCACCTACCGGACGGTATCACGGTAGGAGGGGACACTTTTCATAAGTGTTAGGTTCAGCATGTGCAAGGAGCACCACGAAAAGAGGCACTTTTTCCCTTTGCATCATTACTGCTGCACAAGGTGGCTCCTTCAGTAACAAACGCCTGGGGGGGGGGGACAGGTTCCCTTAAATTTAACTTGTTGTGCCTGCGTGGCGGTCGCAGTACACGTTGCCGTATACACAGCAGGGGAACAGCTGACGTTACTGAACCCCACTAACACATTGGCGAGGTGTTTGGCTCTGTGCGTACAGCACCACCAGGCAACAACTAGCGGTGTTGGAGCCCAGGGACAGGTGGAGGAGGAGGAGGTGGAGGAGGTAGGAGGGATTGCCACACACACAGCAGGGGAACAGCTGACGTTACTGAACCCCAATAACAGAGGAGCGACTGTTGGGACTGTGCGGACAGCACTTCTGGACGGCAACTAGCGGTGTTGGAGCCCAGGGACAGGAGGAGGAGGAGGAGGAGGTGGAGGAGATAGGAGGGATTGCCACACACACAGCTGGGGAACAGCTGACGTTACTGAACCCCAATAACAGAGCAGCGACTGTTGGGACTGTGCGGACAGCACTTCTGGACGGCAACTAGCGGTGTTGGAGCCCAGGGACAGGTGGAGGAGGAGGAGGTGGAGGAGGTAGGAGGGATTGCCACACACACAGCAGGGGAACAGCTGACGTTACTGAACCCCAATAACAGAGGAGGGACTGTCGGGACTGTGCGGACAGCACTTCTGGACGGCAACTAGCGGTGTTGGAGCCCAGGGACAGGTGGAGGAGGAGGAGGTGGAGGAGGTAGGAGGGATTGCCACACACACAGCAGGGGAACAGCTGAAGTTACTGAACCCCAATAACAGAGGAGGGACTGTCGGGACTGTACGGACAGCACTTCTGGACGGCAACTAGCGGTGTTGGAGCCCAGGGACAGGTGGAGGAGGAGGAGGTGGAGGAGGTAGGAGGGATTGCCACACACACAGCAGGGGAACAGCTGACGTTACTGAACCCCAATAACAGAGGAGGGACTGTCGGGACTGTGCGGACAGCACTACCAGGCAACAACTAGCGGTGTTGGAGCCCAGGGACAGGTGGAGGAGGAGGAGGTGGAGGAGGTAGGAGGGATTGCCACACACACAGCAGGGGAACAGCTGACGTTACTGAACCCCAATAACAGAGGAGGGACTGTCGGGACTGTGCGGACAGCACTTCTGGACGGCAACTAGCGGTGTTGGAGCCCAGGGACAGGTGGAGGAGGAGGAGGTGGAGGAGGTAGGAGGGATTGCCACACACACAGCAGGGGAACAGCTGACGTTACTGAACCCCAATAACAGAGGAGGGACTGTCGGGACTGTGCGGACAGCACTTCTGGATGGCAACTAGCGGTGTTGGAGCCCAGGGACAGGTGGAGGAGGAGGAGGTGGAGGAGGTAGGAGGGATTGCCACACACACAGCAGGGGAACAGCTGACGTTACTGAACCCCAATAACAGAGGAGGGACTGTCGGGACTGTGCGGACAGCACTTCTGGATGGCAACTAGCGGTGTTGGAGCCCAGGGACAGGTGGAGGAGGAGGAGGTGGAGGAGGTAGGAGGGATTGCCACACACACAGCAGGGGAACAGCTGACGTTACTGAACCCCAATAACAGAGGAGGGACTGTCGGGACTGTGCGGACAGCACTTCTGGACGGCAACTAGCGGTGTTGGAGCCCAGGGACAGGTGGAGGAGGAGGAGGTGGAGGAGGTAGGAGGGATTGCCACACACACAGCAGGGGAACAGCTGACGTTACTGAACCCCAATAACAGAGGAGGGACTGTCGGGACTGTGCAGACAGCACTTCTGGACGGCAAATAGCGGTGTTGGAGCCCAGGGACAGGTGGAGGAGGAGGAGGTGGAGGAGGTAGGAGGGATTGCCACACACACAGCAGGGGAACAGCTGACGTTACTGAACCCCAATAACAGAGGAGGGACTGTCGGGACTGTGCGGACAGCACTTCTGGACGGCAACTAGCGGTGTTGGAGCCCAGGGACAGGTGGAGGAGGAGGAGGTGGAGGAGGTAGGAGGGATTGCCACACACACAGCAGGGGAACAGCTGACGTTACTGAACCCCAATAACAGGAGGGACTGTCGGGACTGTGCGGACAGCACTTCTGGATGGCAACTAGCGGTGTTGGAGCCCAGGGACAGGTGGAGGAGGAGGAGGTGGAGGAGGTAGGAGGGATTGCCACACACACAGCAGGGGAACAGCTGACGTTACTGAACCCCAATAACAGAGGAGGGACTGTCGGGACTGTGCGGACAGCACTACCAGGCAACAACTAGCGGTGTTGGAGCCCAGGGACAGGTGGAGGAGGAGGAGGTGGAGGAGGTAGGAGGGATTGCCACACACACAGCAGGGGAACAGCTGACGTTACTGAACCCCAATAACAGAGGAGGGACTGTCGGGACTGTGCGGACAGCACTTCTGGACGGCAACTAGCGGTGTTGGAGCCCAGGGACAGGTGGAGGAGGAGGAGGTGGAGGAGGTAGGAGGGATTGCCACACACACAGCAGGGGAACAGCTGACGTTACTGAACCCCAATAACAGAGGAGGGACTGTCGGGACTGTGCGGACAGCACTTCTGGACGGCAACTAGCGGTGTTGGAGCCCAGGGACAGGTGGAAAAGCAGAGGAACACAATGTAGGCCGAAGCCTGAGAAAGTCGAAAGGGAACCTTTAACCCCCCCCAAGGCGTTTGTAGCTGAAAGAGCCAGCTTGTGCAGCACAAAAGATGCAAAAGGAAAAGGTGGCTCTTTTCATCATGCTCCTTGCAAACACAGAACTAAACACTTATAAAATGTGTCCCCTGAAACCGTGAAACCGTCCCGGAGGTAGGACTTTCCTTCGTAATATGACGCAGCACAGTAGTCATTCCTCCCCCCCGGGCGCCGCGCCCCGGCTCCTCAGCGTAGTTTGATTCCGTCCCGGAGCCTGCGCTGTTATGTTATCCCTTGGCCAGGCACACTTAGCGCTGCCCATCTTCTGACATCATTTGGTGTCAGGCTGGCTGCGCCTGTGCGGCCGCGCTGGCCGAGAGCCCGCCTCGCAGTGTCTTCTGATTTTATCCCACTGGGGGCCTGGGATCCATGGCCATGCGCAGTGCATATCCTCGCCTCTCACTCCCCTCCCTACGGCTTCTTAAGACTGTGCGGTGTCACGGCCGTGGCATGCTATTAGGGACCAGCTGACACCGAACAGTCTGAAGAAGCCGTAGGGAGATGAGTGAGAGGTGGAGGTTCAGATATGCACTGCGCATGTCCATGGATCCCAGGCCCCCAGTGGGATTAAATCAGAAGACACTGCGGGGCGGGCTCTCGGCCAGCGCGGCCGCACAGGCGCAGCCATCCTGACACCAAATGATGCCAGAAGACGGGCAGCGCTAAGTGTGCCTGGCCACGGGATAACATAACAGCGCAGGCTCCGGGACGGAATCAAACAACGCTGAGGAGCCGGGGCGCGGCGCCGGGGGGGGGGGGAGGAATGACGGCTGTGCTGCGTCATATTACGAAGGAAAGTCCCACCTCCGGGACGGTTTTACGGTATCAGTGGACACATTTTATAAGTGTTAAGTTCTGCGTGTGCAAGGAGCTAAACCAAAATAGCTACCTTTTCCTTGTGCAGCATTACTGCTGCACAAGGAGTCTCTTTCAGTAACAAACGCCTTGGGGGGGGGGGACAGATTCCCTTACATTTCAGTTGTTGTGTCAGCGTGGCGGTCGCATGACACATTGCCGGCTACACAGCTGGGGATCAGCTGACGTTACTGAAACCCAATAACACTGGGTCGTATGTTTTGACTGTGCAGACGGCACTTCTGAGCCTCAACTGGCGGTGTTGGAGCCCAGGAATTTAAGTTCGGGTGGTAGAAAGATGAACACAACAGGAGACCTGGATAACGTATACAGTGACCTAATTATTTAATCAGGAGGAGGAGTGGCAAATTCCTGCGAGATCCAGGCCTTGTTCATTTTCAGGAAAGTAAGCCGGTCAACGTTATCGGAGGATAGTCGCATGCGACGGTCAGTTAGTACACCACCTGCAGCACTAAAGACACGTTCCGATAATACACTGGCCGCAGGGCAAGACAGCACCTCCAATGCATACTGGCTTAGCTCTGGCCATGTATCCAGCTTTGAGACCCAAAACTTGAAAGGGGAAGAGCCGTCTGGGAGTACAGCAAGAGGGCAAGACATGTAGTCTGTCACCATCTGACGGAACCGTTGCCTCCTGCTGACTGGAGCCGTCTGTGATGGTGTAGACTTTTGTGGGGGGCACAGAAAACTGTGCCACAGTTGGGCCATACTGGTCTTGCCTTGGGCAGAGGCACTGCTTCTGCTCCCTCTTTGTGCAGAGCCTCCACCACTGCCTGGACGCACTGAGCTGCTTTGGAATGCACTAGCAGCACTTCTCTCAGTTGGAATGGAGAAGATGATGGAATTGACCAGTGTGTCTTGGTACTCCCGCATTTTTCGCTCCCGGTTCAACGGTGTGATGAGGCTTTCTACGTTGTCCCGGTAGCGAGGATCGAGGAGGGTGAACACCCAATAATCAGACATGTTGAGAATGTGGGCGATGCGGCGGTCGTTTCTCAGGCACTGCAGCATGTAATCCACCATGTGCTGCAGACTGCCAACTGCCCAAGAAATGCTGTCCCCTGCTGGAGGCGTGATATCTGCCCGCTCGTCATCACCCCACCCTCGCTGTACACACTGAGTACTGGACAATTCGGTAACTCCCTCCTCTGGACGGATGTCTTCCTCCTCCATTGACTCCTCCTCATCCTCCTCACAAACTGTCCCCTGCCTACGCGTTTGTGAGGAACCACGTGGCGCTGACTGTCCAGAAGATGATGGAAATGGTGAATCCTCATCCTCCACCTCTTCCACAACATCATCCCTTAGCGCTTGCAGTGATTTTTCAAGCAGGCAGATAAGGGGGACAGTCATGCTGACTAGTGCATCATCTGCACTCGCCATCCGCGTGGAATAATCAAAGGGACGCAAAACCTGGCAGACGTCATTCATAGTGGCCCACTCTGTGGTTGTGAAGTCTGTACGGCGCTGAGTGCGACTTCTTTGCGCCTGAAGCAGCTGGTACTCCATTACAGCTTGCTGCTGCTCACACAACCGCTCCAACATATGTAACGTGGAATTCCACCTGGTAGGTAGGTCACATATGATGCGATGTTCCGGCAGGCGGTGTCGGCGCTGCAGAGCCGCAATGCGCGCTTTTGCCGTGCTGGAACGCCGCAAGTGAGCACACTCTAGGCGGACCTTGTGCAGCAGTGCATCAAGATCCGGATAGTCCCTCAAAAAGCTCTGCATGACCAAATTGAGCACATGTGCCAGACATGGGATGTGAGTGAGGTTGCCAAGGCCCAGAGCTGCCACCAGATTTCGGCCATTATCACACACTACCATGCCTGGCTGGAGATTCGCTGGCACAAACCACACATCGCTCTCCTGCTTGATGGCATTCCAGAGCTCCTGCGCTGTGTGGCTACGATTCCCCAAAAAAATTAATTTCAAGACGGCCTGTTGACGTTTGGCCACGGCTGTGCTCATGTCGGTCGTAACAGGTACACGTTCATCACGGGTCCATGTGGAGGTGGACTGTGACGGCTCCTGCAGCGATGATTCTGAGGAACTGGTGTAAGAGGAGGAGTCAATGCGTACAGAATGGATTCATGCAATCCTTGGAGTGGGCAGGACACGTCCTGCGCCACTCGCACGGTCTGTACCCGGCTCAACGACATTAACCCAATGGGCAGTGAGGGAAAGGTATCGCCCCTGTCCATGTTGACTGGTCCACGCATCGGTGGTGAGGTGGACCTTGCTACTGACGGCGTTCAGTAGCGCGTGTTTTATGTGTCCCTCCACATGCTTGTGCAGGGCAGGGACGGCTTGCCTGCTGAAGTAAAAGCGGCTGGGCACATTGTACTGTGGGACTGCCAATGACATCAAGTCACGGAAGCTATCAGTCTCCACCAGCCTGAATGACAGCATTTCCAGTGACAGAAGTTTGGCAATGCCTGCAGTCAGAGCCTGTGCTCGTGGGTGGTTTGACGAGAAAGGCCGCCTTTTCTCCCATGCCTGTACTACCGATGGCTGTAGACTGGGCTGGGAGTGTGTGGATGACTGGGAAAGTGGTGCTGCGGGTGGAATTACAGCGGGTCTCTGGACAACAGGGCCAGAGGTTCTTCCACGGCGATCCTGGGAGGAAGCCGAACCAGCTGCGTGTGAGCTAGAGGAAGAGGTAACACGAGCTGAAGAGGTGGTAGCTGCCGCTGTTGGTTGGCCTAGCTCTTCAGTGTGTTTTTCTAACTCCGCCGGGTGCCTGTTGCGCACATGTTTCCACATGTTGGAGGTATTGAGGTTGCTGACATTTCGACCTCTTTTGACTTTTTGATGACACACCTTGCATCTGACATAGCAAATGTCATCTGCAACTGTGTCAAAAAAGGACCAGGCACTGCAAGTCTTGGGAGCGCCCTTTTTGGCTTTTGGAAGAGACATGCTCCTAACGGGTGCCAAAGCGGAGGCTGCAGGATCCGCAGTCTTCCCCCTCCCTCTCCCTCTTTGGGCCGTATGGGGAATCTCTTCCTCAGAGCTGCTCCCACCACCTTCCTGTCCCTCACGCCAAGATGGGTCAAGGACCTCATCATCTACACTACCCTCTGCCCCCAACTGCTCCTCCTGGGTAGTCTCAGCAGCAGAGCACGCACCAGTAAGTGGCACCTGAGTGTCATCATCAGCTGATGCGGCCTGCGATGTGGTGACCGGAGCCACTGGCCCACCCGCCTCTTCAGAGGAAGAGAGAAAAAGCTGTTGGGCATCACTGCACCCTGCCTCTTCTTCCATTTCTCCAATGCTGCTTGGCTGGCCCCCTGTTTCCAAGCCAAGAGATTCAGAGAACAGAAGTAGAGACGGCTCCTGTCCTGGGCTCTCTGTCTGCCTGGGCAATTTGGCAGGTGGTGAAGAGACAGATGGCTGCTCTCCAGTGCTCTGTGTCTGAGAGGATGTGGCACTAATTGAAGTTGATGCATTAGCTGCCATCCATCCGACAACGGCTTCAATTTGGTCTTCACGCAGCAGCGGTGTACGGCGCTCTGACACAAAGCTGCGCATGAACGACTGTTGCCTGGTGAAAGTGGGTGCTGATGAGTCACCGGTGCCCGCAGCAGGCACAGAATCCCCACGTCCCCTCCCTGCTCCGCGCCCACGCCCACGTGCCTTACTCACTGCCTTCTTCATCTTGGTTGACTGATAAAGATAAGCAGAAAAGTACTAACGGCTTTGTGTGCTTATTCCTGAGCAACTCCTCCTAACAGGTATAAGAAACACTAATTTTCTAAAGTGTGGACTAGACTTTAATATGAGCTAATGTGGCCTACACAAATGTAAAGTGGTGTAACTGGTGTGTTTGGTGAACTTTATTATTTATTTATTTTTGGGGGGCTGAACTGACAACGGATAGAGCTGCAGTCACACGGAGACCGTGCAGACAGACGTAAACGGCGCTGCAAGGCCCAAAAACCCTCCTCTACGTTATCCTATGTAGTGTTTTTCCACAAGTTAGCTGGAGACGGGTGGAAAGACACTAATAGGATTTTTTTGAAAAAATGTGCAGCAGCCTGCACTACTTAAAACAAAATGAAAATTGATTTGGCGGTATGACGCAGTGAACAACCCTGAGCTGGAGACAACCAGGCTATGGCTGCTCACAGACTACAGGGCGAGCTGCAGTCACACGGAGACCGTGCAGACAGCCGTAAACGGCGCTGCAAGGCCCAAAAACCCTCCTCTACGTTATCCTATATAGTGTTTTTCCACAAATTAGCTGGAGACGGGTGGAAAGACACTAATAGGAATTTTTTGAAAAAATGTGCAGCAGCCTGCACTACTTAAAACAAAATGAAAATTGATTTGGCGGTATGACGCAGTGAACAACCTTGAGCTGGAGACAACCAGGCTATGGCTGCTCACAGACTACAGGGCGAGCTGCAGTCACACGGAGACCGTGCAGACAGCCGTAAACGGCGCTGCAAGGCCCAAAAACCCTCCTCTACGTTATCCTATGTAGTGTTTTTCCACAAATTAGCTGGAGACGGGTGGAAAGACACTAATAGGATTTTTTTGAATAAATTAGCAGCAGACTACACTACTTGAAAAAAAAAAAAAAAAAAGAACAGTATGAGGCAATGAACCACCCTCCCTGAACTGAATACAACCAGCTATGGATGGCCTATGTGGCTGCACTCAGACTAGAGAGTGGGCTGCACTCACACACACACACACACAGACCTTGCAGATCGCTGTGAAAACAGCGCTACAAGGCAAAAGCAAGGTGAATAGTAGGTGAACACAGCGGTTGCTAAATTAGCCTTTGGAAAGCACAAAGAAGCAAATCGCTATCTCTAAACTGTCCCTCAGTCAGCAAACAGCGTCCTGTCACTAACTGAATTCACAGCAGAGTGATCGCAAAATGGCGCCAGCGACTTTTAAACTGCATCATGACATCATTTCAGCAGCCAATCACAGCCTTGCCAGTAGTTTCATGCCCTCCATGCTAAACAGGATGTGCCCACACTTGGAATCATTCTCATTGGCTGAATTTCTGCATTTTGAATCTTGGAACTTCCGATTCCGGTATCCGATACGCGGCAAGTATCGGAATCCCGGTATCGGAATTCCGATACCGCAAGTATCGGCCGATACCCGATACTTGCGGTATCGGAATGCTCAACACTACTGAGCACAGCTGACATAAGCGTGAGTACATCTCACTCACTCAGAACTCTGGTCTGAGCTGTAGCGTGAGGTTTTTTTCCTTTGAATGCTGCTTCCTGCTTATGATTGGTCAGCATCATACAGGGAGAAGAAGTACATGTCCCCAATGAAAACTGTCTAGCACCAGCTTAATACAAGTTTTTTTTTTTTCTTTTTTTTAATATAGTTCCATATTCCACAGCGCTTTTTTGCAATTCTGACCAGTGTCCCTTTATGAGGTAATAACTCAGGAACGCTTCAACGGATCATAGCGATTCTGAGATTGTTTTTTTGTGACATATTGGGCTTCATGAAAGTGGTAAATTTAGGTCGATAATTTCTGAGTTTATTTGTGAAAAAAAAGTAAATTTGGCGAAAAGTTTGAAAATTTTGCAATTTTCACATTCTGAATTTTTATTCTGTTAAACCAGAGAGTTATGTGACACAAAATAGTTAATAAATAACATTTCCCACATGTCTACTTTACATCAGCACATTTTTGGAAACAAATTTTTTTTTTTGCTAGGAAGTTATAAGTGTTGAAATTTGACCAGTGATTTTTCATTTGTACAACAAAATTTACAAAACCATTTTTTTTAGGGACCACCTCACATTTGAAGTCGGTTTGAGGGTTCTATATGGCTGAAAATACCCAAAAGTGACACCATTCTAAAAACTGCACCCCTCAAGGTGCTCAAAACCACATTCAAGAAGTTTATTAACCCTTCAGGTGTTTCAGAGCAGCAGAAGCAACATGGAAGGAAAAAATTAACATTTAACTTTTTACTCACAAAAATGATATTTTCGCAACAATTTTTTTATTTTCCCAAGGGTAAAAGGAGAAACTGGACCACGAACGTTGTTGACCAATTTGTCCTGAGTACGCTGATACTTCATATGTGGGGGTAAACCACTGTTTGGGCGCACGGCAGGGCTCGGAAGGGAAGGAGCGCCATTTGACTTTTTGAATGAAAAATTGGCTTCAATCTTTAGCGGACACCATGTCGCGTTTGGAGAGCCCCCGTGTGCCTAAACATTGGAGCTTCACCACAAGTGACCCCATTTTGGAAACTAGACCCCCCAAGGAACTTATCTAGAAGCATAGTGAGCACTTAAAACCCCCACGTGCTTCACAGAAGTTTATAACGCAGAGCCATGAAAATAAAAAATTATTTTTCTTTCCTCAAAAATGATTTTTAGCCCGGAATTTTTTATTTTCCCAAGGGTAATAGGAGAAATTGGACCCCAAATGTTGTTGTCCAGTTTGTCCTGAGTACGATGATACCCCATATGTGGGGGTAAACCACTGTTTGGGTGCACGGCAGGGCTCGGAAGGAAAGGCACGCCATTTGGCTTTTTGAATGGAAAATTAGCTCCAATCATTAGCGGACACCATGTCGCGTTTGGAGAGCCCCTGTGTGCCTAAACATTGGAGCTCCCGCACAAGTGACCCCATTTTGGAAACTAGACCTCCCAAGGAACTAATCTAGATGAGTGGTGAGCACTGTGAACCCCAAAGTGCTTCACAGAAGTTTATAACGCAGAGCCATGAAAATAAAAAATAATTTTTCTTTTCTCAAAAATGATATTTTAGCCCACAATTTTTTATTTTCCCAAGGGTAACAGGAGAAATTGGACCCCAAAAGTTGTTGTCCAGTTTCTCCTGAGTACGCTGATACCCCATATGTGGGGGTAAACCACTGTTTGGGCGCACGTCAGGGCTCGGAAGGGAAGTAGTGACATTTGAAATGCAGACTTTGATGGAATGGTCTGTGGGCATCATGTTACATTTGCAGAGCCCCTGATGTGCCTAAACAGTAGAAACCCCCCACAAGTGACCCCATTTTGGAAACTAGACCCCCCAAGGAACTTATCTAGATGTGTGTTGAGCACGTTCAACCCCCAAGTGCTTCACAGAAGTTTACAACGCAGAGCCGTGAAAATAAAAAAATCATTTTTCTGTCCTCAAAAAAGATGTTTTAGCAAGCAATTTTTTATTTTCACAATGGTAGCAGGAGAAATTTGACCCCAATATTTGTTGACCAGTTTGTTGTGAGTATGCTGGTATCCCATATGTGGGGGTAAACCACTGTTTGGGCGCACGTCAGGGCTTGGAAGGGAAGTAGTGACATTTGAAATGCAGACTTTGATGGAATGGTCTGCGGGCGTCACGTTGCATTTGCAGAGCCCCTGATGTGCCTAAACAGTAGAAACACCCCACAAGTGACCCCATTTTGGAAACTATACCCCCCAAGGAACTTATCTAGATGTGTGGTGAGCACTTTCAACCCCCAAGTGCTTCACATAAGTTTATAATGCAGAGCCGTGAAAATAAAAAATAATTGTTCTTTCCTCAAATTATGTTTTAGCAAGTAATTTTTTATTTTCGCAAGGATAACAGGAGAAATTGGACCCCAATAGTTGTTGCCCAGTTTGTCCTGAGTACGCTGGTACCCCATATGTGGGGGTAAACCACTGTTTGGGCGCACGTTGGGGCTTGGAAGGGAGGGAGCACCATTTGACTTTTTGAACGCAAGATTGGCTGGAATCAATGGTGGCGCCATGTTGCGTTTGGAGACCCCTGATGTGCCTAAACAGTGGAAACCCCTCAATTCTAACTTCAACACTAACCCCAACACACCCCTAATCCCAACTGTAGCCATAACCCTAATCACAACCCTAACCCCAACACACCCCTAACCACAACCCTAATCCCAACCCTAATCCTATCCCTAATCCCAACCCTAACCCCAATCCCAACCCTAATCCCAACCCTAACCACAACTGTAACCCCAACGCACCCCTAACCCTATCCTTAACCCTAACCACAAGCCTAATATTAACCCTATTTCCAACCCTAGCCCTAATTCCAACCCTAACCCTAAGGTTATGTGCCCACTTTGCGGATTCGTGTGAGATTTTTCCGCACCATTTTTGAAAAATCCACAGGTAAAAGGCACTGCGTTTTACCTGCGGATTTACAGCGGATTTCCAGTGTTTTTTTGTGCGGATTTCACCTGTGGATTCCTATTGAGGAACAGGTGTAAAACGCTGCGGAATCCGCACAAAATTGACATGCTGCGGAAAATACAACACAGCGTTTCCGCATGGTATTTTCCACACCATGGGCACAGTGGATTTGGTTTTCCATAGGTGTACATGGTACTGTAAACCTGATGGAAAACTGCTACGAATTCGCAGCGGCCAATCCGTTGCGGATCCACGGCCAATCCGCTGCGGATCCGCGGCCAATCCGCTGCGGATTCTCAGCCAAATCCGCCCTGTGTGCACATACCCTAACCCTACCCCTAACCCTAACCCTAGTTCTAACCCTAGTTCTAACCCTAACCCTAGTAGAAAAAGAAAAAAATATATTTTATTTATTTTTATTATTGTCCCTACCTATGGGGGTGATAAAGGGGGGGGTCATTTACTATTTTTTTTTATTTTGATCACTGTGATAGGCTTTATCGCAGTGATCAAAATATATCTGAAACGAATCTGCCGGCCGGCAGATTCGGCGGGTGCACTGCGCATGCGCCCGCCATTTTGGAAGATGGCGGCGCCCATGGAGAAGATGAACGGACACCGGGAGGTCCGGTAAGTATGAAGGGGGGTGATCGGATCACGGGGGGGGGACCGGAGCACAGGGGGAGTGGACAGGACGACGGGGGGAGCAGACAGGACGGCTTAGGGGGGCGGACCACATAACGGAGGACTGGGGAGGAGATCGGTGGGTGTGGGGGGGTACAGATTAGGTTTTCCAGCCATGGCCGATGATATTGCAGCATCGGCCATGGCTGGATTGTAATATTTCACCATTTTTTTGGGTGAAATATTACAAATCGCTCTGATTGGCAGTTTCACTTTCAACAGCCAATCAGAGCGATCATAGCCACGAGGGGGTGAAGCCACCCCCCCTGGGCTGAAGCACCACTCCCCCTGTCCCTGCATATCGGGTGAAATTGGAGTTAACCCTTTCACCCGATCTGCAGGGACGCAATCATTCTGTGACACAGCATATGCGTCACAGGTCGGATTGGCACCGACTTTCATGACGCATACGCTGTGTCACAGGTTGGGAAGGGGTTAAAAAAACAAGCAAAAAAAACCTTTTACATCATGTCCAATTCAACATGAAAAATTTGGTGAAAGGTCCTTTTTAAATGTTAGATAGGATTAATAGAACATATAGGTTATATATATGAATGTGATGACAGTTTTGTTGTAAATTTTGGTACATTGAGTTTTTTGGACAATATAGAGAAGGGTCCTCCACTTTGGTTTCCCACTTTCACCGATTCAAACAGTTATTGAATTATACAGTATATTGCAGTCTATGGCCATTCATTTTATAGTATGCCTGAATGTGTCACACTAGTCTCTCTAATTGTTGTTTGACTAGGCCTCACAAGACATTATGGCATGACAGGCCTAGTAAGTGGTGCCCAGGATGCCAGCCTGAAGATGCCAGCCGCAAAAGTGAAGAGTACCCTGGTCCAGTGGAAATTGAGGTGCAGCCTGACTAGGGCAGCACATATCTTTTTGCTCAACTCCATTGCTAAGTATACAGAGCACAAATTGAAAAATAAAAAACAATGTTAATACATTGCAATGAACTAGTAACCAAAATTATTTTTTTGCATTAACATAGTGATATATTAAAAGGTGTAAAAAATGATACCTAACTTAAGAATGTGATTTAAAAATGGTAATTTACTAATGATAGATTACTATGAAATGTTCATTGAGCAATTGTGCACGTACAAAAATGGTGACGGTATAAACTTTGGGTGTTCATAACTGGATAAATCATTTTTTTTTACTTTTTACCAACATTTGGAAGGTATCCTTGAAATTGGAATTAGTTATCCTCCCATATAGGAGCAAAATCCCGACTTGTTGTTGGGCCCTGAATCATTTTGATTGCAAATATTGACATACATGACCTTACTGTAAAAATAACAGATCCTTACACCCTACTTTGGTCTATTACTAATAAATACTGATAGATCAAGAGAATCTTGAAACACTCTTGGAGACTAGTCTCAGTACCTTGTTGGCCACAAGCAGTGCTTTCTTCCGAAGTCTTTTTCTTTGTGTTTCCTGAAGATACAAAAGGTAATCCTCTCTCAAAGGACTGATAGGACCTCTGCTGACAATTACCCAATTAACCTGATTTGGAAAACCTAAACGAAGGCCAACACAAGCCACTTAATCAGTAATATTTTTCATGGAATTTGAAATAATATTAATTCAGTGACAGTATCATATCATAATATAATTCAGCGACATTATCATGTCCCAGATACTCAGTGTTACTGCAAGTACTGTCTATTGACTTTATGGTAGATGCCCCTTGGTTATAACCAACATTGTTTCTATTGGGAGCTCTCTCTTGACATGTTTATTTTAGCAAATCTATTCATTCCTCTTAAAAAAAACAATTTAGAGCATCATTTTTACAATTCTGTGTTGTTCCCATCTAGCGATATATCATACCTTCCTGTGAAGGGTTTTGTCCCTACACAGTCAACAATGATTGGCCAATGATACACATATGGGAATCCTTCTGCTCAGCTATTCCTTTACATGCACTTTCCTTTATACTTTTTCTGTCTGTTCATGCTCCATTTTGGTTTTGGCTTACAAATGATTATGAAAAACACAGACCAAAAAGTACTGCCATGTGAAAGGAGACTCATGAAGACATACAATACATCTCTTACAGAAACATGGTATTTATCGCTAACTTTTTTGCTGAACTTTGTAAGGGTATATTCGCACATGATATAATTATTGTAGAAACTTTTTCAACTGAAAATCCATTCGATACATCTGAGTAGGGTTGTTTTTGCAATAAGTACATGGAAAGGATAGGGGAGGACACTGACTGTGAAGGACCCCTGTGCAGGACTTGTGTCAGAGCCCCTCCCCCATCAGGCTCCACCTGCACTTACATACATGCACATTCACATTAGGCACGCAAATATAAAATATGCACATGCTAATACATTACTCATTACTCATAGTTTTGTAAGTACTATTTTGCCAAACACAAACTTAAGTATTATATATGTTTTCACTTTTTTATGGATTGATTACAGGAAAAAAACACGCTTTTCTATGCCATATACTGTTCACTGTACTGTAAATAATCTGTTCTATGGTAAAAAAAATGTAATTATGTTTTAATAATTTATTGGGAAAAAATCTCTTATCTTATCCCTAATATACAGGTAATATGGAGATGTACTAGTTTTTGGGAGTTTTACTAACTCAGCTGCTTGAGGTAGGCAAAGGAAATGGTATTGCTGCAATGTTCAGGCAAGTTTATTCAAAGTTCATAAACCCTTCTGGATGGCAAAACAAAACACAGCCTTCTCTCACACAAAGTGAAAACAAACTGAAAATAAGTAGTCCATAAAGTACAGCGGGTATACCTGCTCAGTTCAGTGCCTTTGGCAACACACTGGAGGTCTCCACAACTCCAGCCACAGACACTGAATGAGAGACTTGGCCTCCATTTTATCTGATTACCACACCCCTGGGGGTTGGGATATGTGAGCATTCATTCCCACCTATCTTTTATGACTGCTCGTAAAACCCCGTCCCTGGAATGGCCCAAATAACTCTCTCAGCACTATATGTGCTGGAGCATGCTTCCGAGCTCACATCACCACAGGTAATAACTGCGATGACACATATCTCCCCTCAAGGACTCATCTGGCGGCCATCTTACATACCCCATACCCTCTCCCTCTGCCCAAAGCCAGGGGGATTGGCACATTCTGCCCACAAACTGTGGATCCTCGACAGAGTGTCAGCATTGCCATGCAGTTTTCCTGACCTATGTTCCACATGGAAGTTAAAATCCTGAAGTGCTAGGAACCGCCTGGTCAATCGGGCATTGTTCCCTTTCTACTCCCTCATCCACTCCAGTGGGCCACGGTCTGACACTATCCTGAATCTCCTGCCTAAGAGATAGTACCTTAGAGTCCAACGCCAACTTGATGTCTAAACATTACTTCTCCACTATGGAATAGTTTTTCTCACAGGATGACAACATCCGGCTAATATACATTATGAGGTGCTCTTCCCCATTCACCTCTTGAGATAAGTCAGCACCCAACTCAACATCTGACACATCCGTCTGGACCACAAACTCCTTGGAGAAATCAGGTGCTACCAACACCGGCTGTTTACACAGGGCCAGCTTCAATTCCTGGAAGGCTGTCTCCGCTTCTGAAGACCAGTTAGCCATAGTCGACTTTGTCCCTTTAAGGAGATCTGTCAGAGAGGCGGCTACCATGGCGAAGTTTCTGATAAACTGGCAGTAATAGCTCATAATACCCATGAACGCCCTGACCTGTTTCTTTGAGAGGGGTTATGGCCAGCACTGGATTGCCTCAATTTTATTTCTCTGTTGCTTCATTTCACCCCTGCCTACAATGTAGCCCAAGTATTTAGCTTTCTCCATTCCCAAGGTGCATTTCTTCGGGTTTACGGAGAAGCCCGCCTTCTGTAGAATATGCAATATGAACCTTGCTTAGATGGCTTCCCCAATCCTGGCTGCAGATCACAATATCGTCAAGGTAGTCCACTGCGTACCTCTTGTGGTGAGCTAGGATCCAGTCCATGACTTTCTTGAATGTGGCAAGAGTGCCTTGTAACCCAAATGGCATCCTAGTATATTTGAAGCATCCATCTGGCATTGAAAAGGCAATCTTTTCTTTGGCATCTTGGGACATGGGGATTTTCCAAAACCCTTTCATGAGGTCAAGGGGAGTAATGTACCAAGCCGGCCCTAGCCTCTCAATTAATTAATCGACCCAGGGCATCTTCATTGCAAAATCACCATTCCCCATCTGGTTTCGGCACTAGGACTATTGGACTTAACCAGCCACTATTGGATTCCTCGATGACTCCCAGGCTCAGCATCCACTTCACCTCCTTTGAGATAACCTCTTGGCGTACTTCGGGAATCCGGTATGGCTTCAAGTTGACCTGGACATGAGGTTCCATCAGGACGTCACGCTCTATGACCTTCGTACAACCTGGAAGTTCCGAGAACAAGTCTCTGTTATGCTGAAGCAACTCTTGGCACTGATGCTTCTGCAAGCGAGACAAGGTGTCTGCCACCTTAGCATTATCTAAACTGACATCAAACTTGGTTAGCAGACAAGGAGCTTACATGGGTTCTCGGTCCTGCCACGGTTTAATCAGATTCATGTTGTACACCTGGTAAGGCTTCCGCTTCCCCAGTTGGTGGATTTTGTAGTTAACATCACCTACTTTTTCCACTACCTCATAGGGACCCAGCCACTTGGCCAGGAATTTGGTCTCCACCGTGAGCTCCAGCACCAGTACTCGATCCCCTGGGTTGAACTGTCTTGCCCTGGTTAACCTATTATACACTCTGGACTGGGCTTCCTGAACCTTGAGGAGGTGTTCCTTCACAATGGGCATCACGTTGGTGATCCTCTTTTGAATCTGGGTGACATGCCCTACCACGCTTTTTTAGGGGGTGGTTTCAGCATCCCAGGATTCCTTCACTACATCCAGGAGTCTTCGAGGGTGTCATCCATAGAGCAGCATAAATGGGGAGAAGCCGGTGGAAGCTTGGGGAACTTCCCTAATGGACAACAACATGTAAGGAAGCAGACAGTCCCTATCTCGGCCGTCCTTCTGCACTGCTTTTTTAGCATCACCTTCAAGGTTTTGTTAAACCTCTCCACTAATCCATCAGTCTGGGGATGATACACCGAGGTTCTGAGCTGGGAAATTTGCAGCATCTTGCACAACTCCCTTATGACTTTTGACATGAAGGAGGTCCCTTGGTCCATTAGTATCTCCTTCGGCACCCTGGTTTGGGAGAAGATATGGATCAGCTCCTTAGAGATACACTTGGCAGATGTATTTCTTAAAGGTACCACCTCTGGGTACCGGATAGCATAATCTAGGACCATCAATATATATTGATGTCCTCTTGCGGATTTTACCAGGGGTCCCACCAGGTCCATCGCTATCCTCTCGAATGGCACCATGATAATGGGCAGTGGTACCAGAGAACTGCCGAAGTGGGCTACTGGGGAGGTCAGCTGGCATGTGGGGCAGGAGTGACAATAGTTAACAATTTCTCTGTAACACCCAGGCCAGTAGATTCTCTGCAGAATGCGCTTCTGGGTCTTATCTGCCTCCAGGTGACCACCCAACAAATGGGAATGAGCCATGTCTAAAACCCTGCATCTGTAGGGCCCTGGCACCAATAACTGCTCTATCATCTCATCTCTTGGCTTGGTTACGCCATAAAGCAGATCTCCAATCACAGCAAAATGAGGGAACCGACTGTCGTCCCCTGGCTCCTGAGGCACACCATTTAATACGGTTACATTTTCAAATGTCCCTTTAAGAGTTAGGTCCCTGAGTTGGGCAGTTCCAAAATTCCCCCTAGACACCTCCAGCTCAGGGACGTTGGCCTCAATGGATGCTGCCTCATCCTCATCACCAACAAGCACACAAAATGGAAACCTGTCATCCGCAGCCTGCAATGAGGTTTCTTTGGGAGCAACCTGGCTGTTGTCTGGACAACCAGATGTCCTCCCTTTTCCTCACAAGTCGCAAAATAATAAAAAGTCCCGCCCTATTGTAAAAGGGTGCAATAGGTCTTTGACCATGCCGACCTCATGTTACTTGATGCCACAGTTTGTGTTTATGACCACTTGCGCCACAGGGTAGTCTTTAGTGTTGCCACAGATACAACGGACGTCCATCCTCTCTCCTGGAATCAGCCGATGGGGAATTGTGGCCCTCACTAGGGTTACCAAACTCCCCAAGTCCAGCAGACCAGTCATTTGCACCCAGTTTACTGTCACAGGGCATGCCTGTTTGAGGGACAGCACTGCAGGCCGGGTATGCAAAATATGATCCTATGCTGCAGTCCTTTATCTCAGTGGTCATGGGGCAATGGGAGGCTATGTGACCTGGGGTGTGACACCTCCAACAAATTATACTATTGGATGGGGCCTGTGACTGAGATACCTGAGGCATGACAGAACAATCGCAGCATGCTGCGATTTGCAGTGAGACTTGGATCACTCGCAGCCATACAAGTCTATGGGTGCGAGTGAAACATTGGACAGCACTCGGATATCACCCGAGTGCAGTGTGATTCCCGCCGATGCTGGCTGCTGAGAAGATGGAGAAATTACTTTCTCCATCTCTTCCGCAGCTGTGCTTCCATTCTCTCATGCGAAAGGATTCGAATACAGTAGCATGGACACTCTGATCCCACTTGCAGCAGAGCAAGAGTTGAGGATCATTAGCATCTCACATTGGATGCCATATGCTGCAGTGATTCCAGCCCTAGGCACTGAAAATCCTTGTTTACATAGAGAGGTCAAAAGTGAACAGTTTTTGCTTTTATTTTATTTCTGTTGACCATTTTTTTAATCTCCTATGTGGTTCCAAAGACATTGTGCTTTTTTATTCAGTGCTACTTTTTATGGTCTTCACCAAGGGGGCATGGCTCCCAAAGTAATAATGCAGAGCAGCCTAAAGATAAATTACCAGAAAATCCAGTGTGTAATACCCTTTGCTAAAGACCATAAAAATTAAACAAATGCTAAATAAAAAGTCCCACATCTCTAGAACTGTATGGATGATTAAAAAAAAAAAAAAAAAAAAAAAAAAGCAACAACAATCAAAAATTGGAGTACTCAGTGGAGCAGTGGGAATAAAGAGAGTTCTGGCCACTTTTGACCTAGTGATAGTGACAGGTCCTCTTTAACAGTCTCTGTGGCTCACTGTTAAGGTTTCTGCCTGTCATGGTACAGGTTACGAGTTTGGGTCACTGGAGAAAGCACATTAAAAAAACCCAAATAATAATTATAAATAAACTACTAAGCACTGACTGTTGCTGGGGGGCCTTCATGAGTTAGAGGGGAGAATCTACAGAATGACCACAGCAGTGTCTTGACAAAAATACAAGCAGTGTGATTGGGTCCCTTCTCCCATTGGTACCTGTGCTGCTTTGGGAATATTTTGCTATGCTAATTATAAAAAATGGCATATGTGCTTTCTGCCAGACAAGATGCGTATTTCAGATACTTTTTGTGCCTTACTAGTCAAACAAATTTGTCACATCTGAACACAGCCTTAGAAACCAGATGACTGAGCACTGAAAAACGTATGAATTGTGGTCAATGAGCATTAGTGTAAAAAGTAAATTCAAACCACAATTGAAAGGAACATAAAAAGAGTAAGAAAATATTTTATGTTAGAAAAAACCTTTTGATTGTGTTCACTGCAGGTTTAACAGGAAAGCAACAACAACAAAAAAAGACTGAAGACATTAACATCCCAAATGTTACCCATGCTGCACAAATATAGCAAATGTACAAAATCTCCCCCAAACCATGTCCATGTGTGCATAACACAGGAAGATGTGTGCATGCATTCACATATTGTTTGCACGATAATAAAAGACATGGCTAAAAAAAGATTCCAGGGTGACAGGCATTGGGCAGACAGGGTTGTTAGTTTATGTAGGCTATAGGCAGAGTCGACTGGAAAATTTTGATCACTTTAATTTACTATATCCAGCATGCCTGCTGTACTCGTCCAGCGCCTTTATCAAGCTGTGTGAGGTGGTATTGATTTTTTTATTTTCTATGTAGGATAAGAAGACAGAGAGTTAGGAGCAAGAGTGAATGAAGAACCTTCCTCAGATTACTGCTATTCTCAAGCTTATTGCATCCTGTCGTTTGTAGTTTCAGATGATGTCCAGTGTGTCAGAGATGCTTGAAGCAATAAACAGGGTGAATAACAATAGAAAGGCAATGGGAGAATGGAAAAAAAAATAGAATCTACAAAGAAAGTGCAAATGCAGGAAAAAAAAGTCGAATTCGAAAAGAACACTTGCTATAGGCATTTAGATCTGTGCAATGCCGGAGCCGGCTGTAAATGTCCATGACAGAATTCACTTTGCTGTCATTTCCTCTGAAGGGCTAGAGGATTTTTTGTCAGTCTGCTCTGAGGTTGAACAAGATATAAAGTAAAATAAAACACGCATTCTGGAGCCATGCCCTCCGTCGTGTCTTTCTGTAGAACATTTGACTATACAAACATGGAAAACTCACTTGTGACTGTCCTTCATCCCGGGAGAATGCATAAATAATATGGCTCTATACAGAGTTCGCCTGTCCAAGATAGGATCAAAACTTCATATAACGACTGCTACTGTATTTCTCGTTCATTGTACTGATAACTATGGTTCCGGTGACTTTGGGACGAATTGTCGGTAAACTGCATACAGGCCATCCGTATGGATGTATCTTAAAAACAGTAGGTATGTTTTCTAGAGGCCTTCCAATTTTAGTGCTTTTGGACATGGTTAAACAGTAACCATTGTTTTAAGTTATTTTTAAAAGCTCAATAGTGTACAAGGGAATCAACAACTTTGTAATATATCTTTTAAGAGAAATTTGCTTCTTTCTCCTGGACTGATCATTTCTTCTCAATTCAAGGGTAAAAGCAGTAAGATCTGTCTTCAGTAAGAACAGATATTCACATTACTGAGATAGGAAATTGCAGTTGGTGCTAGTAATATTCTATGGAGAGGGGAGGAGAGGGAATAGGAGGGAGGAGCTAGAAGCAGGCAGAGAATCCAGCTACAAGTTCTCCTGAAATGACAGTAGGTGCTCATTAAATTTTATGGAGAGGGGGAGGGGAGATATGTGGGATGAGCTAGAAGCAGGCAGAAAATCGTCTGCAAGTTCTACTGAAATGACAGTAAGTGCTCATAATATTCTATGGAGAGGGAGAGGGGAGATATGTGGGATGAGCTAGAAGCAGGCAGAAAATCGTCTGCAAGTTCTACTGAAATGACAGTAAGTGCTCATAATATTCTATGGAGAGGGGTAGGGGAGATACGTGGGATGAGCTAGAAGCAGGCAGAAAATCCGGCTGCAAGTTTTCCTGAAATGACAGTAGGTGCTCATAATAGTCTATGGAAATGGAGAGGGGAGATATGTGGGATGAGCTAGAAGCAGGCAGAAAATCAGGCTGTATGTTGTCCTGAAATGACAGTAGGTGCTAATTATATTCTATGGAAAGGGAGAGGGGAGATATGTGGGATGAGCTAGAAGCAGGCAGAAAATCAGGCTGTATGTTGTCCTGAAATGACAGTAGGTGCTCATTATATTCTATGGAGAGGGGGAGGGGAGATATGTGGGAGGAGCTAGAAGCAGGCAGAAAATCAGGCTGTATGTTGTCCTGAAATGACAGTAGGTGCTCATTATATTCTATGGAGAGGAGGGAAAGAGGGAGGAGCTAGAAACAAGTAGAAAACCTGGCTGCAAGTTCTACTGAAATGACAATAGGTGCTCATTATATTCTATGGAGAGGGGGGAAAGAGGGAGGAGCTAGAAGCAAACACAGATATTCTGCTGCAAGTTTTCCTGAAATGACAGCGACACTTTGACTCAATGGTAAAAAAAAATCTTAAAATGTAGCTATCATTTCAGGAGAACTGGCAGCGGAATGTCTGTCTGCCTTTAGCCTTCCCCCTTCCATAGAATGTTAAAGGCACCAACTGTCATCTGCTATCTAAGAAAGTCAGTCTTCATTGTTTACAGATTTTACCCCAAAATTGAAAGTGAAAGCTCAATCCAGGAGGAGAAAAAGCAGATATTTCTGCTACGATATATAACAAAGTTGCTTATTTTCATGTGTGCTATTGATTTATGAAATCGAAATAAAAATGATGGTTACTCTTTAAGTTTTTTCTACTCTCACAGATTTTTGTGGATACCTGAGTGAAAATATCTAGCGTAAATCAACTGCTGGGATCTCTTAGGCGCAGTTTACACTTTTGTTGCCCTGTACTATTAACACCACGGTTCATCTGAGGCTATAAGCACACGTAGCGGATTGGTGTGTGGATTTTACGCACCGTTTTTGAAAAATCCGCAGATTTCCTGCATTTTTTGTTCAGATTTCACCTGCGGATTTACACCTGTGGATTCCTATTGAGGAGCAGGTGTAAACGCTGCGGAATCTGCACAAAGAATTGACATGCTGCCGAAAATACAACGCAGCATTTCCGTGCGCTGCGGATTTGGTTTTCCATAGGTTTACATGGTACTGTACACCCGATGGAAAACTGCTGCGGATCCGCAGCAGCCAATCCACAACGTGTGCACATAGCCTTATAGCTCGTTCACGTAACCATATTTTTGGTTTGAGCGCTTCTTGTGAAAAAAGCAGACAATTACTTGGACCATTGTTATTCAGTTGGGCAGCGCAGATGAGCAATTTTTTCAGTGACCAAATCTGCCTGTGAAAAAAATTGCAGCATGCGCTAGTTTCTTCTGTAAATCGGATGAGACTCACCTATTCATGTCTATAAGTGCGTACAAAAAAATGGATGCCATATGGAGCCACAGTAGAGAATCTGATTTTTTTTCTTAGAAGCCAATTCTGTGACAATAGAACCCTTAAATGGTCTTATAAATGATTAATAGCTGCTGTGAAAAAACGGATTGTATACGGAGAACACACGGGTGACAAGTGAGAAAAAAGTCATCACATTTTTCTGGAGGAAACTCTGAACGATTTTTATACGCTTGTGTGAACCCGCCCTTAGCAGGATTTTTCTGATGGCCATCACTATTAGTTCATCTGTCATAAGGGAAACCTTTATGCGAAAGCAAACTTTCCCACCAATATGTCTAAATGACATGGAAAAATAACATTATCATCTGTTCTGGCTCATGCACCCTGGCATGGAAGCTGCATGTCAGTGGAGGGAGCTTGTACGGCTCCTGTAGAACAGAGTCATACATGCTCCACACACTGCTGCATGAGTTGCAGGCTTCATGTACATGGAGACATCCTTCCCCTGAGGCAACAGCTCTGCCAAGGAGCCTAATAGCATGCGTCACAATTGTTTGTCTGTACAGAATACTGCAGAAAATATGGAACCATAGTAATGAGATGATGCCCTCAATGATAGCGCACACAAAAAGGATTGGTAAGTTTATACTCAGCAGATTTGTTGCAGACATTTCTACAAAGGACTATATCATGTGAATGCTGCTGATGGAGAAAACCCATTATTTAGATGTATTAAATAGTGCAGAAATTCCAGAAAGGCATTCTGAGGTACAGCAAAGCTCTATAGAAGTCTATGGGTGCCATATTGACATATTAAGAGGATGTAATATAGGTCTGTGCATAACCCCTAGGGCTCAATCAGACATCTGTTTTTTGCATACCGTGTATACTCTAGTATAAGCCGACCCGAGTATAAGCCGAGACCCCTAATTTTGCCACAAAAAAATGGAAAAACTTGTGGACTCGAGTATAAGCCTAGGGTGGGAAATGCAGCAGCAACTGGTAAATTTCAAAAATAAAAAATAGATACCAATAAAAGTAAAATTGATTGAGACATCAGTAGGTTAAGTGTTTTTGAATATCCATATTGAATCAGGAGCCCCATATAATGCTCCATACAGTTCATGATGGCCCCATAAGATGCTCCGTACAAAAATATGCCCCATATAATGCTGCACAAAGGTTAATAATGGCCCCATAAGATGCTCCATATTAAAATATGCTGTGTCTTCTGGGTCTCTGCAGTGACTGTTCAGGCAGAGGGCGCACACTAAATACGTCACTGGGCCCTCTGACCTGAACGTCACAGCCAGAGGACGCGGAAGACAGTGCGTCGGTGGAACGGGGACAGGTGAATATTGCATGGCTCACCCTCCCCCGTCATACTCATCCCCTACTGGCGTGGTCTCTGCAAGTCCCTGCTTCTCTGATGGTCTCAGGCACACGCCGGCAGCTTGTTCCTGGGTTCAGCGGTCACTGGTACCGCTCATTAAAGTAATGAATATGCGCTCCACACCTATGGGAGTGGAGTCGCGTGCATATTCCTTACTTTAATGAGTGGGACCACATGACCGCTGAACACAGGAAGAGCTGTAGGCGCCAGAGACATCTGAGAAGCAGGGACACGCAGAGACGCATCAGGTGGGGGTGAGTATGATGTGACAGCCACCACTCCTGCCGCTCCCCCCCCCCCCCCCCCGCCGACACCCTGGGACAATGACTTGAGTATAAGCCGAGAGAGGCACTTTCAGCCTAAAAAAATAGGCTGAAAATCTCAAGTATATACGGTACATGTTCATATAGTCTGTGGTGCTGTTCACATCATGTTCATGTCAGGAGTGAGAGTCTGCTAAATAAATCAATGGAGACATGTCCATTTTTGAGCTGAGTTAGGAATCAAAATCACCCGTACAAGTCTGCAGGTCCGTAAAAGTTTGAGTCAAGGATCAAAATCACCCATAAAAGTCTGCAGGTCCATGCATGCCTGTTTTTACTATTGTATTGGGTAGGAGAAGCTTCATACTTTTATAAATCACTGATAGTAAAAATGGACAAACTGGCCAAATACTGATCCAGTGCACTGAAAATCTCTCTATTTTTTACATCTGAATAAGAACTTAGGCTGGATTCAGACATCCATGTGTTGCGGTTTGAGTATGAGCAGTGATGCACAGCCTGGTCGAGGGTCTCTTGATCTTAAAGGGGCTGTCCACTTCTAGGAAAACCACTTTTTAATCTAAATTTTATGACCTGATACATAATAAATCCTATACTCACCTCCCATGCCGCCACTGTTCCCGTGGTGTTGACACCACATGTCATTCCACCACATCACAGACCCCGGGACCACGAATGTCGACATTGCTGTAACAGTGCCGACACGAGAGGTCACTATAGGCTTTATTATGTTATTGGGGCATAACACTTCATTTAAGAAGGGGCCTGTGCTAGTATGGACAACCCCTTTAACTTTACAGCCTTAAATATGCCTATGTAGGCTGTGGAGTTCATGTTGGGAGACTCACCAAGGGTTTTTGACAAACGGATGTGGGAATGAAGCCTTATTCGTAAGCTGAAATATATAAAGCATTCAGTATTAGTGCTAATACTAGCGACACCCAATGTGATGATTTAATGCAATTTTACCTTTGCTCCTGGTGCCTTATTGTCTGCAGTGTTGGCATCACTTCGGCGGTGCTGCAGACAATCAGATCAATCAGTGAGATCACTGGCTCTGAGTGGTTGATGCCAACAACTCAAGCAGAGCCACTTACTGTAGCTCAGTTCCTGGCTGGAGCACCATCGACATGACAATAGTGCTTTAGACGATACCATACACTGACAGTAGCGGTGGACCTGGGGAAGGTGAGTAAACCAGTTTGTTTTGTTTTTTTAAACCAGCTGCAGCTGATGTTTTCCAAAACAGCAAAAAAATGAAAAATTGAGGTTTCAAAAGGTTCTGAATGAATGAGAATTTGATGAAACAGTTGATAAGATGTGTTGCGTTACATCAATTCTCTGTGAATGAAAGAGTCAAACAAGTTCCATGCGACAAAGAATGGACGTATGTGGCTCTATATTGGAATATGTCGCATATCACATTGTGACACCCTAGAAAATCATTACGTCTAATAGTCAATGTGTTGTTGTGATTTCAGTGTCGCCGTGTAGCCCTGGCCTATATCGTGCTGCACAGACATCATTATATTTTTTACTAATTTAAATGAAATCTGTAAGAGTCACAACATTTCAGGCGTTTTTTTTTTTTTTTTGCATAAACTGTTTCTTTATGGGATTTGTGTTCTGCAGTAAAAAAAATAAAAATTAAAAAGAGCAAATGTATCCTGCTGTCTGCGGCATAATTTCTCCTGTTGAGTATAAACCAGAATCTGCTGTTATTTTTAGGCCATGGAGAACGAGGCTAAATATTGCATTAATTGCCTTATGCCTGTTGCTGTTAACTAAATATTTCGTAATTTCCTAGCTGTCATGAACTGGAAGTAGCTGAATCTACAAATGAAAGCCGCAGCCGTGGAAAATGAAGTATGGGGCAAGCTGCTTTCTATCACCTATAAATATTCTAAGTGATTGGAAGTAAACACTTATTCTATTGAATAATACATTGAAATGAACGGCTCATTTTCTTGATATGTACCACATTTTGAAGATTTGCAAGCTAATTATTCCCATGTGTGACAAGGCTGACTATTGATGTGTTCCACTGTCAGACACTGTCAATATTCACAATAATAGCACATCTGCACTTGATCAATAACTGTAGAGTAGATGCATCATCTAGAAGCGTTTATGCATGTGTGTGCGTGCACGTGTATATAATATATAGAATTAAAATTAGGCAGCACGGCATATATTGTAATATATACACAAAACAGAAGGGACAAAGGTTACTTGCTACTGTTTGCTATGGATGTGAACCCATAATTATTAAATAATAGGCTTGTAGTTATAGGCCGGTGTATATATATACCCAATTATTCTTCCCAGATCAGAAAATGCGCTATATGTTTCATCTAATTTTACGATCTTTTAAAATCATTTCATTTAGTAAGTAAGCAAATTAAAATTGAATTTTGATCGTCATCCAATTTTTTGCCCATTAATCTTAATTTTTAATTTGAAAAATGTTACATTATTTAGTATAGTAAAAAGCACATCACAATGAAACTGATTCTAAACGTGCCGTCCCTTTAAAACCCATAGAAATGAATGAGTTTCTTTAATATTTTCTCGTATAAAAAAAAAAGGTGCAATAGTAAATCAATAGCGTATGAAGGCCAGAATGTCACAACTCATGGCTGCTCGATGTGCCCTCATAATTAGAAATAGTAAATATGTTTCGTAATGCTATTTTCTATGGAGTTTTTTTTATTTTTTATTTTATTTTTTGGGAGCTTTGCAGCTGGCAACCGAGCTACCGAATCAATACTGCAGGCTGAAATAAAACATATGAAGATGCGATCAAACAAAATTGAATTTCATACAAAAGTTAGCAAATCTATATCAGATTATCACAGCAAAACTTCATTGTCATTGATCTATCATGTATTATTATTGTTTGGACAAAATTGTCATGGACAGGCATTTAGCAGCTAGTAAGAGCCTTGGGGGTATATGAAGAAGATTACATTGATGTTTGGAGGTTATGGGAGTGTAAAGGGCCATCAAGCCTGATGTCTGTTATACAGAGATGTTTCCCACATATTGTAATATGCAGTAATGTACATTTAGTCTTCATTATCACACCTTGTATTCACACACTTCTTTTAGTTCAGTCATAATCATCAGTAAATCTAATTTCCAATCTCCTTATTTTATCGGGCCTTCATTTTGTGAGAATCATATGAAAGGACAGTTATTGTTTGCTTTCGGATATATACAGAAATTACTATCAGAAATTGTACTTCTGCAGAAAGTCTTCTGCTCCTTATTGGAAAAGAGAAGGTTTAATGATCTTGAAATGAATGGCTGATTAAAAAGAAAGGTTTCTGCTAAATTGCATTGTGCGCGCTATTTTTTTTTCTTTTAAATTGCGCCTTAATTTATTAGATTTTAAAAAGGAGAAGACTTGTCCTATCTGACGTTCTGTAAAATCGACACATGGACATTGCAGCACCATACATGACACAGAACAATGAGGCAGGATGGTCATATACTTCTATTAGGGCTCGGAATATAACTCTTATTCTCAGGATGTTGTGAAATACTAAGGCTCCTTCCCAGACAGATGCCTCTGTTGTCTGACTTTCACAGGCTCTTGGAATTGCAGTTGTAGCAAATAATAAAGCTGCATTTCCATTGAGAAACTAAAACGTGGACTACCCCCAGTCCTGTGTAAGGGTACAAGGTAGAATTTACTCTTTATAGCAGTATCCTCATCCAAAATCCAGAATATATTATTTGTTCTTATTGATGCTTGTTGAATAATCGTGCTGTGACAACCTGACAATTCTTCCATTAATAAGACAATGGTTGCTATTACAAAAAAATTTAAAAGAGCCACGTGATCATATGAGCATGATGGAGTTCTGGAACGCCTCAATAGTGGGGGAACTCATTGTAAAAGCAGGCATCTTCTAGGAACCACTAGGTGTCATAAGTGTTCTTCATGGTTGGAGAATTGCTAAGGGACAGGAGACCATCTAAGAATAATCATTGTGGGTGCAAATATTAATTCCCAAATGATAATCCTATTAATAATGCATCACACACTCCTGGATAAAGTAAGTTGTCTTCTAAACCCCCACAGTTCAAAAGTCCCTTCAATATTTTGGAAATTCTTGAAGCACAGTGATAAGTAGGCTGCCATCAAAATACTCAAAAAAAGGGCTGTTATTTTGGAACAGTCAATTTATCCCCACACAGTTTAAGACAGTATGTCAAGAACAATTGAAGCAATTAAGAAAGGGCTGTCCTACTCAACAGCTACTTGGTGCCAGCTAGTGGTTTCCATTATTATGTCCATCTTTGCGTACATTAAAGAGGACCTGTCACTAGCTGAAAAATAATCCAATTGTCTTGAAAAAATTCCTGAACTCTGATTCTGCCATTCTTTTCAGTTTTGCATCGCTCCATTTCCGAGACATTCAAATTTGGAAAGTATGTGAAATCTCTGGTTGCAGAGCAACTGGGTGTTTTTTCATAGTTCTCAGGGGCTATTTGCTTTCACTCCTTCCTTCCACACTGCAAATCATATGACTCTGCTAGTTCAGGTACTATGACTGTCAGTGCCTATGAGGCAGGGGTGCCCCCCGAGAAGGCTCTGAAGAAACAACCAGTTAGTCTGCAAGCAGAGGTTTTACAGAGAATGGCAGAAATAGGGGATTTTTGCAAGGGATTTGACTCCATTTTACTGAGCAAGTAACAGGTCCTCTTTAAGTGAACAGACCATTGTAAGAGCATTTTTTTTCATTCTTGGTAGCATGGCACAAGGTAAGGACTGGACTTCTGTATCTTCTATGAAGTGTCTCCCCTTAGTAGGCAGCTCTGTTACTTTACGGTGCTGAGATCCTAAGTTTAAATCCCACCAAGGACAACATTTATAAGGCGTTTGTATCTTCTCCTCATGTTTTCATGGATTTCTGATCTCCCACAATCTAAAGACTTAGGCCCTGATTTATCAACGTAATTTTGCCAGAGCTCTGGTGTAAATTGCTTTGATAAGTCACAAAATTTTGGCTCAACTTGGAGTTGCAGTACAATTTTGCGTCTTTTGGGGTGTACTGTAAATCTTCATGAATCAGGAGTGTCTAACTCTACCACGAAACATCACCAGTCTTGATGAACTGGGTCCTTATGGATAGGGAATTTAGATTGTGAGCACCAATGGGGATAGTGATGATAATATCTGTAGAACGTTGTGGAATATGATGGTGCTATGCACGTAAATAAAATAAACTAGCAACAAAATAAATTAACAACTGCATCTCTTCAGTGGTTTGATTATGACAAGTTCTTGTTTTTCCAGTCTTTCTTGTCTTGTCAAAACAATTTGAATAGCAGTGTTACTTGCCCTATAGATGCTGAAATATTGTATACACCTTTCTGTAACTGGAATGCTACTATTGGAAAAGTATGCAATAAACTTTGTGGGTCAAGTTATTATTTACATAAAATATATAAAAATAATTAAATTAATGCTTTATAATGAAATAGTCTTTTAGAATCTTGTATTCTGTTGAGGCCTTTCACTATGCATCTCGGTATAATTGTAAAATACCTTCAAACCACCTTGAATATGTTCCTTGTTTGCTTTAAAGAAGTTATCAACTACTTGGACAATTTCTAATTATACCTCTCGCTAGGCCCCCATAAAATAATAAAGCTTATACTCACCTCCCGTGCTGGCACCATTCCTGTGGTGTCGGTGCTAGGCCTCCTGGGCTCCCGTGCTGTTGATGTGACACCGGCACCCAATATGTGCTAACGTCACTGTCCCTGCCTCCTGTCAAATTGAGCAGGAAGAGGAAGTTAGAGATCAGCTACAGCCCGGACTTCCTATTCATGTTCGATTGGGTGCCAGCGTTACGAGTCACAACAACAGCACGAAAGCCCTAGGGAGTGCGAATGCCAACACCACGGGAACAGCAGCAGCACTGGAGGTTAATATAGGCTTTATTATTTTATGGGGGACAAACATTTTGATCAACAAGGGGTTCTATTAGTGGACAGCCCCTTTTAGGGATTGTCTACTCTGTCTTTGCTTTAACAATTAGGCATGGGATATGATTTTGTGACATGTACTAATATATATTTGCTCCAGGTTCTCCTCCTTTGCAGATTTTGTGTATGAAGTGTATTGGTAAAGTTCCCTCTTATTTATTTTTAACAGGAATGATCTTAAAATAACATTTAGCAAAAAAGGTTCTACAATAATTTTCCTCTATTTTTGAAGGGGTTAATCTGAAGAACAAATCAGATCATAAGCTTCCACACCTGAAATCAATCTCTGAGGACAGCTCCGAGTCTCTGAGAATAGCAAATAGATTGATATATTATGCATTTGTTCCCTATTATTGATACTGAATGGTTTACAAAGAGTCTCAAAGTCTGGAATAATGTTCGCTGAAAACCTCTTCAAAATGCGCATAGGAGAAAAAAAGAAGAAACGAGGGAGGAAAAAAAACCTTTAATCACTTGAGTATTAAACCACAGCTTTATCCAACAGTGACATTAATATTGGCAACCAGACATACAAAAGAGTCTCTTTATGGGCACAGTGCAGCTCTCTCATGCCAGCGCTACTTCTGTAAAGAATACTGTTCTGATATCAATCAACGGAAGAAATTCAGAAAACATAATAATACTCAAGGCCATTTTCTTGCTGTGCATAAATACAAACTGCAGCTTATCTGCTATAATAATATCTCATATGACATCACTTCCTTTAAAGTAGAAAATAATCTAAGGCTATGTATATCCCATGGAAATGTAACAACAAATTCTTTGTAACTGTTCCCAATGATATCTCTTTAGCTGCTGTAAAATAATCCAGACCTGAATGTTAAAGGAAAATGGCATGTTTACTGTCAAAGGAAGTGATGTCAGTAGCTGCCTATCCTGTGGAGAGACAGTTTGATGTGCAGGCATATGATCCGCCAAGCTGACTGCTGCCCAAGGTTTATCTCAGAAATGTTCTCATGACTAGTAATGAAACTATTTTCACAACAGGGACAAAGCAAGGCAAGTTTACAGTGTAACATTTTTTAATGTATTTTTTCGAATGCAGAAGTGTAGCTGTATGATTAGCAACATGATATATTAAAGCACCACATTCCTTTTTTTCAGCACTGGAGTGGTACTACTAAAGTAAGGTCTTATACTTACCTGGCTTTTCTTGGCGCTGCTCCACCCCTTCGGCGCCATCTTGTGACCGCATTTTCTGGCTGGCCAGAAGTCAGAAGCTACGTCACAAGTAGAGAAGAACGAATATTTAAATGTTTGGTTCAGATTATGATCACTGAATTTGCAATATTTGCCAATTTAGTCTCCGAATATTCTCCGAAGATAGCCGAATGCCATTCAAGTCAATGTGAGGCAAAAACAAACGCATACACAACACCTTCAAAAAGGCCCAAAAGCTTCCAAAACACATCAAATGAGGGGAAGACACCAGGAAAGTGGCCTCAATTTACCCACAGTAGAATCATAGAATCATAGAATGTTAGAGTTGGAAGGGACCTCCTGGATCATCTGGTCCAACCCCCTGCTCAAAGCAGGATTCACAAAATCATCCGACACAGATGTCTGTTCAGCCTCTGTTTGAAGACTTCCATGGAAGGAGAACTCACCACCTCTCGTGGCAGCCTGTTCCACTCATTGATCACCCTAACTGTCAAAAAGTTTTTTCTAATATCTAATCTGTGTCTCTTCCAAATCAGTTTCATCCCATTGCTTCTAGCCTTTCCTTTTGCAAATGAGAATAAAGATGATCCATCTACAATGTGACAGCCTTCGAGATATTTGTAGACAGCTATTAAGGCTCCTCTCAGTCTCCTTTTTTGCAAGCTAAACATTCCCAAATCCTGCAACTGTTCCTCATAGGACATGGTTTGCAGACTGGCCACCATTCTGGTCGCTCTTCTCTGAACTTGCTCCAGTTTGTTGATGTCTTTTTTAAAATGTGGTGCCCAAAACTGGACACAGTATTTCAGGTGAGGTCTGACCAAAGAGGAGTAGAGGGCAACAATGACTTCACGTGATCTAGACTGTATGCTTCTGTTAATAAATCCCAGGATTGCATTTGCCTTTTTTTGCTGCTGCATCACACTTTTGATTCATGTTCAGTTTATGATCTATTAGTATACCCAAGTCTTTTTCACGTGTGCTGTTGCAGCCCTATGCCTCTCATTCTGTAAATGCTTTTTTCATTTTTATTGCCCAGATGTAGTACTTTCTATTTTTCTTTGTTAAAAAACATTCTACCCACTGCTCCAGATTATTTATATCTTTTCAATCCCCTCTCTCTCTCTTTTCTAGTATTAGCTACAAATTTTACAAATTTTAGCATGGCAGAAATCAGCCATTCATGATGTATCATGGTCTGGGCCAGCATTAAATTGAATGTCAAATTAAGACAGGGTGAGTGTTAGGTGTCAAGTTTCCACCGCAGCACAGGGGAATCTCGAACCATGTCCGCTGCAGTCTCCCATTCTCCTCCAGCCACAGTGGAGCCTGCTCAGCAGAGACGTCGGTCCCAGCTTCTGGCTCAAGCTGATTCTGTGTGGCTGGTTACTCCTGTCCTTCCAGGCTCAGCCATCGTAACCAGTACTGATCAGCAGTGAGCAGGCACTCCTGGGACTAAGTCCTGCTTTTCTTCTTCTGAGCATGCCCAAGGGACGACCTCTCATTGGAGGTCGGGGGTCACATGCTCAGGTCCGGCAGCTGCTCCTATTGGACCACTAGGAAGGTCCTGGAGAACTTCCGCTATAAAAGGTTCACACGGCCGCACGGCCATGCACTAGTATAAATCAGTTATTGTGTGTGTGTGGATGTATGCCTGTTCTGGTTAAAGCTCCGAATCATACCCATCCCTAGTGTTGATGACTGCTTGCGAATGTTGGAGCTATCTAGCGCCAGTTAGTGCCATCCAGCACCAGGCACAATCTATAGCATCTATCCGCAGCATTAACCAGTGCTGCACCGTGCACAACCAGTGTGCTTATCTGTCTCTACTTGGGCGGTTAGTGGTGTCCACCAGAGCTGCGCTGCGCGCACCCAGTGCGCTAGATCTATTTTGCATTTTACCTGGCACCGCAGTTCCGGTGCCGAACGCAAGTGGTCTAGAGGGACTCTTACCCCGCGTCTTGGGGCAGAGTTCTGTGATTCAATACTTGCATTTCCTTTGCGGTATTGTGGTCCTATGATGCAACAGGGATCGCTTCATTCATACCTGGTGTAGCTAACCCGTGTGTGTTTTCATTATACCGCCATTTACTATCTGCCATTACCTAGCAGCAGGTATCACCCCTGCATGGTGGACCCCGGGCTGAGAACGCACCTTATTCCATCTTTATAATTATTTGGTGCGTTCCGCCAGCCCTAACATTGAGTGAGGGATTGGTGTAGGCCTGCTGTGCTGAGACCCCTGATACCACATGAAACAGCTCAACCTGCTTTCATGGTCTCAGAAGCCTACTGCTACAGGCAACATGCATGAAGAAGACTAAATGGGGAGTCTACACATTTCAAAAAAGTTAATGGCAAACACCAACAAAGTAGCTGAGTAGCTCAGCAGAGGAGGAGGAGGAAAACCAGGAGGTTACATTTTAGCTTCCCACAGACACAAAGTTACGCAACCACGACAAGCAATGCATCCTCAGCTCCAACTCTGTCAGTGGCCAGAAGCATTTGCGGGTCTGCCGTTGGCTAGCTTGGGTCTTTTTTGCAGACCAACAAAAATAACGTTATCGGCCAATTTTGATAAAAACCACAGAGTAGAGTTAAAAAATGCAATAATTTGACTACTAAATGCATGAACTGGCACATGTGCGATCAACATGCGTTAATCTGGGAATGTAACTATGTCAAGGCATGCTAGTCTGCATTTTAGCAAACACTGTCCACCTAATTAACCGCATTTTCCGATTCTTCCTCCATTACTATGGCAAGGCGGACGCTCTGTCAAGGTCTTTCCAGCCGGCTGACACTGAAGAGGACCCATCTCTCATGATTGATCCTTCCCGGATTATCTCTTTGGCTCCTCTAAGTCTTGCTTCCCTACCCCCGGGTAAGACGCTTGTCGCTGAAGGAGACAGAGTGAGGGTGTTCTGGGGTCATTCCTCTAAGTTTGCCGGACACGTTGGAGTGCATAAGACTCTCTTCCTTATCTGCACAATTATTGGTGGCCCTCTCTCTGTCAAGATGGGAAGTACTTCGTCTCTTCTTGTTCTTCCTGTGCCGCAAACAAGGTTCCGAGACAATTGCCCGTGGGTCCTCTGCAGACTCTTCCGATACCATCTGTACCATGGCAACATATAGCATTGTCGTTTCCTCTTCCTATCACCCACAGACCAACGGTCTGGTGGAATGTACCAACCACATCCTGACGTCTTATCTTCGTCATTTTTCCAATGCCCACCAGGACAATTGGGTCAATATTCTTCCTTGAGCAGAGTTTGCGTACAACAATCACACCAGAGTCTTAAATTTTTTTCCATTTCTGGACAACATCCTAATATGCATTGTAGGGATGTCACTCACTCAGGTGCGATGGCTGACACTCAGGAGGCACATTCCTTTAAAGTTCAGAGGGTTTATTGCGTCATAAACCACATGGAAAAATAACAGCAAACCAAAATAGCCTTAAGTTCAGGAAAAGAAAACAAAGTGTCCAGTCCACGAGGCTTACTCTTGTAGCCTTAACACACTCAGGAGGGTTTCACCTCCAACACATATCCCCTGTATTAAGCATTTTGCCTGTCTTATATAGAGCTAACCACACCCAGTAACCCATCACATGATTAGCCATGTGGTCTGACATCACCACAGGTCCTGAAGCAGATATATATACATGGTTATATACAATAAAGACATACACCGGGCTACATTACAGCAACAAGGCACTTATGTGGCACATACCTCCTGTCGACTACACACCCTTTAGCCATGCTACATACCTCCCCCCTCTGCCTAAAGCCGTGGGGCTTGGCACTTTTCCCCACTAAACAAGGGATTCTTGATAGGGCATCTGTTATGACCCCAGTGGACAGGGTCTCAGAGGAACGTGTAAGTCTGCAAGATACAAAAATCCAGCTCATAGGGCTGTGGTAACTGGGTTGACCAAATAGCTACTCCTAACGCCAACACTAGAAGTAGCCGGGGATCATGCCTACGCTGATCGCTAGATGACTCGCGCCAGCCGGAGAATCTAACTACCCCTAGGAGAAGAAAACAAAGACCTCTCTTGCCTCCAGAGAAAGGGACCCCAAAGCAAGATACAAGCCCTCCACAAATAATAACGGTGAGGTAAGAGGAAATGACAAACACAGAAATGAACCAGGTTCAGCAAAGAGAGGCCAGCTTACTAATAGCAGAATATAGCAAGATAACTTATCTGGTCAACAAAAACCCTATAAAAATCCACGCTGGAGATTCAAGAACCCCCGAACCGTCTAACGGTCCGGGGGGAGAACACCAGCCCCCTAGAGCTTCCAGCAAAGGTCAGGATACAGATAGGAACAAGCTGGACAAAAATACCAAACAAAACAAAAGCAAAAAGCAAAGAAGCAGACTTAGCTTGAAAAACAGGAACCAGGATCAGAGGACAAGAGCAAAACAGATTAGCTCTGATTTCAACAATGCCAGGCATTGAACTGAAGGTCCAGGGAGCTTATATAGCAACGCCCCTGATCTAACGGCCCAGGTGAGGATATAGGAAAAGACAGACGCTCCAGAGTCAAATCACTAATGACCACTAGAGGGAGCAAAAAGCAAAATCACAACAGTACCCCCCCCTTAGTGAGGGGTCACCGAACCCTCACCACGACCACCAGGGCGATCAGGATGAGCGGCGTGAAAGGCACGAACTAAATCGGCCGCATGAACATCAGAGGCGACCACCCAGGAATTATCTTCCTGACCATAGCCCTTCCACTTGACCAGGTACTGAAGCCTCCGCCTGGAGAGACGAGAATCCAAGATCTTCTCCACCACGTACTCCAACTCGCCCTCAACCAACACCGGAGCAGGAGGCTCAGCAGAAGGAACCACAGGCACAACGTACCGCCGCAACAAGGACCTATGAAACACGTTGTGGATAGCAAACGACACAGGTAGATCCAGGCGAAAGGATACAGGATTAAGAATTTCCAATATCTTGTAAGGACCAATAAAACGAGGTTTAAATTTGGGAGAGGAAACCTTCATAGGAACAAAGCGGGAAGAAAGCCACACCAAATCCCCAACACGTAGTCGGGGACCCACACCGCGGCGGCGGTTGGCAAAGCGCTGAGCCCTCTCCTGTGACAACTTCAAGTTGTCCACCACAAGATTCCAGATCCGCTGCAACCTATCCACCACAGAATCCACCCCAGGGCAGTCAGAAGGTTCCACATGACCCGAAGAAAAACGAGGGTGGAAACCAGAGTTGCAGAAAAACGGCGAAACCAAGGTGGCGGAACTAGCCCGATTATTAAGGGCAAACTCAGCCAACGGCAAGAAGGTCACCCAATCGTCCTGATCAGCAGAGACAAAACACCTCAAATAAGCCTCCAAAGTCTGATTAGTTCGCTCCCTCTGTCCATTAGTCTGAGGATGGAAAGCAGACGAAAACGACAAGTCAATGCCCATCCTACTACAAAAGGATCGCCAGAATCTGGAAACAAACTGGGATCCTCTGTCTGACACAATATTCTCAGGGATGCCGTGCAAACGAACCACGTTCTGGAAAAACACAGGAACCAGATCGGAAGAGGAAGGCAGTTTAGGCAAAGGAACCAAATGGACCATCTTGGAGAAGCGATCACATATCACCCAGATAACAGACATGCCCTGAGACACCGGAAGATCAGAAATGAAATCCATGGAGATATGTGTCCAAGGTCTCTTAGGGACAGGCAAGGGCAAGAGCAACCCGCTGGCACGAGAACAGCAAGGCTTAGCTCGAGCACAAGTCCCACAGGACTGTACAAATGACCGCACATCCCTAGACAAGGAAGGCCACCAAAAGGATCTGGCCACCAGATCTCTGGTGCCAAAAATTCCTGGGTGACCTGCCAACACCGAGGAATGAACCTCGGAAATGACTCTGCTGGTCCACTTATCAGGCACAAACAGTCTGTCAGGTGGACAAGAATCAGGCCTATCAGCCTGAAATCTCTGCAACACACGTCGCAGATCAGGAGAAATAGCTGACAAGATAATACCATCCTTAAGAATACCAACAGGTTCAGCGACTCCAGGAGCATCAGGCACAAAGCTCCTGGAAAGAGCATCGGCCTTCACATTCTTTGAACCTGGTAAATACGAGACAACAAAGTCAAATCGGGAGAAAAACAATGACCAGCGGGCCTGTCTAGGATTCAGGCGTTTAGCAGACTCGAGATACATCAGATTTTTGTGATCAGTCAAGACCACCACACGATGCTTAGCACCCTCGAGCCAATGACGCCACTCCTCAAATGCCCATTTCATGGCCAACAACTCCCGATTGCCCACATCATAATTTCGCTCCGCAGGCGAAAACTTCCTAGAGAAAAAGGCGCAAGGTCTCATAACAGAGCAACCAGGGCCTCTCTGCGACAAAACGGCCCCTGCTCCAATCTCTGAAGCATCCACCTCAACTTGAAAGGGAAGCGAGACATCAGGCTGGCACAAAACAGGCGCCGAAGTAAACCGACGTTTCAACTCCTGGAAAGCCTCCACGGCAGCAGGAGCCCAATTAACCACATCGGAGCCCTTCTTGGTCATATCCGTCAAAGGTTTCACAATGCTAGAAAAGTTAGCGATAAAACGACGGTAGAAGTTAGCGAAACCCAAGAACTTCTGAAGACTCTTAACTGACGAGGGCGGAGTCCAATCAAGAATAGCTCGGACCTTGACTGGGTCCATCTCCACAGCAGAAGGGGAAAAAATGAACCCCAAAAAGGGAACCTTCTGTACACCAAAGAGACACTTTGAGCCCTTGACAAACAAAGAATTTTCACGCAAAATTTTAAAGACCAACCTGACCTGCTCCACATGCGAATCCCAATTATCAGAAAAAACCAAAATATCATCCAGATAAACAATCAAAAATTTATCCAGATACTTCCGGAAAATGTCATGCATAAAGGACTGAAAAACTGAAGGCGCATTGGAGAGCCCAAAAGGCATCACCAAGTACTCAAAATGACCTTCGGGCGTATTGAATGCGGTTTTCCATTCATCACCTTGCTTAATGCGCACAAGGTTGTACGCACCACGAAGATCTATCTTGGTGAACCACTTGGCACCTTTAATCCGGGCAAACAAGTCAGACAACAGCGGTAAAGGATACTGAAATTTGACAGTGATCTTATTTAAAAGCCGATAATCAATACAAGGTCTCAAAGATCCGTCCTTTTTTGCCACAAAAAAGAATCCCGCACCAAGAGGGGAAGAAGACGGACGAATATGTCCTTTCTCTAGAGACTCCTTGATATATGAACGCATAGCGGTATGTTCAGGTACCGACAGATTAAACAGTCTTCCCTTAGGAAATTTACTGCCTGGGATCAAATCTATAGCACAGTCACAGTCCCTATGAGGAGGCAGTGCACTGGACTCAGACTCACTGAAGACATCCTGATAATCAGACAAATACTCCGGAACTTCCGAAGGCGTAGAAGAAGCAATAGACACAGGCAGGGAATCCCCATGAATACCACGACAGCCCCAACTTGAGACTGACATAGCCTTCCAGTCCAGGACTGGATTATGGGTCTGTAACCATGGCAGCCCTAAAACAACCAAATCATGCATTTTATGTAAAACCAGGAAACGTATCACCTCGCGGTGTTCAGGAGTCATGCACATGGTAACCTATGTCCAATACTGCGGTTTATTTGCTGCCAATGGCGTAGCATCAATACCCCTAAGAGGAATAGGATTTTCTAATGGTTCAAGAGTAAAACCACAGTGCTTAGCAAATGACAGATCCATAAGACTCAGGGCAGCACCTGAATCTACAAACGCCATGACAGGAAAAGACGACAGTGAGCAAATCAAAGTTACAGACAGAATAAATTTAGGTTGCAAATTACCAACGGTGACAGGACTAACAACCTTAGCTATACGTTTAGAGCATGCTGAGATAATATGTGTAGAATCACCACAGTAGTAGCACAAGCCATTCCGGCGTCTATGAATTTTCCGCTCATTTCTAGTCAGGATTCTATCACATTGCATTAAATCAGGTGTCTGTTCAGACAACACCATGAGGGAATTTGCGATTTTTCTATCACATTGCACCGAATTAGGTGTCTGTTCAGACAACACCATGAGGGAATTTGCGGTTTTGCGCTCCCGCAACCGCCGGTCAATTTGAATAGCCAGTGCCATGGTATCATTCAGACCTGTGGGAATGGGAAAACCCACCATAACATTCTTAATGGCTTCAGAAAGGCCATTTCTAAAATTAGCGGCCAGTGCACACTCGTTCCAATGTGTCAGCACGGACCATTTCCGAAATTTTTGGCAGTACACTTCAGCCTCGTCCTGCCCCTGAGACATAGCCAGCAAGGCCTTTTCTGCCTGAATCTCAAGATTGGGTTCCTCATAAAGTAAACCGAGCGCCAGAAAAAACGCATTAATATCAGCCAATGCCGGATCTCCTGGCGCCAGCGAAAAAGCCCAATCCTGAGGGTCGCCCCGTAAGAACGAAATAACAATTTTTACTTGCTGAGCAGAGTCTCCAGATGAACAGGGTCTCAGGGACAAAAACAATTTACAATTATTCACAAAATTCCTAAACTTAAACCTGTCTCCGGAAAACAGTTCAGGAATCGGTATTTTAGGTTCTGACCTAGGATTACTGATAACATAGTCTTGTATGCCCTGCACACGAGTAGCCAGCTGGTCCACACTTGTAATCAAGGTCTGGACATTCATGTCTGCAGCAAGCATAGCCACTCTGAGGTAAAGGGGAAGAAGAAAAAAAAAAAAAAAAAAAACTCAGAATCTTCTTTCTTATAATCCCTCTTCTGCAATGCATTAAACATTTAATACTGGCCTGGCAAACTGTTATGACCCCAATGGCGAGGGTCTCAGAGGAACGTGGAAGTCTGCAGAATACAAAAATCCAGCTCATAGGGCAGTGGTAGCTGGGTTGACCATATATCTACTCCTAACGCCAACACTAGAAGTAGCCGGGGATCATTCCTACGTTGATTCTAGATGACACGCTCCAGCCGGAGAATCTAGCTACCCCTAGTAGAGGAAAACAAAAGACCTTTCTTGCCTCCAGAGAAGGGGACCCCAAAGCTGGATAGAAGCCCCCCACAAATAATAACGGTGAGGTAAGAGGAAATGACAAACACAGAAATGAACCAGGTTTAGCACAGAGAGGCCCGCTTACTGATAGCAGAATAAAGAAAGGTAACTTATATGGTCAACAAAAACCCTATCAAAATCCACACTGGAAATTCAAGAACCCCCGAACCGTCTAACGGTCCGGGGGGAGAACACCAGCCCCCTAGAGCTTCCAGCAAAGGTCAGGATATATATTTGGAACAAGCTGGACAAAAATACAAAACCAAAACAAAATAGCAAAAAGCAAAAAGCGGACTTAGCTGATATAACTGGAACCAGGATCAGTAGACAAGAGCACAGCAGACTAGCTCTGATAACTACGTTGCCAGGCATTGAACTGAAGGTCCAGGGAGCTTAAATAGCAACACCCTTAACTAACGACCCAGGTGCGGATAAAAGGAATGACAGAAAAACCAGAGTCAAAAAACTAGTAACCACTAGAGGGAGCAAAAAGTAAATTCACAACACTTCGGGCGTATTGAATGCGGTTTTCCATTCATCCCCTTGCTTAATGCGCACAAGGTTGTATGCACCACGAAGGTCTATCTTGGTAAACCACTTGGCACCTTTAATCCGGGCAAACAAGTCAGACAACAGCGGCAAAGGATACTGAAATTTGACAGTGATCTTATTTAAAAGCCGATAGTCAATACAAGGCCTCAAAGATCCGTCCTTTTTAGCCACAAAAAAGAATCCCGCACCAAGAGGGGAAGAAGACGGACGGATGTGTCCTTTCTCCAGAGACTCCTTGATATATGAACGCATAGCGGTATGTTCAGGTATCGACAGATTAAACAGTCTTCACTTAGGAAATTTACTGCCTGGAATCAAATCTATTGCACAGTCACATTCCCTATGAGGAGGCAATGCACTGGACCTGGACTCGCTAAAGACATCCTGATAATCAGACAAGTACTCCGGAACTTCCGAAGGCGTAGAAGAAGCAATAGACACAGGCAGGGAATCCTCATGAATACCATGACAGCCCCAACTAGACACTGACATAGCCTTCCAGTCAAGGACTGGATTATGGGTCTGTAACCATGGCAAACCCAAAACAACCAAATCATGCATTTTATGTAGAACGAGAAAACGTATCACCTCGCGGTGTTCAGGAGTCATGCACATGGTAACCTGTGTCCAATACTGCGGCTTATTTTCTGCCAATGGCGTAGCATCAATACCCCTAAGAGGGATAGGATTTTCTAATGGTTCAAGAATAAAACCACAGCGCTTAGCAAATGAGAGATCCATAAGACTCAGGGCAGCACCTGAATCTACAAACGCCATGACAGGATAAGATGACAGTGAGTAAATCAAAGTTACAGACAGAATAAACTTAGGATGCAAATTACCAACGGTGACAGGACTAACAACCTTAGATATACGTTTAGAGCATGCTGAGATAACATGTGTAGAATCACCACAGTAGTAGCACAAGCCATTCCGGCGTCTATGAATTTTCCTCTCATTTCTAGTCAGGATTCTATCACATTGCATCAAATCAGGTGTCCGTTCAGACAACACCATGAGGGAATTTGCGGTTTTTCTATCACATTGCATCACATCAGGTGTCTGTTCAGACAACAACATGAGGGAATTTGCGGTTTTGCGCTCCCGCAACCGCCGGTCAATTTGAATAGCCAGGGACATGGTATCATTCAGACCTGTGGGAATGGGAAAACCCACCATAACATTCTTAATGGCCTCAGAAAGGCCATTTCTAAAATTAGCGGCCAGTGCACACTCGTTCCAATGTGTCAGCACGGACCATTTCCGAAATTTTTGGCAATACACCTCAGCCTCGTCCTGGCCCTGAGACATAGCCAGCAAGGCTTTCTCTGCCTGAATCTCAAGATTGGGTTCCTCATAAAGTAAACCGAGCGCCAGAAAAAACGCATCAATATCAGCCAATGCCGGATCTCCTGGCGCCAACGAAAAAGCCCAATCCTGAGGGTCACCCCGTAAGAATGAAATAACAATTTTTACTTGTTGAGCAGAGTCTCCAGACGAACAAGGTTTCAGGGACAAAAATAATTTACAATTATTCCTGAAATTCCTAAACTTAAATCGGTCTCCTGAAAACAGTTCAGGAATCGGAATCTTGGGTTCAGACCTAGGATTTCTGGTAACATAATCTTGTATACCCTGCACACGAGCGGCAAGCTGGTCCACACTTGTAATCAAGGTCTGGACATTCATGTCTGCAGCAAGCTTAAGCCACTCTGAGGTAAAGGGGAAAAGAAAAAAAAAAATGAGAGAGGGAAAAAAAAAACTCAAAATTTTCTTTCTTCTAATCCCACTTCTGCAATGCATTAAACATTTAATACTGGCCTGGCATAATGTTATGACCCCAGTGGACAGGGTCTCAGAGGAACGTGTAAGTCTGCAAGATACAAAAATCCAGCTCATAGGGCTGTGGTAACTGGGTTGACCAAATAGCTACTCCTAACGCCAACACTAGAAGTAGCCGGGGATCATGCCTACGGTGATCGCTAGATGACTCGCGCCAGCTGGAGAATCTAACTACCCCTAGGAGAAGAAAACAAAGACCTCTCTTGCCTCCAGAGAAAGGGACCCCAAAGCAAGATACAAGCCCCCCACAAATAATAACGGTGAGGTAAGAGGAAATGACAAACACAGAAATGAACCAGGTTCAGCAAAGAGAGGCCAGCTTACTAATAGCAGAATATAGCAAGATAACTTATCTGGTCAACAAAAACCCTATAAAAATCCACGCTGGAGATTCAAGAACCCCCGAACCGTCTAACGGTCCGGGGGGAGAACACCAGCCCCCTAGAGCTTCCAGCAAAGGTCAGGATACAGATAGGAACAAGCTGGACAAAAATACCAAACAAAACAAAAGCAAAAAGCAAAGAAGCAGACTTAGCTTGAAAAACAGGAACCAGGATCAGAGGACAAGAGCAAAACAGATTAGCTCTGATTTCAACGATGCCAGGCATTGAACTGAAGGTCCAGGGAGCTTATATAGCAACGCCCCTGAACTAACGGCCCAGGTGAGGATATAGGAAAAGACAGACGCTCCAGAGTCAAATCACTAATGACCACTAGAGGGAGCAAAAAGCAAAATCACAACAGGCATCCGCATTACCGTGCAGCTTTCCGGCCCTATGTTCCACATGGAAACTGAAGTCCTGCAGGGCTAAGAACCAACGGGTGACCCTAGCATTTCTACCCTTTGTTTCCCTCATCCATCTAAGTGGGGCATGGTCAGATATTAGTCTGAATTTACGACCCAGCAGATAGTACCGTAACGTGTCCACCGCCCACTTTATGGCCAGACACTCTTTTTCCACGACTGAGTAGTTCTTCTCAGATGAAGACAGCTTTCTACTCAGAGAACAGGATGCTCCTCCCCATGTAGCTCTTGGGAAAGGACTGCTCCTACCCCAACATCTGAGGCATCTGTCTGAAGAATAAATTATTTATTAAAGTCTGGGGCCATCAGAACGGGTTGCTTACACAAAGCCTCTTTCATTTCTTGGAAGGCTGACTCTGTTTCTTCAGACCACTTAACCATTACTGATTTTGTCCCTTTTAGCAGGTCAGTCAGAGGCGCAGCCATCGTGGCGAAGTTTGGGATGAACCTCCTGTAATATCCCACGATTCCCAGGAAGGCTTTAACTTGCTTCTTGGAAACTGGTTTTGGCCATGTTTGAATTGCCTCCACTTTACTGATTTGGGGTTTTATTTCTCCACGACCCACGATGTATCCAAGGTACTTAGCTTCTTCTTTACCCAAGGCACACTTCTTCGGGTTTATTGTAAATCCGGCCTCTCTTATAGCATCAAACACCGCTTGGACCTTTTCCAGATGACTCTCCCAGTCCGGGCTAAAGATGACGATATCATCCAGGCACGCAGCAGCGTATGCCTTATGGGGTGCAAGGATTCTATCCATAGCCCTCTGGAAGGTCGCCGGAGCTCCCTGTAGGCCAAACGGCATCCGGACATACTGGAAGCATCCATCTGGTGTAGAAAACGCCGTCTTCTCCTTGGCTTCCTGTGCCATGGGGATCTGCCAATACCCCTTCGTCAAATCCAAGGTGGTTATGTACCTGGCGGGCCCAAGCCTTTCGATGAGCTCATCAACGCGGGGCATGGGATAAGCGTCAAACTTGGAGACCTCATTCAACTTCCGATAGTCGTTGCAAAACCTCCACTCTCCATCAGGTTTTGGGACCAGGACAATTGGGCTCGACCAACCGCTCTTGGATTCCTCAATGACTCCAAGCTTCAACATACGCTCCACTTCCTTGGAGATAACTTCTCAACGAGCCTCAGGAATACGATAGGGCTTCACGTTCACCCGCACATGTGGCTCTGTTAGGACCTCGTGCTCTATGACCTTTGTGCGTCCTGGCAACTCTGAAAACAGGTCCCTGTTTTTCTGGAGTAACTCCCGGCACTGTTGTTTCTGGGTCTTCGATAGCGTCTCCGCTATAGTAACCGCTCCAACCTCACCTCCTGGGTTGCTTAACAACGATGGAGTTACTGTCGGCTCTCTATCTTGCCACGGCTTGATGAGGTTGACATGATACACTTGGAATGGTTTCCATCTTCCTGGTTGGTGAATTTTATAATTTACTTCACCAAGTTTCTCGACAACCTCATATGGCCCTTGCCATTTGGCCAAGAACTTGCTTTCCACCGTCGGAACTAACACCAGAACTCGGTCTCCGGGATTGAACTGCCTCACTCTTGCAGACCGGTTGTAGACTCTGGCCTGAGCTTCTTGTGCCTGGAGGAGGTGTTCTTTCACAATAGGCATCACTAGGGTTGAGCGACTTTCATTTTTTTAAGATCGAGTAGGGTTTTGGGAAACCCGATTTTGTCCAGAGTCGAGTCGAGTGCAGTCGGCCGATTATCGCTAAAAGTCGGGGATCGACCGAAACACGAAACCCAATGCAAGTCAATGGGGAAGCATAGTCGGCAGTGAGTGGAGGCCAGGAAAACACCTACAGTGCCCATTTTAATGCCAAAAACATCCATTCTTGTTTCTGAAGCTTGCCAATCTTAATTAACTGTATAATAATAGTTGGGCATAAGGAATTGGGGGAAAGTTGTGGGGGGAGTAGGGCTGGCTCAAGTTTTTCGTGGGCCCAGGAAATGCGGACTACGTCACGGCGGTGTTGCAGGGAAAGGTAAGTATTTAAAAGTTGCAAGTGCTGTGATCCTGAGCAAGCAGGGGGGGCCCACTCGTTCGCATTGCCACTGGCACAGGGCCCCTCAAAGTACGGCGGTGTGTTTGCATGGCGGGGGCGCCTCCCACCAGCAGCGACACTTTTGCGTACTCTGAGGGGCCCTGTGCCAGTGACGTCGCCAACGAGTATGCCCCCCCACCTGATGAAGGAACCTGCACTTTCATCTGCACCTTCCTCTTTGTCCCTGTGTAAGGTGGTATAACATGCGGGAAGGGGAACCTTACTTTCAGCAGGGTCAGATTCTGGCTGTGTAGAGTACAAGGGGAATGTAGTGGTCTAGGTCAATGTACCAGCAGACTCATTTAGCAGTGGCTGGGCAATGGGCAGGATGAGGAGGAAACAGATATAGGGCCAAAGAATAAAGTAGGCTACATGCAGTTCAAAATTGGTAACAGGACTAAACAGGCGGCATTGCTTTGTTCAGTGGAGTAGCAAACCCAAGAGCAGCAGACACTGTTTCAAGGGCCTAACCACACTAGTAGGCCAAATGCAGTTTAATATCTGATAGTATAGGGCGAAAGCCAGAATGTGGAAGCTCAGCTTTGTTCAGTTGAGGACAACACCAGGGAGGGGCAGACACCTTTAGTAGGCCGGAAAAGCCTATTGCATTTTTTAAAATGGTAATTTGGAGCAGAAGGTTGAAGCTCAGCTTTATTTAGTTGAGGGCAACACCAGGGAGGGGCAGAAGCCGTTAGTAGGCCCTAACCACCATTTTTTTTTTTTTTAAAACCACTTAATGAGAGCCGGAAGGTTGAAGCTCAGCTTTATTTAGTTGAGGACAACACCAGGGAGGGGCAGAAGCCGTTAGTAGGCCCTAACCACCATTTTTTTTTTAAAACCACATAATGAGAGCCGGAAGGTTGAAGCTCAGCTTTATTTAGTTGAGGACAACACCAGGGAGGGGCAGAAGCCGTTAGTAGGCCCTAACCACCATTTTTTTTTTAAAACCACTTAATGAGAGCCGGAAGGTTGAAGCTCAGCTTTATTTAGTTGAGGACAACACCAGGGAGGGGCAGAAGCCGTTAGTAGGCCCTAACCACCATTTTTTTTTTTTTTAAAACCACATAATGAGAGCCGGAAGGTTGAAGCTCAGCTTTATTTAGTTGAGGACAACACCAGGGAGGGGCAGAAGCCGTTAGTAGGCCCTAACCACCATTTTTTTTTTAAAACCACTTAATGAGAGCCGGAAGGTTGAAGCTCAGCTTTATTTAGTTGAGGACAACACCAGGGAGGGGCAGAAGCCGTTAGTAGGCCCTAACCACCATTTTTTTTTTTTAAACCACATAATGAGAGCCGGAAGGTTGAAGCTCAGCTTTATTTAGTTGAGGACAACACCAGGGAGGGGCAGAAGCCGTTAGTAGGCCCTAACCACCAATTTTTTTTTTTTTAAAACCACTTAATGAGAGCCGGAAGGTTGAAGCTCAGCTTTATTTAGTTGAGGACAACACCAGGGAGGGGCAGAAGCCGTTAGTAGGCCCTAACCAAAGTTGAAGGCCAAATGCAGTTTAATTTCTGATACTATAGGCCGAAAGCCAGAAGGTGGAAGTTCCGATTTAGACAGTGGAGGACAATTTGAATTAGGGACTGCAGACAGACTTAGTAGGCTGTCCCCTGTGGACCATGCATCCACCACATTAACCCATTGCGCCGTAATGGACACGTAATCTTCCGTGGCCATGCCTACAGGTCCATGCGTCTGTTGTCAGGTGCACCTTTGTACTCACAGATTGCCAGAGTGCATGGACAATGCGGTCTTCTACATGCTGGTGGAGGGTTGGGATGGCTTTTCTCGCAAAAGAAGTGTCGACTGGTTAGCTTGTAGCGTGGTACAGCGTAGTCCATCATGGCCTTATTAATAGTAAATAAAATATATAACTAGGCTCTATGAACTTTTAAATAGGTTCCAGGGGTACACGGGCAGCATTGGTGTGGTCAGTGGAGGAGTATTGCAAGTAGGGGCTGCAGACAGGCTATCAAAGGCCTAAAATAACAAACAGTAGGCAGTCATGGCAGTTTTACATCGGTTACATGGATACACAGGCAGGCACTCCAGGCAGCATTGTGCTCAGTGGAGGAGTATTGCAAGTAGGGGCCGCAGACAGGCTATCAAAGGCCTAAAATAACAAACAGTAGGCAGTCATGGCAGTTTTACATCGGTTACATGGATACACAGGCAGGCACTCCAGGCAGCATTGTGGTCAGTGGAGGAGTATTGCAAGTAGGGGCCGCAGACAGGCTATCAAAGGCCTAAAATAACAAACAGTAGGCAGTCATGGCAGTTTTACATCGGTTACATGGATACACAGGCAGCTAGGTGGTGAGTGGAGGAGTATTTAAAGTAAGGACCGCAGACAGGCTATCAAAGGCCTAACATAACAAACAATAGGCTCATGGCAGTTTTACAGCGGTTACATGGATACACGGGCAGGCAGCTTGGTGGTGAGTGGAGGAGTATTTAAAGTATGGACCGCAGACAGGCTTCGAAGGCCTAACACAATAAAATGGGCTGGCTGTAGGCACTTTAAAATTGGTTCCAGGGGTACACGGGCAGCAGTGGTCTGGTCAGTGGAGGACTAGTGGAAGTATGGACCGCAGACAGGCTTCGAAGGCCTAACACAATAAAATGGGCTGGCTGTAGGCACTTTAAAATTGGTTCCAGGGGTACACGGGCAGCAGTGGTCTGGTCAGTGGAGGCCTAGTGGAAGGAGGGACCGCAGACAGGCTTCGAAGGCCTAACACAATAAAATGGGCTGGCTGTAGGCACTTTAAAATTGGTTCCAGGGGTACACGGGCAGCAGTGGTCTGGTCAGTGGAGGCCTAGTGGAAGTATGGACCGCAGACAGGCTTCGAAGGCCTAACACAATAAAATGGGCTGGCTGTAGGCACTTTAAAATTGGTTCCAGGGGTACACGGGCAGCAGTGGTCTGGTCAGTGGAGGCCTAGTGGAAGGAGGGACCGCAGACAGGCTTCGAAGGCCTAACACAATAAAATGGGCTGGCTGTAGGCACTTTAAAATTGGTTCCAGGGGTACACGGGCAGCAGTGGTCTGGTCAGTGGAGGCCTAGTGGAAGGAGGGACCGCAGACAGGCTTCGAAGGCCTAACACAATAAAATGGGCTGGCTGTAGGCACTTTAAAATTGGTTCCAGGGGTACACGGGCAGCAGTGGTCTGGTCAGTGGAGGCCTAGTGGAAGTATGGACCGCAGACAGGCTTCGAAGGCCTAACACAATAAAATGGGCTGGCTGTAGGCACTTTAAAATTGGTTCCAGGGGTACACGGGCAGCAGTGGTCTGGTCAGTGGAGGCCTAGTGGAAGGAGGGACCGCAGACAGGCTTCGAAGGCCTAACACAATAAAATGGGCTGGCTGTAGGCACTTTAAAATTGGTTCCAGGGGTACACGGGCAGCAGTGGTCTGGTCAGTGGAGGCCTAGTGGAAGGAGGGACCGCAGACAGGCTTCGAAGGCCTAACACAATAAAATGGGCTGGCTGTAGGCACTTTAAAATTGGTTCCAGGGGTACACGGGCAGCAGTGGTCTGGTCAGTGGAGGCCTAGTGGAAGTATGGACCGCAGACAGGCTTCGAAGGCCTAACACAATAAAATGGGCTGGCTGTAGGCACTTTAAAATTGGTTCCAGGGGTACACGGGCAGCAGTGGTCTGGTCAGTGGAGGCCTAGTGGAAGGAGGGACCGCAGACAGGCTTCGAAGGCCTAACACAATAAAATGGGCTGGCTGTAGGCACTTTAAAATTGGTTCCAGGGGTACACGGGCAGCAGTGGTCTGGTCAGTGGAGGCCTAGTGGAAGGAGGGACCGCAGACAGGCTTCGAAGGCCTAACACAATAAAATGGGCTGGCTGTAGGCACTTTAAAATTGGTTCCAGGGGTACACGGGCAGCAGTGGTCTGGTCAGTGGAGGCCTAGTGGAAGTATGGACCGCAGACAGGCTTCGAAGGCCTAACACAATAAAATGGGCTGGCTGTAGGCACTTTAAAATTGGTTCCAGGGGTACACGGGCAGCAGTGGTCTGGTCAGTGGAGGCCTAGTGGAAGTATGGACCGCAGACAGGCTTCGAAGGCCTAACACAATAAAATGGGCTGGCTGTAGGCACTTTAAAATTGGTTCCAGGGGTACACGGGCAGCAGTGGTCTGGTCAGTGGAGGCCTAGTGGAAGGAGGGACCGCAGACAGGCTTCGAAGGCCTAACACAATAAAATGGGCTGGCTGTAGGCACTTTAAAATTGGTTCCAGGGGTACACGGGCAGCAGTGGTCTGGTCAGTGGAGGCCTAGTGGAAGGAGGGACCGCAGACAGGCTTCGAAGGCCTAACACAATAAAATGGGCTGGCTGTAGGCACTTTAAAATTGGTTCCAGGGGTACACGGGCAGCAGTGGTCTGGTCAGTGGAGGCCTAGTGGAAGTATGGACCGCAGACAGGCTTCGAAGGCCTAACACAATAAAATGGGCTGGCTGTAGGCACTTTAAAATTGGTTCCAGGGGTACACGGGCAGCAGTGGTCTGGTCAGTGGAGGACTAGTGGAAGTATGGACCGCAGACAGGCTTCGAAGGCCTAACACAATAAAATGGGCTGGCTGTAGGCACTTTAAAATTGGTTCCAGGGGTACACGGGCAGCAGTGGTCTGGTCAGTGGAGGACTAGTGGAAGGAGGGAGCGCAGAAAGGCTTCAAAGGCCTAAAATAACAAACAATAGGCTCATGGCAGTTTTACAGCGGTTACATGGATACACGGGCAGGCAGCTTGGTGGTCAGTGGAGGAGTAGGGACCGCAGACAGGCTATCAAAGGCCTAAAATAACAAACAATAGGCTCATGGCAGTTTTACAGCGGTTACATGGATACACGGGCAGGCAGCTTGGTGCTGAGTGGAGGAGTAGTGCAAGGAGTGTCTGTCCCAGTACTCCCAAAATATAAATAGATGTTAATGTCTCGCAAAACAACCAAAACAAAAAAAAAGATGGCATACTTAGGTACAGGGGTGGGCTCATCTGCTGTGTTTCTGACATAGTAATTTGGCAGTAACTATTTAATGGTGCCAATATAGGACACAGACACAGACTACTTTAAGTTGCATCATAGATGTCTACAAATTTGTATTGTCAGTGCCAGACATTGAATGATGTCAGCGAATAGACTAAAGATTGGTGGAGCTGTGCGACATAATTTTGCACGTAGTACAGCCCAGTTTGAGCTGGGGTAGGGGGGAACTCTCTTGAGGCCGGCGGGACCGCCCCAGGGCCACTCATGTTACAACGGTGTGTCTGACGTTGGGTGCGCACCACCACCGCCAGAGACACTACATTGTACTATGAGGGACCCAGTAGCAATGCCGTCAACCAAAAGCGAGCACACCCACCTCTTCAGACAAACAGCAGTCTCACGGGTGCTTGCGCCAAGTCGCGATACCACGGCCCCGTGTGGGGAGTTTGGCCATTTAGGGAGGTGTAAACATGTCGTATGCTGTACAATCTGCAGCAGCAAATTAGACATTAGAAAAGTAATTCACAGGCAAGAGCTTTTCATAGGAAAGCTAGGTGTCGGCCGGGCAAGGTGGGGCAAAAGATTTTGAAATCCAGTTGTGGTTCATTTTAATGAATGTTAGATCGTCAACATTTTGGGTAGCCAGACGAGTCCTTTTTTCGGTTAATATTGACCCTGCAGCACTGAATACTCTTTCTGATAGGACACTTGCTGCCGGGCAAGCAAGCTCCTGCAATGCATATTCTGCCAATTCTGGCCAGGTGTCTAATTTGGAGGCCCAGTAATCAAATGGGAATGACGGTTGAGGGAGAACATCGATAAGGGATGAAAAATAGTTAGTAACCATACTGGACAAATGTTGTCTCCTGTCACTTTCAATTGATGCAGCAGTACCTGTCCTGTCTGCGGTCATAGCAAAATCACTCCACAACCTGGTCAGAAAACCCCTCTGTCCAACGCCACTTCTGATGTGTGCACCCCTAACACTCCTAGTCTGCTGCCCCCTGGAGCTCGTGTGAGAACGATCACGTGCGCTGTGTGCTGGGAATGCCTGAAGCAAACGGTCAACAAGAGTTGATTGTTTGGTTGCTAATATTAGTTCCAAGTTCTCATGTGGCATAACATTTTGCAATTTGCCTTTATAGCGTGGATCAAGGAGGCAGGCCAACCAGTAATCGTCATCGTTCATCATTTTCGTAATGCGTGTGTCCCTTTGTAGGATACGTAAGGCATAATCCGCCATGTGGGCCAAAGTTCCACTTGTCAAATCTCCGGTTGTGATTGGTTGAGGGGCAGTTGCAGGCAAATCTACGTCACTTGTGTCCCTCAAAAAACCAGAACCCGGCCGTGACACGCAACCAATTTCCTGTGCCCCCGTGAAAGTTTCCGCATTAAAAATATACTCATCCCCATCATCCTCCTCGTCCTCCACCTCCTCTTCGCCCGCTACCTCGTCCTGTACACTGCCCTGACCAGACAATGGCTGACTGTCATCAAGGCTTCCCTCTTCCTCTGGTGCAGACGCCTGCTCCTTTATGTGCGTCAAACTTTGCATCAGCAGACGCATTAGGGGGATGCTCATGCTTATTACGGCGTTGTCTGCACTAACCAGCCGTGTGCATTCCTCAAAACACTGAAGGACTTGACACATGTCTTGTATCTTCGACCACTGCACACCTGACAACTCCATGTCTGCCATCCTACTGCCTGCCCGTGTATCCTCCCACAAATAAATAACAGCACGCCTCTGTTCGCACAGTCTCTGAAGCATGTGCAGTGTTGAGTTCCACCTTGTTGCAACGTCTATGATTAGGCGATGCTGGGGAAGGTTCAAAGACCGCTGATAGGTCTGCATACGGCTGGCGTGTACAGGCGAACGTCGGATATGTGAGCAAAGTGCACGCACTTTGAGGAGCAGGTCGGAGAACCCAGGATAAGTTTTCAATAAGCACTGCACCACCAGGTTTAAGGTGTGAGCCAGGCAAGGAATGTGTTTCAGTTGGGAAAGGGAGATGGCAGCCATGAAATTCCTTCCGTTATCACTCACTACCTTGCCTGCCTCAAGATCTACTGTGCCCAGCCACGACTGCGTTTCTTGTTGCAAGAACTCGGACAGAACTTCCGCGGTGTGTCTGTTGTCGCCCAAACACTTCATAGCCAATACAGCCTGCTGACGCTTGGCAGTAGCTGGCCCATAATGGGACAACTGGTGTGCAACAGTGTCATCTGCCGATGGAGTGGTTGGCCGACTGCGTTCTGTGGAAGAGCTGTAGCTTCTGCAGGAGGACGAGGAGGAGGAGGAGGGGGTGCGAACGCCTACAGCCAACTGTTTCCTAGACCGTGGGCTAGGCACAACTGTCCCTAAATTGATGTCGCCTGTGGACCCTGCATCCACCACATTCACCCAGTGTGCCGTGATGGACACATAACGTCCCTGGCCATGCCTACTGGTCCATGCATCTGTAGTCAGGTGCACCTTTGTACTCACAGATTGCCTGAGTGCATGGACGATGCGCTGTTTAACATGCTGGTGCAGGGCTGGGATGGCTTTTCTGGAAAAAAAGTGTCGACTGGGTAGCTCGTATCGTGGTTCAGCGTACTCCATCAGGGCTTTGAAAGCTTCGCTTTCAACTAACCGGTAGGGCATCATCTCTAACGAGATTAGTCTAGCTATGTGGGCGTTAAAACCCTGTGTACGCGGATGCGAGGATAAGTACTTCCTTTTTCTAACCAGAGTCTCATGTAGGGTGAGCTGGACTGGAGAGCTGTAGATCGTGGAACTTTCGGGTGTGCCGGTGGACATGGCAGACTGAGAGACGGTTGGAGACGGTATTGTTTCCGCCGGTGCCCTACATGCAATATTTCCTCCTACAAAACTGGTGATTCCCTGACCCTGACTGCTTTTGGCTGGCAAAGAAACCTGCACAGATACTGCCGGTGGTGCGGAAAATGGTGGCCTTACAGTGACGGAAGGGATGTTGCGTTGCTGACTAGCTTCATTGGCCGAGGGTGCTACAACCTTGAGGGACGTTTGGTAGTTAGTCCAGGCTTGAGAATGCATGGTGGTTAAGTGTCTATGCATGCAACTAGTATTTAGACTTTTCAGATTCTGACCTCTGCTTAAGCTAGTTGAACATTTTTGACAGATGACTTTGCGCTGATCAGTTGGATGTTGTTTAAAAAAATGCCAGACTGCACTCTTCCTAGACTCTGATCCCTTTTCAGGGATTGCAGACTGAGCTTTAACCGGATGGCAACGCTGTGCTCCAACAGGTTTTGGCTTTGACACGCGTTTTGGTCCAGATACGGGCCCGGCAGATGGAACCTGTTGCGATGTTGATGCCTGCTGCGGCCCCTCCTCCACCTCCGCTTCTGAACTACTGCCGCCTGCACCCTGTTCCCCCAATGGCTGCCAATCGGGGTCAATAACTGGGTCATCTATTACCTCCTCTTCGAGCTCGTGTGCAACTTCGTCTGTGTCACTGTGTCGGTCGGTGGTATAGCGTTCGTGGCGGGGCAACATAGTCTCATCAGGGTCTGATTGTGGATCTGTACCCTGAGAGGGCAATGTGGTGGTCTGAGTCAAAGGAGCAGCATAGTACTCTGGCTGTGGCTGTGCATCAGTGCACTCCATGTCAGAATATACTTGTAATGGGCATGGCCTGTTAAATGTTTCACTTTCTAAGCCAGGGACGGTATGTGTAAAGAGCTCCATGGAGTGACCCGTTGTGTCGCCTGCTGCATCCTTCTCTCTTGTTGTAGTTTTTGCTGAGGAGGACAAGGAAGCGACTTGTCCCTGACCGTGAACATCCACAAGCGACGCGCTGCTTTTACATTTACCAGTTTCGGAAGAGGAGGCAAAAGAGCTAGAGGCTGAGTCTGCAATGTAAGCCAAAACTTGCTGTTGCTGCTCCGCCTTTAAAAGCGGTTTTCCTACTCCCAGAAAAGAGAGCGTTCGAGGCCTTGTGTAGCCTGACGACGAAACTGGCTCCACAGCTCCAGACTTAGGTGGAATATTTTTATCCCCACGACCACCTGATGCTCCACTACCACTACCATCATTACCAGCTGACAATGAACGCCCACGACGACCTCTTGCACCAGACTTCCTCATTGTTTTAAAATCTTAACCAAAGTAACTTTATTTGTTGCTATCAAACAACTTACACGGTGAGCTATAACTTCAGTATGATTTCAATATCCCTTAACAGGTTGGTGAGACCACAAGGAAAATCAGGCACAATGTTACACACTCTGTTTTCTGTGGCACAAAATCACAGAGATGACACACACGCAGGACTGTCACTCAAGCACTAATGTCAATATTAATCTCCCACCTAATTTATTTATTTTTTTTTCTCAGGGAGACTTTAGAAACCAAATAATATTAAAAAAAAAAAAAAAAAGGCTTTCTATGGCCCACAATTAGAGAGAGAGAGGTGGCACAACCAGGAGTCAAGACTGGCGCACAAGCTGAAAGGGCAATATTACTCTCCCACTGTTTTTTATGTTTTTTTTGTTTTTTTCAGGGAGACTTTAGAAACCAAATAATATTAAAAAAACCAAAAAAAAAAAAGGCTTTCTATGGCCCACTGAATGAAAGGGAGAGAGGTGGCACACCCAGGAGTCAAGACTGGCACACAAGCTGAAAGGGCAATATTACTCTCCCACTGTTTTTTTAGGTTTTTTTTTTTTTTTCAGGGAGACTTTAGAAACCCAATAATATTTAAAAAAAAAAATAAATAGGCTTTCTATGGCCCACTGAATGAGAGGGAGAGAGGTGGCACACCCAGGAGTCAAGACTGGCACACAAGCTGAAAGGGCAATATTACTCTCCCACTGTTTTTTTATGTATTTTTTGTTTTTTCAGGGAGACTTTAGAAACCCAATAATATTTAAAAAAAAAAATAAATAGGCTTTCTATGGCCCACTGAATGAGAGGGAGAGAGGTGGCACACCCAGGAGTCAAGACTGGCACACAAGCTGAAAGGGCAATATTACTCTCCCACTGTTTTTTTAGGTTTTTTTTTTTTTTCAGGGAGACTTTTGAAACCAAATAATATTAAAAAAAAAAAAAAAAAAAAAATATAGGCTTGCTATAGCCCACTGAATGATAGCGCACACACAGCAGTGGCACACAAGCCCTGACTGAGGCCAATATTTTTCTCCCACTGATTGATGTAGTGTTTCTGTGTTGAGGTAGATTTTAGAACACAAATCACGGAAAAAATAAATAGGCTTTCTATGGCCCACTCAGTGAGAGATGGCACACACAGGGATGGCACTGTAGCAGAAATGCCAATCTTAATCTCCCACAAAAAAAAAACAAAAAAAAAAAAAAACTGTCCTACAATTACTATCTCCCTGCAGTAATGTAAGCCAGGTATGGCAGGCAGCAATAGGAGTGGACTGATGCACAAATTAAATAAAAAGTGTGGACAAACAAAAAAGATAGCTGTGCAGAAAGGAAGGAACAAGAGGATATGTGCTTTGAAAAAAGCAGTTGGTTTCCACAGTGGCGTACACACAGCAATACAGCTATCACGGAGCCTTCTAGGGCAGCCCAATGAGCTACAGCGCTGAGGGGAAAAAAAAAAAAAAATAGCTTCCACTGTTCCTGCACACCGAAGGTGGTGTTGGACAGTGGAAATCGCTGCAGCACAAGCGGTTTGGTGGTTAGTGGACCCTGCCTAACGCTCTCCCTGCTTCTGACGAAGCGGCAGCAACCTGTCCCTAAGCTCAGATCAGCAGCAGTAAGATGGCGGTCGGCGGGAACGCCCCTTTATAGCCCCTGTGACGCCGCAGACAGCAAGCCAATCACTGCAATGCCCTTCTCTAAGATGGTGGGGACCAGGATCTATGTCATCACGCTGCCCACACTCTGCGTTCACCTTCATTGGCTGAGAAATGGCGCTTTTCGCGTCATTGAAACGCGACTTTGGCGCGAAAGTCGCGTACCGCATGGCCGACAAGCACAGGGGTCGGATCGGGTTTCATGAGACGCCGACTTAGCCAAAAGTCGGCGACTTTTGAAAATGATCGACCCGTTTCGCTCAACCCTAGGCATCACCTTTGCAATCCTCTGCTGCATCAGGGCCACATGCTCAATGACGCTTCTGTGGGGCGTGACTTCGGCTTCCCAGGTTTCCTTGGCTATATCCAGGAGTCCTCGTGGATGTCGGCCATATAGAAGCTCAAACGGTGAGAATCCTGTGGAGGCCTGTGGAACTTCATGAATAGAAAACATCAGGTAGGGTAAGAGACAATCCCAGTCTCTACCATCTTTCTCTATAGCTTTTCTCAGCATGCTCTTCAGTGTCTTGTTAAATCTCTCAACAAGGCCATCTGACTGGGGATGGTACACCGAGGTCCTCAACTGGGAGATTTTAAGGGCTTTGCATAACTCCCTCATCACCTTGCTCATGAAAGGTGTCCCCTGGTCAGTCAGGATCTCTTTTGGCAGACCTGTCCGGGAAAAGACATGGACCAACTCGCGGGCTATATTCTTCGAGGAAGAATTTCTCAGAGGAATTGCCTCAGGATAGCATGTGGCATAGTCCAGGATGACTAATATATACTGATGGCCCCGGGCTGATTTAACTAAGGGACCGACCAAGTCCATGGCAATTCTCTCGAATAGCACCTCAATAATGGGCAGTGGCACAAGGGGGTTCCAGAAATGAGGAGTGGGAGCAGTTAGTTGACATGTAGGGCAGGACTTGCAATAGTTCACTATTTCCCGGTGACACCCAGGCCAATAGAACCTCTGCACAACCCGTTCCTGTGTTTTTTCCACCCCTAGGTGTCCACCCAAGATGTGGGAATGGGCCATGTCCAACACCTTCCATCTGTACGGACCCGGCACTACTGCTCTACCAACTCCTCCCTTATGTTCGTGACCCGGTACAACAACTACCCCCTCATCAGAAAATGGGGAAATCTTGTGTCTGCGCCCGGTTCCTGTACCACCCCGTCAATAACTGTGACATTATTAAAGGCTTCCCTCAGAGTGGGGTCCCTATGTTGGGCAGTCCCAAAATTTTCACCGGTTACCTCTAACTCCATAATGTCAGATGCAGGGGACACTTCCTCCTCATCCCCAACCAGAACACAAAAAGGAAACCTGTCTGACTCCGGGTGTGGCGACACCCTTCCAGGGTTCATTGGTTCCCTACTCTTGCTAGGGAGCTCAGAACCTTTTCCCCACAAATCCCAAAACAAACAGAAATCCCGGCCAATAATTATAGGGTGCAACAAGTCCTGCACGACGCCGACTATGTGGGACTCAGTGCCACATGCCGTTTCAATCTCCACCCTGGCCAAAGGGTAGTCCTTTGCATCACCATGTATGCACCGCACTCCAACCTTCTTTCCCGGGAGCAGGTGGAGAGGAAACGTGGCCCTCACCAGGGTCACCAGGCTCCCTGAGTCTAACAGTGCCGTTACTGCTCGACCGTTCACCTTTACGGGACACGCTTGAGGTCCCTCGTTGGGCGGAGAGTTCACACTGCAGGCTGGATACGCATAGTATGAACAACGGTGTCCCATGCTGCAGTCCATCTGCTCAGTGGTCTGGGAACAACGGGCAGCTATATGTCCTGGCCGGTGGCACCTCCAACAGATAACATCACCCGTAGGGACCTTGGCCACCACCTCCCCCGCCCTTTGTGACCTTGGACGCGCCACCCCTTTTTGGGACTCAGCTCCCTTCTGGGACCCCCAGTACGGCATGGGTTGCCTCCCGGAGGAGCCTTCCAACCCTTGGTATCTCTCAACCAGTCCGATCAGCTCGTCGGCATTCTGGGGAGCACCCTGGGCAACCCAAGTCTGTATGGACCCCGGGAGGGAATGCACAAACCGATCCATCATCACCAGTTCCACCATCTGTGCAGGTGTACACGACTCTGGCTGCAGCCATTTCTGGACCAGGTGCAACAGATCAAACATTTGAGAGCGAGGCGGTTTGTCCCGGTGATAGGCACAGCTGTGAACTCGCTGTGCCCTGACAGTCAATGTCACCCCCAAACGTGCGAGAATCTCGACTTTCAATTTGTGATACTCTTTGGCATCCTGCAAGGTCAAATCATAGTACGCCTTCTGGGGTTCTCCCGTCAGGTATGGCGCCAGTACCTCTGTCCACTGCTCTGGCGCAAGTTTTTCCCTCTCAGCGACCCTCTCAAACACCGTCAGGAAGGCCTCAACATCATCCCCGGGAGTCATTTTCTGCAATGCGCGTCTTACCGTCTTCCGGACGTGGGTGTCATCAGCCAAACCTGGGGTTGGGGCACTCGACTTGCCCTGGATGGCGGCTGCCAGAAGCTGCTGGCTCTGTTGTATCTGCTGCATCAACAGCCTGTTGGTCTCTTGCTGCCGTTGCTCCTGCTGGCTCTGCCGTTGCTCCTGCTGTGACTGCAACTGGACCAAGTGTTTCAGCAGTTCCTCCATTTTCCCCGGCTGGCTTACAACGGACTTGACCCAGGACATTCAATAACAGACTTTTTGTCTCCGCTGGGAACGCTGCCCGCACGTCTACCACCAATTGTAGGGATGTCACTCACTCAGGTGCGATGGCTGACACTCAGGAGGCACATTCCTTTAAAGTTCAGAGGGTTTATTGCGTCATAAACCACATGGAAAAATAACAGCAAACCAAAATAGCCTTAAGTTCAGGAAAAGAAAACAAAGTGTCCAGTCCACCAGGCTTACTCTTGTAGCCTTAACACACTCAGGAGGGTTTCACCTCCAACACATATCCCCTGTATTAAGCATTTTGCCTGTCTTATATAGAGCTAACCACACCCAGTAACCCATCACATGATTAGCCATGTGGTATGACATCACCACAGGTCCTGAAGCAGATATATATACATGGTTATATACAATAAAGACATACACCGGGCTACATTACAGCAACAAGGCACTTATGTGGCACATACCTCCCGTCGACTACACACCCTTTAGCCATGCTACAGCCTTTAACGGTTCGTCCAGTCTCGGGCATGCCTGCAGCTGATTTTCTGTCCACAGAGTTCTCAAAGATTTGGGAGGAGACCAAGAGAGCCCTGGTTAATGCGGGAGATAGGATGAAGAGATATGCTGACAAACGGTGCATGGACTCTCCTCCAAAGGCTACTTTCACACTAATCCATCGGTACAGGCCGTCGCAAACCGTCGGACCTACATATCGATGGACAGTGTGTTAATTAAGCACAACGGGGGCAGCGGAAGCAGTTTTTCAACGCATCCGCTGCCCCATTGTAATGTCCGGGGAGGAGGGGGCGGAGTTTTGGCCGCGCATGTGCGGTTGGAAATGGCAGACACGATGCACAAAAAAAGTTACATGTAACTTTTTTTTGTGCCGACGGTCCGCCAAAACACGACGGATGCGACGTGTGACCATACGTCGCAATGCGTCGCTAATGCAAGCCTATGGAGAAAAAACGCATCCTGCGGGCAACTTTGCAGGATGCGTTTTTTCTCCGAAATGACGCATTCCGATGTACAGCAAACAACGCTAGTGTGAAAGTAGCCTTATTGTTCCAGTGATACTGTGCCTCGCTGGTATCTCTGGGATTCCGTTGTCTGCACATGCGCAGAGGGTCCCTTTGGCTCACTCCTTCAGCACAGCATTCTGGGGGAGGGTCATGACCCAGAAGCTCCTCCCTGTCATGGCAGCCACCACCAGGTATATCTGACTGTCTTCTGTCCAGGGTAAGTGCCTGAGTATCGCCTGTGTGTCCTGGTTATTCTGTTTGGTGTCGCCGCTGACATTCCTGCATTTTGGTCTTCTCTGCCCTGACCCCTGCCTGTACGCTTTCCAGCGTGCACTCTACCCTGACACCTGCCTGTACGCTTTCCAGCGTGCACTCTTCTCAGATCTCAGCACTGAATGCTCTCCAGCGTGCGCCCTACCCTGTCCTTAGCCTGTCAGTATTCCTGGTTTTCTAAGTCGCCTTGTGAATGATTTTGCCCTTTGTTAAGATGGAGTTTGCTGTTTTTGTCTGCCCTACTTCCTGTTCGTTTGTTTAAAACCCGGGTCAGGTGTCAGCCTCTTTGCTGGAGTATTCTGATTCTGTTCTCCTTCAGCTCAGCTGCTGGTTCTGAGTGTGTCTCTGTCTCTGTCTCTGTCTCTGTCTCTGTCTCTGTCTCTGTCTCTGTCTCTGTCTCTGTCTCTGTCTCTGTCTCTGTCTCTGTCTCTACCTCTAGCTCTGGCTCTGGACATTTCCTGCATTTGTAAGCTACACTCTCTAGGTTATCATTAGTTTGGTGACTTGGAACTTAACCCACGGTTCACTCCTTCTGGTAAGAACTGTGTTTTTGGAACTTTGTTTCGGGACTGTGTGTTGCTACTTAATCCTTTATTTACTCCCCCTGGTGGGAGCTGTTGGAAACAACACCAGTATAATACTTTAATGTGAACCTGTTTCTGAACTTACCCGTGTTTATGCCACATCTGGGATCAACTTGTGAACTAGTTTCTGGACTTACCCGTGTTCATGCCACACCTGGGATGAACTTGTGGACTTGTTCTGGACTTCCCTGTGTTTAATTCATACCTGGATTTGACTCTTTCTGTGCCGACAGTGTTTGGATCTGCACCACGTCACCTATCACACTCACCTTGCTGAGGACTCTGCCTTAAGAACTCCACCGATTTGTTGTATATATTTCAAGGACTCGTTTCATTTCAGGACACTGGGGGTTATCAGTATATTGTTTTGGGTGTTATTGCTGTTGTACAAATACACTATTTGCACTAAAGAAACCCGTCTCTGTCTGTTCATTGCCCCATGCTATCAGAATCCTTGAGTTCCTACAATAGTATTACAGGATGATCAGGGGCGTAACAACAGTCCTGCGGGCCCCGGTGCGAACTTTTGAATGGGCCCCCCCCCCCAAAAAAAAAAAAAAAAATGATATACAGACACACGCATACAATGTTAAACTAAGAAGTAAATATCTATTGCAATTCCTTTATGTATGAGTGGTCGCCTATATACACTGCAGGGGCAGATAGTATAGAGCTTTATGTATGAGTGGTCACCTATATACACTGCAGGGCAGATAGTATAGAGCTTTGTGTGTGAGTGGTCACCTATATACACTGCAGGGGCAGATAGTATAGAGCTTTATGTATGAGTGGTCACCTATATACACTGCAGGGCAGATAGTATAGAGCTTTGTGTGTGAGTGGTCACCTATATACACTGCAGGGCAGATAGTATAGAGCTTTGTGTGTGAGTGGTCACCTATATACACTGCAGGGCAGATAGTATAGAGCTTTGTGTGTGAGTGGTCACCTATATACACTGCAGGGGCAGATAGTATAGAGCTTTGTGTGTGAGTGGTCACCTATATACACTGCAGGGGCAGATAGTATAGAGCTTTGTGTGTGAGTGGTCACCTATATACACTGCAGGGGCAGATAGTATAGAGCTTTGTGTGTGAGTGGTCACCTATATACACTGCAGGGGCCGAATATCTGAGCTGTAAGCAGTGCATTCTGGGTCTAACAGGGCCAAGGCCGGATATATAATACACGTGGGGCGTCTCCGACAGGGTAAACCAGCTGTAACCCATCCAAGCCCGGTCATCTGCCTGCAGCACAGCACGCCCCTTATGGAGCGGGGCGGACATCCGGCATAAGATGACTAGTAGCCCGTACCTGAGCTGCAGGCCCCTCTCTTCGTCCTCATGGCCGTTCAGGACCCTCCGCAGCTTATCCATGCCTCCCTCTGCACGACACCACGCTCCACCAGTGACAAACCGTACAGCTGGCCACCTTCACGTCCTGTCACGTGATGACAACAGCATGTGACTCGCTTGACGGCAATCTCAGCCTGGTGTACGGAACTGCGACGTGCATGGCCCCTCCCCCACAGCGTGTACGGAAGCCCGTGGGTTCAACCTAACACTGAATTTACAGGACGAAATGTGCAGCGTGCGCTCACGGAGATACCCTGACAAGTTGACCTCAGGTCGCAGAGGTCGCGGCGGCACCGGGCCCTCTTTTGGGCCCGGGCCCTGGTGCAGCCGCGACCTCTGCGACCCCGGTAGTTCCGCCCCTGAGGATGATCCAGCCTAAAAAAAGGATTCTACTGGGGCAATGACAGAGACATGGGTACACAAGATGTTTGCTATGATTAACTCCTTGCAGCAGGAGGTGGCGGCTATACAAAATAAAGGCCCCGTCTCACATAGCGAGATTGCTAGCGAGATCGCTGCTGAGTCACAAGTTTTGTGACGCAACAGCGACCTCAGTAGCGATCTCGCTATGTGTGACACGTACCAGCGACCAGGCCCCTGCTGTGAGATCGCTGGTCGTGTCGGAATGGCCTGGGCCGTTTTTTGGTCGTTGAGGTCCCGCTGACATCGCTGAATCGGTGTGTGTGACACCGATCCAGCGATGTCTTCACTGGTAACCAGGGTAAACATCAGGTTACTAAGCGCAGGGCCGCGCTTAGTAACCCGATGTTTACCCTGGTTACCAGCGTAAATGTAAAAAAAACCAAACAGTACATACTCACCATCTGATGTCCGTCAGGTCCCTTGCCGTCTGCTTCCCACACTGACTGAGCGCCGCAAAGTGAAAGTGAAAGTACAGCACAGCGGTGACGTCACCGCTGCGCTCTGCTCTCACTGTACGGCAGGAAGCAGACGGCAAGGGACCTGACGGACATCAGATGGTGAGTATGTACTGTTTGTTTTTTTTGGTAACCAGGGTAAACATCGGGTTACTAAGCGCGGCCCTGCGCTTAGTAACCCGATGTTTACCCTGGTTACCCGGGTGCTGCAGGGGGACTTCGGCATCGTTGAAGACAGTTTCAACGATGCCGAAGTCGTTCCCCTGATCGTTGGTCGCTGGAGAGAGCTGTCTGTGTGACAGCTCCCCAGCGACCACACAGCGACTTACCAACGATCACGGCCAGGTCGTATCGCTGGTCGTGATCGTTGGTAAATCGCTATGTGTGACGGGGCCTTTAGATTAGAGACATGGACTCCTGGGCTAACCACAATGCGCAGGTGTTTGGTCAGCGCTCTCCAGGATTTACGTACCCTGGTAGAAGCTCAGGTTACACCACCTGCTTAGCATACACCACCTGTTCAGCATACACCACCCACCGGTATGCCTAAATTGCCTCCTTTCCGGTTTAATGGTGACCGAAGTCAATTCTGCGGGTTTGTTAATCAATGCATATTATTTTTTGATGTACGTGCCTCCTATCAGTCAGATAGATCTAAGGTACTATGTATTATTATATTGTTGACTTCACGGGCACTGGCTTGGGCAAATCCTATGATTGAAAGTCGTGATGTACGTCTAAATAATTTGGATGATTTTCTGGCAGCTATGGCGCAAATGTTTGATGATCCCAACCGCCGTGCCTCTGCTGAAAAATCCTTGCTTTCCTTACGCCAGGGGAAACGTTCAGCCATAGAGTATATTACTGAATTTAAGAGGTTAGTAGTGGATACGAACTGGGATGATAATGCTTTATTACCAATTTTCAGGAAAGGGTTGTCCAGTACAATCAATGATGAGCTAGCTCGCTCAGAGTTTCCACAGGAGTTTGAGTTATTTTTACAACACTGTGTGCGTGTTGATATCCGCCTAACTGAACGCAGACAAGAGAAATGGGCGTCTTCAAATCGCATCACTAATTTTACTCTTCCGTCTAGGGAAACTACCAGCCAGAACCCGCGGGAAGCTGAGGAGGTGCCTATGCAAGTGGACTCTCTACAAAAACGTGAGTAACGAACGCCGTGAATATCGGTTTCGTGAGCGCTTATGTTTTTGCTGCGGTCAATCGGATCATTTCCTTATTGTCCTAAATGTCCCAGGCGACCTAACAAAGTGTTGGCGGCAGTAGGGGACTATGACAATATGGACAATGAGTCAGAAGTTTCGGAGACCAGTTTACATATAGATGCTGTGGTTCCCCTAACAGTGATGCCGACTTCCCCTAAAGATCAAGGGGAGAAATACTCACATTGTTCTCTTCCTATTCAGATTCTGTGGGAGGGACAGTGGATACCAAGTTCTGCTATGATAGACTCTGGAGCAGGTGGAAATTTCATGGATTCTTCTTTTGCCAGGGAACATGGTATTAAGACACAACTAAGAGCCTCACCAGTCACCATGGAAATGGTGGATGGTTCTCCATTAGTTTCCGGACCAGTAGACCGGGAGAGGGTGCTTCTGAAGTGTAAGATGGAACCAGACCATCAGGATACACTTTCCTTTATGTTAATATCTTCTCCTCATTTTCCTGTAATTTTAGGAATTCCCTGGTTACGGTCACAGAATCTAAGCGTCAATTGGGAAACCAAGGAGATATCCTTCCTTCCGAAGTGTAGCCCTACCATCAGTCCACAGGTAATGGCTCCAGTTACCCAGAATTTGGAGAAAACGAAACAGGTATCTACTCTCCCTCTGGTTTACCAGGAATTCTCGGACATTTGTGACAAAAGGAAGGCTGACCAACTCCCTCCACATAGACCTTATAGTCGACTGCCCCATAGAGCTGCTTCCTGGGGCAGCAATTCCTTTCGGCCATGTTTACCCGTTGTCAGCTCCAGAATTAAAGACATTACGAGAATACATAGATGAAAATTTAGCCAAAGGGTTTATCCGACCATCCTTTTCACCACCAGGATCCCGCATTTTCTTTTTAAAAAAGAAAGATGGCACTCTAAGACCTTGTATTGACTACCGGGAGCTAAACAAGGTAACCATTCGTAACAGGTACCCGTTGCCTTTAATTCCTGAATTGTTGGAGAGAGTTTGCCAAGCTAAAATATTTACCAAATTAGATCTTCACGGGGCATATCATTTACTCCGTATACGTCCTGGAGACGAATGGAAGACAGCTTTCAGATGTCGGTATGGACATTTTGAATATTTAGTGATGCCATTCGGACTCTGTAACGCTCCTGCTGCTTTCCAACACTTAGCCAATGATATCTTCAGGCATTTACTGGATCATTATGTAGTAATTTACCTGGATGACATCTTGATTTTCTCTGATTCACTACAGGAACATCAGGAACATGTCAAGACCGTGCTCAGACGTTTGAGAGATAATCATTTGTACATCAAACTCGAAAAGTGTGAATTTCATTGCTCCAAGATTCAATTTTTAGGCGATGTTATTTCTCTCCAGGGATTGAATATGGAGTCCAGCAAGATCCAGGCGATCATAGATTGGCCGGTACCAGGAAACATCAAAGAGGTACAAAGATTCATTGGTTTTGCCAACTTTTATAGACGTTTTATCCGGAATTTTTCAGAAATTGTCCGTCCCATCACTCTCCTCACTAAGAAGGGGAAGAAGTTTGTATGGTCTTCGCAAGCCCACGAAGCCTTTGATCGCCTCAAGGTTTGTTTTACCACGGCTCCGATACTGACGCACCCGGATCCTGCTCTGCCTTTTGTCGTGTAGGTGGATGCTTCTGACTGTGCACTGCGTGCAATCCTCTCCCAACGAACCGGAGACAAAGGTTTGTTGCACCCGTGTGCCTTCTTTTCTCGCAGGTTGTCATCTGCTGAACTGGACTATGATATTGCAGATAAGGAACTTTTGGCAATCATTTCCGCCTTTAAGGAATGGAGACACCATTTGCAAGGAGCAACTCAACAGGTAGTGGTGCTCACAGATCACCGTAATCTGGAATTCCTTATGTCCGCCAGATGTCTTTCTCCTCGACAAGCTAGTTGGAGTTTGTTCTTGAACCAGTTTGATTTTATCATCTCGCACCGCCCAGGTTCACGTAATGGGAAAGCCGATGCACTATCCCAAATCCACATGATGGACTACGTGCCTGGGACCCCGTCTAAGACCATCTTGTCTGATGCCAATTTCATGGGAGTGCTCCAGGACTGGGACTTGTGGGAGGAAATCAAGCTGGCCTATGATGGTGACGTATTTCTTGCTGCCCCACCTGACAATGTGAATCTTGTCTTTCAGAATGGTGTATGGCTTAGAGAGCGCTGTATTTATGTTCCTGAGGCTGTGAGACTTCAAATTCTCAAATTGGTCCATGACTCCGTATTGGCTGGTCATCGGGGGGTACAGAAGACGCAGAAATTTTTAAGTTGATTTTTCTGGTACCTACCTGCTTGAAGGATGTGAATGACTATGTCCGCTCTTGTGAGGTTTGTGCCCGGTACAAGGTTCCTCGTGTTTCACCTACTGGCCTTCTTAAGCCACTACCAGTACCATCTCACCCTTGGGGGTCTATTTCGATGGACTTTATTGTGGAGTTACCCACCTCTGGCGGTAAAAATACTATTTTGGTGGTAGTGGACCGTTTAACGAAGGCTGCTCATTTTATTCCTTTCACTGGTCTTCCCTCAGCTACAGAGACAGTGGATCTGGTTATCCAGAACGTTTTCCGGCTGCATGGGGTACCAGATGAGATCATCTCTAAATACAATTTACCTCCAGGTTTTGGAAATGATTTTGTTCTGCGCTCCACATTAATGTTTGCTTGTCTTTTGCATACCACCCTCAGACCAATGGGCAGACTGAACGGACCAATCAAACCTTGGAGCAATATCTACGCTGTTACGTCAGTCATTTGCAGGATGATTGGCTGAAGCTACTTCCACTAGCGGAATTTTTGTATAACAACTCACAGAGCAGTTCCACAAAGGTAACGCCTTTTTTCGCCAATCTGGGATATCATCCAAATATTTTGCCTAGGTCTCCAGTTGCTACTTCGGTACCGGCAGTTCAAGACAGAGTGGCGGTGTTGCAACGTAATCTTGAAGTTTTGAAAGACTCCCTGACCGCAGCACAGGAGCGTTACAAGAAGTCGGCCGATAGATTCTGGAAACCGGCACCCATGTATTCCACCAAGAATCTAAAATTGGGTGTTCCTTCGCAGAAACTGGGACAGAAGTTCATCGGTCCATTCAAGATCACCGGGATTGTGAGCTCTGTTGCTTGTCAGCTGAAGCTGCCACGAACTCTAAAGGTACACCCAGTATTTCATGTTTCTTTATTAAAACCAGTCTCTCTTAACACATTTCAGGGACGTATCGTACCTCCTCCTCCACCAGTGTTGGTTGATTGCGAAGAACAATTTGTGGTACAGGACATTATCGATTCAAGACTTCATAGGAACCGCCTTCAGTATCTAGTTAGATGGCAGGGTTACTCTCCTGAAAATGATTCTTGGGAACCAGTAAGTAACATCAATGCTCCCCTGAAGGTTGCTCAATTTCATCGTAGATACCCAGACAAGCCTGGTCCAGGTTCGTGATGAGGCCGTTTCTAGGGGGGAGTAATGTCAGTATTCCGGGTTTTCTAAGTCGCCTTGTGAATGATTTTGCCCTTTGTTAAGATGGAGTTTGCTGTTTTTGTCCGCCCTACTTCCTGTTCGTTTGTTTAAAACCCGGGTCAGGTGTCAGCCTCTTTGCTGGAGTATTCTGATTCTGTTCTCCTTCAGCTCAGCTGCTGGTTCTGAGTGTTTCTCTACCTCTGGCTCAGGATATTTCCTGCATTTGTAAGCTACACTCTCTAGGTTATCATTAGTCTGCTGACTTGGAACTTAACCCTCGGTTCACTCCTTCTGGTAAGAACTGTGTTTTTGGAACTTTGTTTCGGGACTGTGTGTTGCTACTTAATACTTCATTTACTCCCTCTGGTGGGAGCTGTTGGAAACAACACCAGTATAATACTTTAATGTGAACCTGTTTCTGAACTTACCCGTGTTCATGCCACACCTGGGATGAACTTGTGGACTTGTTCTGGACTTCCCTGTGTTTAATTCATACCTGGATTTGACTCTTTCTGTGCCGACAGTGTTTGGATCTGCACCACGTCACCTATCACACTCACCTTGCTGAGGACTCTGCCTTAAGAACTCCACCGATTTGCTGTATATATTTCAAGGACTTGTTTCATTTCAGGACACTGTGGGTTATCAGTATATTGTTTTGGGTGTTATTGCTGTTGTACAAATACACTATTTGCACTAAAGAAACCCGTCTCTGTCTGTTCATTGCCCCATGCTATCAGAATCCTTGAGTTCCTACAATAGTATTACATAGCCCTGTACACCTCTCAGCATGCACTTTGCCCTGTCCTCAGCCCTGTGCATCTTCTGGTATGTGCTCCATCCTGCCCGGATCTCGGCGCACCTCCAGCCCACACTCTGCCCAGTCCTGATCCCGTTCCCGGAGATCCCAGTTCTGTTCCTGCCCTGTGTCCTAAGCTTTCCTGGTCTTGCTCTCCCGCTCCTGCTACCAGTCCCTTACGTGCTCCCAGTCCTGTCTCCTACGAGCCGACCCTCAGGTACTTGCCCTTGCGGTGATTTTACCCTGGGCCTGCCCCTAACGCTCCCAGTATAGGGGTCAGTTCCACCTGGCCAGCTCGCCCGGGGTCAGTTGGTTCCACAAGCCAGTGGGTCCACTCTTGGAATCGTGACATCTTGGTTGGGTGTCCATCTGCTGGATTGGATGTAGTGGAAGTACTATCGGTCTATTATACTATTTCTACTGTGGTTAAATTGAAGCCACTTCTGTGGTGCCTTCATTTATTTAAATGTGTACACTCCTGGTTGGGGTCCATCTGCTGGATTGGGCATAGTGGTAGACCTGTCGGTCCCTATTATACTATTTCTACTGTGGTGAAATTAATGCCACTTTTGTGGTGTCTGAGAAGTAATTTTTGAAAATGTGAACACTCCTGGTTGGGTGTCCATCTGATGTATTGGGTGTAGTGGAAGACCTGTCAGTCCCTATTACACTATTTCTACTGTGGTGAAATTGATGCCACTTCTGTAGTGTAAAGCCCTAATTGGTTTAAATGTGAACACTTCTAATTGGGTATCCATCTGCTGGATTGGGAGTAGTGGAAGACCTGTCGGTCCCTATAATACTATTTCTACTGTGCTGAATTGATGCCACTTCTCTGGTGTAAAGCCCTCATTTGTTTAGTTGGGTGTCCATCTGCTGGATTGGATGTAGTGGAAGACCTGTTGGTCCCTATTATGATATTTCTACTGTGGTGAAATTGATGCCACTTCTGTGGTGCAAATCCCTCATTTGTTTAACTGTGAACACTCCTGGTTGGGTGTCCATCTGCTGGATTGGGCATCCTGGAAGACATGTCGGTCCCTATTATACTATTTCTACTGTGGCTAAATTTATGCCACTTTTGTGGTATCTGCCAGTAATTTTTGGAAATGTGAACACTCCTGGTTGGGTGTCCATTTGCTGGCCTGGGAGTAATGGAAGACCTGTCGGTCCCTATTATACTATTTCTACTGTGGTGAAATTGATGCCACTTCTGTGGTGTAAAGCCCTCATTTGTTTAAATGTCAACACACCTGGTTGAGTGTCCATCTGCTGGATTGGGCATAGTGGAATACCTGTTGGTACCTATTATACTATTTCTACTGTGGTGAAATCAATGCCACTTTTGTGGTGTCTGAGAAGTAATTTTTGACAATGTGAACAGTCCTGGATGGGTGTCCATCTGCTGTATTGGGTGTAGTGGAAGACCTGTCTGTCCCTATTATACTATTTCTACTGTGGTGAAATTGATGCCACTTCTGTGGTGTAAAGCCCTCATTTGTTTAGTTGGATGTGCATCTGCTGGACTGGATGTAATGGAAGACCTGTCGGTCCCTATTATGCTATTTCTGCTGTGGTTAAATTGATGCCACTTTTGTGGTGTCTGCCAGTAATTTTTGGAAATGTGAGCACTGCTGGATTGGGCATAGTGGAAGACCTGTCAGTCTCAATTGTACTATTCCTACTGTGGTGACATTAATGCCACTTTTGTGATGTCTGAGAAGTAATTTTTGGAAATGTGAACACTCCTGGATGGGTGTCCATCTGCTGTATTGGGTGTAGTGGAAGACCTGTCTGTCCCTATTATACTATTTCTACTGTGGTGAAATTGATGCCACTTCTGTGGTGTAAAGCCCTCATTCGTTTAGTTGGATGTGCATCTGCTGGACTGGATGTAATGGAAGACCTGTCGGTCCCTATTATGCTATTTCTGCTGTGGTTAAATTGATGCCACTTTTGTGGTGTCTGGCAGTAATTTTTGGAAATGTGAGCACTGCTGGATTGGGCATAGTGGAAGACCTGTCAGTCTCAATTGTACTATTTCGACTGTGGTGACATTAATGCCACTTTTGTGATGTCTGAGAAGTAATTTTTGGAAATGTGAACACTCCTGGTTGGATATTCATCTGCTGTATTGAGTGTAGTGGAAGACCCATCAGTCCCTATTATACTTTATCTACTGTGGTAAAATTGATGCCACTTCTGTAGTGTAAAGCCCTAATTTGTTTAAATGTGAACACTCCTAGTTGGGTGTCCATCTGCTGGATTGGGTATAGTGGAAAAACTGTCGGTCTCTATTATACTATCTATACTGTGGTGAAATTGATGACACTTTGGTATTGTCTGTCAATAATTTTTGGAAATGTGAACACTCCTGGTTGTGTCTCCTTCATGCGTGTTGCCTGTCGTAACAGGCCTCCATGACTGTTAGGTGTCCACTTCCTTGGACTCAACTACCCGTGTTACTATCCTTAAGTTTTTTTACATTTTTCTTACAATGGTAGTCTACAAAACTGATATTTGTGCAACCTGAGTATGGCTCAGCATGAAAGCAGGTAGAGGAGTTGCATGTGGATACAAGGCTTCCAGCAAAAGAGGCCTACACCGATCCCTCACCCAATTCGCCTTCATGTGACGATCGATTGAAAGCTGTAAGACCCCAAAACCTCTTGCCTGGCTGATTGCTGCAGTGCCATGCTTCAATTTCTACAGTGGGTGAATTGGTGTCTGTCTCTCATTTGATGTGTTTTGGCAGCATTTGGGGCCGTTATAAGGTGTTGTGCATGCATTTGTTTTTGCCTCCCATTGACTGTAATGGCGTTCGGTTATGTTTGGCAAATATTGGACTAGTTAATTGGCGAATATTGCAGATTCGGTGATCATAATACAAACCGAACATTGAAATATTTGCTCACCTCTAGTTGTCCTCTCCAAACTGTATCCCCCTCTCACACTGTTTCCCTACATGGTATGATGGTGACCACAACAATCCATACAGTGTGATATCCACAGCATCCCTCCAATATACACTATGATGTCCACCACAGTCCCTCTACAGTCATGCCCTCTACATATCCTAGATATATGATGTCCCCACAGTCCAGGTATAATGTTGCCCACAGCTCCCAGTATAATGTTCCCCACAGTCTCTGATATAATATGATGTCTCAAACAGCGCCTCTTGTGATAGCTCCTTTAAGCCCCCACAGCCAGCCGCTCATATGTTCCCCACGCTGATACAGTCATGGTAATCCTGAAGGAGCTGCAGAGCTCCCAAGCAGAGACTGGACTGTCAGACCATGCAACTTTAACCCCTTCATGACCGATGGTATTTCGTTTTTGCGTTTTCATTTTTTGCTCCCCTTCTTCCTAGATCCATACCTTTTTCATTTTATGATTAATATGCCCATGTGATGGCTTTTTGTGAGACGAGTTGTACTTTTGAATTGAACCATTGGTTTTAACATATCGTGTACTGAAAAATGGTGAAAAAAATCAAAGTGCTGTGAAATTGCAAAAAAAGTGCAATTCCACAATTGTTTTTTGTTTTGCTTTTTTACTATGTTCACTAAATGCTAAAAATTACCTGCCATTATGATTCTCCAGGTCACTATGAGTTCATAGACACCAAACATGTCTAGGTTCTTTTTTATCTAAGTGGTAAAAAAAAATTCTAAAGTTTGTTAAAAAAAAAAAAGCGCTATTTTCCGATACCCGTAGCGTCTCCATTTTTTGTGTTTTCAGGTTGGTGAGGGCTTATTTTTTCTGCACCGAGCTGAAGTTTTTAAAGATACCATTTTGGTGTAGATACGATCTTTTGATAGCCCATTATTGGATTTTAATGCAATGTTGCGGCGACCAAAAAAACGTTTTTCTGGCATTTTGACTTTTTTCTCATTACGCCGTTTGGCAATCAGGTTAACTTTTTTTATATTAACCCCTTTCTGACATTGGACATTGGCCGAGGTGGGGTGGGCCCGTATGACCACCGACAGGATAGTATGTCATATGCGATTGGCCGCGCTCACAGGGGAGTGCGGCCGGGTGTCAGCTGGCTATCACAGCTGACATCTGGCACTATGTGCCAGGAGTGGTCACGGACTGCCCCTGGCACATTAACCCCCGACACACTGCGATATAGGGAAGTATCGCACAGGGAGGGGGGCTCCCTGCGTGCTTCCCTGAGACCCCCGGAGCAACGCGTTGCTCCGAGGGTCTCTTACCCCCTCCTCCCTGCAGCAGGCCTGGATCCAAAATGGCCACGGCATCCGGGTCCTGCAGGGAGGTGGCTTCACAGCGCCTACTCAGAGCAGGCGCCGGGAAGCCAGGAGCTGCGCATGTCAGATCGCCGATCTGACACAGTGCACAGCAAAGTGTCAGATCATCGATCTTACACTATAACATGATGCCCCCCCCCCCGGGGCAATGTTATAGTGTAAAAAAAAAATATTCACATGTGCAAAAAAAATAAAAAAAATTCCCCCCCCCCCAAAAAAAAGAGGCAAGAAACAACGCTTTATTATCATACCGCCAAACAAAAAGTGGAATAACACGCGATCAAAAAGACGGATATAAGTAACCATGGTACCGCTGAAAACGTCATCTTGTCCCACAAAAAACGAGCCGCCATATAGCATCATCAAAGAAAAAATAAAGTTATAGTCCTCAGAATAAAGCGATGCAAAAATAATTATTTTTTCTATAAAATAGTTTTTATCGTATAAAAGCACCAAAACATAAAAAAAATGATATAAATGAGGTATCGCTGTAATCATACTGACCTGAAGAATAAAACTGCTTTATCCATTTTACCAAACACTGAACGGTATAAACGCCTCCCCCAAAAGAAATTCATGAATAGCTGGTTTTTGGTCATTCTGCCTCACAAAAATCGGAATAAAAAGCGATCAAAAAATGTCACGTGCCCAAAAATGTTACCAATAAAAACGTCAACTCGTCCCACAAAAACCAAGACCTCACATGACTCTGTGGACCAAAATATGGAAAAATTATAGCTCTCAAAATGTGGTAATGCAAAAAATATTTTTTGCAGTAAAAAGCGTCTTTCAATGTGTGACGGCTGCCAGTCATAAAAATTCAATAAAAAATCAGCTATAAAAGTAAATCAAACCCGCCTTCATCACTCCCTTAGTTAGCAAAAAATTAAAAAAATGTATTTATTTCCATTTTCCCGTTAGGGTTAGGGCAAGGGTTAGGGTTAGGGTTGGGGCTAGGGTTAAGGCTACAGTTAGGGTTGGGGCTAAAGTTAGGGTTAAGGTTTGGATTACATTTACGGTTGGGAATAGGGTTGGGATTAGGGTTAGGGGTGTGTCAGGGTTAGGGGTGTGTGGTTAGGGTTACCGTAGGGATTAGGGTTAGGGATGTGTTTGGATTAAAACTAGGGGCTAAAAAATATTTTTTGTGGAAAAAAAGATTTTTTATTTTCACGGCTCTGCGTTATAAACTGTAGTGAAACACTTGGGGGTTCAAAGTTCTCACAACACATCTAGATAAGTTCCTTGGGGGGTCTAGTTTCCAATATGGGGTCACTTGTGGGGGGTTTCTACTTTTTAGGTACATTAGGGGTTCTGCAAACGCAATGTGACGCCTGCAGACCAATCCATGTAAGTCTGCAAGTCTGCATTCCAAATGACGCTCCTTCCATTCCGAGCTCTGCCATGCGCTCAAACGGTGGTTCCCCCCACAAATTCCTGTGAAACGCCTGAAGGGTTAATAATCTTCTTGAATGTGGTTTTGAGCACATTGAGGGGTGCAGTTTTTAGAATGGTGTCACACTTGGTTATTTTCTATCATATAGACCCCTCAAAATTACTTCAAATGAGATGTGGTCCCTAAAAAAAATGGTGTTGTAAAAATGAGAAATTGCTGGTCAACTTTTAACCCTTAACTCCCTAACAAAATAAAATTTTGGTTCCAAAATTGTGCTGATGTAAAGTAGACATGTGGGAAATGTTACTTATTAAGTATTTTGTGTGACATATCTCTGTGATTTAATTGCATAAAAATTAAAAGTTGGAAAATTGCGAAATTTTCACCAAATTTCCATTTTTTTCACTAAATAAACGCAGGAAATATCAAATAAATTTTACCACTATCATGAAGTACAATATGTCACGAGAAAACAATGTCAGAATCACCGGGATCCAATGAAGCGTTCCAGAGTTATAACCTCATAAAGGGACAGTGGTCAGAATTGTAAAAATTGGTCTGGTCATTAACGTGCAAACCACCCTTGGGGGTAAAGGGGTTAATAGATCAAGCGATTCTGAATGCGGCGATACCAAATATGTGTATGTTTGATTTTTTTAATTGTTTTATTTTGAATGGGTCAAAAGGGGGGTGATTAGAACTTTTATATTTTTTTTAATATTTTTAAATACTTTTCTCTTTTTTTACTTTTGTCATGCTTCAATAGTCTCCATGGGAGACTAGAAGCTGCCATAACCCGATTGGCTCTACTACATGCAGGCGATTCCTCCAGCAGCTGTTAGTGCACGTGTTAGCTGTTCAAAACAGCTGACATGTGCCGGAAAAGATGTGGGCTCAGCACCGGAGCCCACATCAAAGGGAGGGTGTTCGAAATTGGTGAATTATTATGCCCGATGCCGGAAAAGGCTTAATAAGCCGTACACTCCACAGTGGTGGCCCTTATGGAAGTGTGTGCAGAATTTTATTTTTTTACTTACACACAAAAATTGTAAGGCTCATTTTACGATTGCCAAAAGACATGTGGGAGATTCCCCAAATGTATGTAGGAAGGTGCTGTGGTCAGAGACCAAAATTGAACTTTTTGGCCACCAAGATAAACTCGATGTATGGCACCAAACCCACCCAGCTCACCACTCTATAAACAACATCCCCTTGGGGAAACATGATGGTGGCAGCATCAAGCTGTGGGGATGTCTTTCTGCAGCAGAGAAAAGGAAAATGGTCCAAATCACGGGGATATTCTTGAGCAAAACCTGTTTCAGTCTTTCAGTGATTTGAAACTGGGACGGAGGTTCAACCTCTAACAAGACTATTACTTAAAGGCTACTGGTAAAGCAACATTCAAGAGATGTGGGGGAAACATGTAAATGTTTTTGAGTGGTCTAGTAAAAGTCCAGAACTTAATCCAATTGAGAATCTGTTGTCAGACATACCTGAAGAAGATACAGTAGAGAAATTTTGCCTGAGAAATAGGCAAAAGTCCCAGTGGCAAGATGTGGAAAGCTCATAACGACATATCCAAAGCGACTTGCATCTGTAATTGCTGCAAAAGGAGGCTCTACAAAGTATTGACACTAGGAGTTGAATAGTTATCCTAACTGACGTTATCAGTTATCTTGTCCTATTTGTTTCCTTCGTAATAAAAAGAAAACCAAATGGACATAGTTGTAGGCATGTTCTTTACCTGAACTAATGCAAACCCTCAAAAATAACAATAAAATTCCAGGTTGTGCGGTAGCAAAACACAAAAAATGCCAGGGAGAGGCGAATACATTCACAAGCCACTGTATGTCCCTTATCCTGGGCCCCATCCTGGTATATATATCCCCCATCCTGGTATTTATGTGCTCCTTCCTGGGCCTCATACTGACATGTATGTACCTTACCCTGAAACCCATCTTGGTATATATAAATGTCCCCTATCCTCAAACCCTTTCTGGTATATATATCTTCCATGGTGGATATGTCCCTTATCCTGGGCTCCATCCTGGTATATATTTCTATATATATATATATATATATATATATATATATATATATATATATACACTCACCGGCCACTTTATTACGTACACCATGCTAGTAACGGGTTGGACCCCCTTTTGCCTTCAGAACTGCCTCAATTCTTCGTGGCATAGATTCAACAAGGTGCTGGAAGCATTCCTCAGAGATTTTGGTCCATATTGACATGATGGCATCACACAGTTGCCGCAGATTTGTCGGCTGCACATCCCAAAGATGCTCCATACAAGGCAGGATGGATCCATGCTTTCATGTTGTTTACGCCAAATTCTGACCCTACCATCCGAATGTCGCAGCAGAAATCGAGACTCATCAGACCAAGCAACGTTTTTCCAATCTTCTACTGTCCAATTTCGATGAGCTTGTACAAATTGTAGCCTCAGTTTCCTGTTCTTAGCTGAAAGGAGTGGTACCCGGTGTGGTCTTCTGCTGCTGTAGCCCATCTGCCTCAAAGTTCGACGCACTGTGCGTTCAGAGATGCTCTTAGGCCTACCTTGGTTGTAACGGGTGGCGATTTGAGTCACTGTTGCCTTTCTATCAGCTCGAACCAGTCTGCCCATTCTCCTCTGACCTCTGGCATCAACAAGGCATTTCCGCCCACAGAACTGCCGCTCACTGGATTTTTTTTCTTTTTCGGACCATTCTCTGTAAACCCTAGAGATGGTTGTGCGTGAAAATCCCAGTAGATCAGCAGTTTCTGAAATACTCAGACCAGCCCTTCTGGCACCAACAACCATGCCACGTTCAAAGGCACTCAAATCACCTTTCTTCCCCATACTGATGCTCGGTTTGAACTGCAGGAGATTGTCTTGACCATGTCTACATGCCTAAATGCACTGAGTTGCCGCCATGTGATTGGCTGATTAGAAATTAAGTGTTAACAAGAAGTTGGACAGGTGTACCTAATAAAGTGGCCGGTGAGTGTATATATATATATATATATATATATATATATATATATATATACAGTATATATATCCCCTCATAAACAATTATGAACACCTCACAATCCGCTCACGTGTTTCACAGTGTCCTCTTTTGAATCTGACAGCTGTCTTCAGAGTGCAATTGACGGCAGCACATAAAATCACTTCTATGTGCCCCCAGTCATGTGCATGCTGACCTCTGATTGGCCAGCAGTGTGTATTACCACGCATGGACCTGAAGGTCCGAGGATGCACATCCAGTTGAAGCTTGTGTGGGTGTCAGCGGGCCCTTCACCCTCATGGGCCTGGTAGCCATCTCAATCTGTCTATGTTGCCATCTCCCCATATCACCCAGGAGGCTAAGGAACATATTTCACAAGAACAACTGCTTCCAGCTGATTTATAGAACAGATAAACAGTCTACCTTGGAACTTGGATGACATGAGAAAGAAGGAAATGGAGGAGACCATATCTATATATATGAAGCATCTTGATTACTCGCTAATCCTGCCCCCTGCACAGTAGCTCCGCCCCCACCACATCATCACACATAATCCTGGCCCCACCCCAACACCACACACAATCCCGCCCCCCCACCCCTTTATTACACACAATCCCGCTCCCCACCACATTACCACACATAATCCCGCCCCCCACCACATTACCACACATAATCCCGCCCCCCACCACATTGCCACACATAATCCCGCCCCCCACATCAACACACATAATCCCACGCCCCCAACACATCACCACACATAATCCCGCCCCTACCACATTACCACACATAATCCCGCCCCCACCACATTACCACACACAATCCCGCCCCCCACCACATTACCACACATAATCCCACCCCCACCACATTACCACACATAATCCCGCCACCCACCACATTACCACACACAATCTTGCCCCCCCACCACATTACCACACACAATCCCGCCCCCCCACCACATTACCACACACAATCCCACCCCCACCACATCACCACACATAATCCCGCCCCCCCACCACATTACCACACAGAATCTTGCCCCCCCACAACATTACCACACACAATCCCACCCCCCACCACATCACCACACACAATCCCGCCCCCCACCACACCACCACACACAATCCCGCCCCCCCACCACATTACCACACACAATCCCACCCCCCACCACATTACCACATACAATCCCACCCCCCACCACATTACCACACACAATCCCACCCCCCCACCACATTACCACACACAATCCTGCCCCCCACCACATTACCACACAATCTCGCCCCCCCCACCACATTACCACACATAATCCCACCCCTCACCACATCACCACACATAATCCTGCCCCACTACCACATTGCACACACAATCAAGCCCCCCACCACATTACCACACACAATCCCACCCCCCACCACATTACCACATAATCCCGCCCCTCACCACATTATCACACATAATCCTGCCCCCACCACATTACCACACATAATCTCGCCCCCCACCACATTACCACACATAATCCCGCCCGCCACATTACCACACACAATCCTGCCCCCCCACCACATTACCACACACAATCAAGCCCCCACCACATCACCACACATAATCCTGCCCCCACCACATTACCACACATAATCCCATCCCCCACCACATTACCACATATAATCCCACCCCCACCACATTACCACACATAATCCCGCCCCCACCACATTACACACATAATCCCGCCCCCCCACATAACACACATAATCCCGACCCCCCACCACATTACCACACATAATCCCGACCCCCCACCACATTACCACACACAATCCCACCCGCCCACCACATCACCACACATAATCCCGCCCCCTGCACAGTAGCTCTGCCCCCCACCCCATCACCACACATAATCCCACCTCCCCACCACATTACCACAGATAATCCCGCCCCCCACCACATTACCACACTTAATCCCGCCCCCACCACATTACACACATAATCCCACCCCCCCACATAACACACATAATCCCGACCCCCCACCACATTACCACACACAATCCCACCCCCCACCACATTACCACTCACAATCCCGCCCCCCCACCACATCACCACACATAATCCCACCCCACCACATTACCACACATAATCCAGCCCCCCACCACATTACCACACATAATCCCACCCCTTACCACATTATCACACATAATCCCGCCCCCCACCAAATTACCACACATAATCCCGCCCCCCACCACATTACCACACATAATCCCACCCCCCACCACATTACAACACATAATCCCGCCCCTCACAATATTACCACACATAATCCCGCCCCCCACCACATTACCACACATAACCCCACCCCCCTACCACATTACCACAGATAATCCCACCCCCTGCACAGCAGCTTTGCCCCCACCCCATCACCACACATAATCCCGCCCCCCATTACATTACCACACGTAATCCCGCCCCCACCACATTACAACACATAATCCCTCCCCTCACCACATTACCACACAATCCCGCCCCCCACCACATTACCAAACATAATCCCACCCACCACCACATTACAACACATAATCCCACCCCCACCACATTACCACACATAATCCCACCCCCCACCACATTACCACACATAATCCCGCCCCCCACATTACCACACGAGGCTTCATCCCCACACATTACCACACGAGGCTCTGTCCCCACACATTACCACACGAGGCTCGGTCCCCACACATTACCACATGAGGCTCCGTCCCCACACATTACCACATGAGGCTCCGTACCCACACATTACCACACGAGGCTCCGTCCTCACACATTACCACACGAGGCTCCGTCCTCACATATTACCACACGAGGCTCCATCCCCACACATTACCACACCAGGCTGTCCCCATACATTACCATATGAGGCTCCGTCCCTCCACATTACCACAAGAGGCTCCATCCCCACACATTACCATACAAGGCTCCGTCCCTCCACATTACCACATGAGGCTCCATCCCCACACATTACCACACGAGGCTCCGTCCTCACACATTACCACACGAGGCTCCGTCCCCACACATTACCATACGAGGCTCTGTCCCTCCACATTACCACACGAGGCTCTGTCCTCACACATTACCACACGTGGCTGTGTCCCCACACATTACCACACGAATACAGTTTGCTTTTGATTTTACACTGTGAATAATATGTATTAGTATTATTCTGATTTTTAATTATTATTATTGTTATTTAACTTCATTTTATGTTAATTTACCACCTGCGTAAGTGCTATTGAATGTATCATTATTTACTTTAGTTTAATCACTAGCAGCGTTAATTAGATAGCAATGAGCGTGCCGAGCGTTAGCTGGCTGGAAACAGCTAGTATAAACAATATAAGGCTGCTGAAAAGGTGCTGTTATCAGAGGAGGCGGGTGATGCAGTGTTGGTCTTGGTGATACACAGTGAATGTGACTTACTGCTGAAAAATCCTTAGGGACAAAACCTACACCTTCTGTAGTGGCTCTGTACAGGTTTTGCTGTACCTGCATGGTGCGAATGATATAATGGGACATTTGGGGTATGGAAGTTATTTTGCACATTGCCAACACATGAATCTTTGGCAGTCTGCAGGCAATGCAATAGGAAAATAAGACCTTGTTTTCATATATTGACTACAAGTTACAGCCAACACATGAATTAACATCACCTGCTCATTTGGCAAAAGCAAGTTATTCAGCAATCAGACCAAACTTCAAGTTGTCTTTCTACGCCTTCTCCTCATGCTTATTTTATTATTAGCTATACTGCATCATCAAATAGTACCTAGTTGGTGTCATCACCATCGTTCACCTTCCACACCCACTGCTTGTCATATTTTGACTACCCCTACTTCTTGAATATACCATCAGATAATCATCAATATGAAAAGCAAAAACAGAAAAAGAGCACTTACCAGGATGGGGATCAGGATGGGGGGAGCATATATCAAGGATTGGGAAGTATATAATAGGATGGAGGAGCATATACCAGGATGGAGGAGCATTCAGTTTCAGTCATGGGATCAGAGGCAGCACTGGTCAGTCATCACTTCGAGAGTACAGAGCCGCCGCTGTAACCGTGCCCCTGGACCTGACTGATGCCGCCCTCAATGTAGAGGCAGTGTTAGGGGGCACGGTTAGAGTGGCCGCTTTGTATACTCAGAGCACCACCCCCGCCCCCATGACTGAAGCCGAATGCTGGCAGGGAAAATAAAGTTCAATTTCTCCCCACTGTATTTAGCTGCGTGCAGGGGATGGGCAGCATAATAATGCTATTAACCTGCAGATTAACCACATATCTACAGGTTAATAGTGTTATTTCTGAAGACAGAAATTGTAGTACAGTACTTCAATGAAATGGAAGTGGGGACAACGAATGCACATATTGCTCTACCCTGCGCCATTTTTTTTGCAGACACTGTGTCTGCAAATTTGCATATACAGCATGTTCAACAAAATGGTGCGGTATGTGCATGCTCTGACTCCATTATCCCTATGGCCGGCGTGTACGCACTGCTACTGTATGTTGATGCTGTATTACATTACCGTTATAAGGGTTAAATTTGATGAGCGATTTCTCATTTTTGCAACAAAATTTACAAAACCATTTTTTTTAGGGACCACCTCACATTTGAAGTGAGTTCGGGGGGTCAGTATAACAAAAAATGCCCAAAATGACACCATTCTAAAAACTGCTCCCCTCAAGGTGCACAAAACCACATTCAAAAAGTTTATTAAACCTTCAGGTGCTTCACGAGAACTAAAGATATGTGGAAGGAAAAAATGAACATTTTACTTTTTTCACAAAAAATGTATTTTGGAACCAATTTTTTTTTATTTTCACAAGGGTATCAGGAGAAAATGGACCACAAAATGTGTTGTGCAATTTCTCCTGAGTACGCTGATACCCCATATGTGGTGGAAAGGCACTGTTTGGGCCCATGACAGGGCTCAGAATGGAGGGAGCACCATTTGACTTTTTGAATGCAAAATTGGCTGGAATCAATGGTGGTGCCATGTCGTGTTGGAGACCCCCTGTTGTACCTAAACAGTGGAACCCCCCAATTCTAACTCCAACCCTAACCCCAACACACCCCTAACCCTAATCCCAGCCCTAACCGTAATCCCAATCATAACCACAACCCTAACCCAACCCTAGCTTTAGCTCAACCCTAAACCTAACCCTAGCTCAACTCACTTTAGCCCAGCTCACTTTAGCCCAACTCTAACCGTAATTGAAAAATGGAAATAAATATTTTTTTATTTTAATATTTTTCCCTAACTAAGGCGGTGATAAAGGGTTTTTTTTATTACTATTTTTTTTATTTTGATCAATGTGATAGGGTCTATCACAGTGATCAAAATGAGCCAATAGGAAAATGTTCCTATTGTTGCCGGGTGCTGGCTGGCAGATCTTGGAGGGCGCACTGTGCATGCGCCTGCCATTTTCTTCCTGGAAGAAGATGGCGGCAGCCTGGGAGACTTCACAGGGGGATGCAGTGACATCGGAAGTATCGGGTGGGATCTGGGTACCCCATTTCTCTTTCCTCTGATGTTCAATCACATCAGAGAAGAGAGAAATTAAATGGGAAATCTGACTTTTTTTTGGTCGCCGTTATACCATTAATAACAGCAATCGTAACACCGGGGTCGGTAAAAACCAACCCAAATCATTTTTTCTGGGGTCTGAGCTACCCCTTGTAGCCGAGACCCTGGAGAAATTTCGATTCTGGGGGCTCTATACCCTTATTCCTCAGTGCTGTTAAAAAGTGGTGTTGTGGTTTAAGTACCCATAACTGCCACCGTTAAAAGGCGTATGGCGGTCGATAAGGGGTTAAATATGCATAAAGTTATATACTTATTATGCTCTGCTACTAGATTACTAAAGAGTTAACAATTCAACCCTGCTTTCCATATACGGCAATAAAGTCACATGGTTTGACCACATGACCAGGTCCTGAGCACAGCACCTGAAGAGAAGGAGAGGTCTTGTGTGTGCACATGTGGTGTCTTTGTTCTGAAAGCTGGAGGAGCAGGTAGGGAACCTCAGAGGTCCTGAGAGACCACAGCCTGAGCTGCAGGCAGTTGTGTGAGAGACAGTGCATATAAGCAGAAGATAGTACTCAGGACTCGCTGCACTATGCACATACCTGCATTTCTATACTGGAAAATAACTGGGCTTGCTACATTGGAATTGAATCTCTGCTGAATCGTTTGTTTGGATTTACCTGTGTTTGTATGCAACAAACAAAGCTTATCAATAGCCTATTGGCCTCTGTGTTTCTGGACAATCAGGTGCATTACATATAGTGAAGATATGAGGTTGTGGGTTATAAAAATCACCTAGGCAGGTTAACGATGCAATTTTTTTTTATTCCATACATCCATGGTTGTACAACAAATCCAGGTAGATGGCCAAAATACAATGTCCTCGGTCCACAAATTCCCAATCTGAGATCGGTAGTTCCACTGGCCCCATACCAGGCGATACTCACCGTCTCCCAACTTTTGGTTGGCCCACAGATTTCGAATCTCCAGCAGGTATAGTGTGCAGTCACAGCCTATGTTCCTCCAGATGATGTATTACCCGACCGTAGCTCATGGATACCCCTCCAGCCAACAATCAATCTCCAAAACTCCAAAGATCATCCATCCATCCCAGGCTTGGATCCTCTTCCATCGAAATCCCTCCAACAACTGCCTGATTCAATGCTATGTCTTTTTCTCTCTCCCCCTTAAACATTTCCTTTAGCTCACAGAGCAAAGCATATTCCATCAGCTGGGACTGTATGTGTGACCTCCCGTGGTGATGGCTCCCCTGTGTCTACTATCACAAACCACACAATGGACCTAGGTTTGGGAGTACAATTGGAGTGAGACCTTGATACTGATGAGATTGATAGATTCTGGCCTTAGGGTACCGTCACACATTGAAATTTTCATCGCTGCGACGGCACGATTCGTGACGTCGCAGCGTCGTATAATCATCGCTCCAGCGTCGTAGACTGCGGTCACACGTTGCAATCACGGCGCTGGAGCGATGCCGAAGTCCCCGGGTAACCAGGGTAAACATCGGGTAACTAAGCGCAGGGCCGCGCTTAGTAACCCGATGTTTACCCTGGTTACAAGCGTAAATGTAAAAAAACAAACAGTACATACTCACCCGTCGGTGTCCTTCAGGTCCCTTGCCGTCTGCTTCCTGCTCTGAGTGCAGCCGTACAGTGAGAGCAGAGCGCAGCACCGCTGCGCTCTGCTCTCACTTTCCGGCCGGCACTCAGAGCAGGAAGCAGACGGCAAGGGACCTGAAGGACACCGACGGGTGAGTATGTACGGTTTGTTTTTTTACATTTACGCTTGTAACCAGGGTAAACATCGGGTTACTAAGCGCGGCCCTGCGCTTAGTTACCCGATGTTTACCCTGGTTACAAGCGAAGACATCGCTGGATCGCTGTCACACACAACGATCCAGCGATGTCAGCGGGTGATCAAGCGACGAAAGAAAGTTCCAAACGATCTGCTACGACGTACGATTCTCAGCAGGGTGTCTGATCGCAGTAGCGTGTCAGACACAGCGATATCTTAACGATATCGCTAGAACGTCACGAATCGTAACGTCGTAGCGATGGAAATTTCAATGTGTGACGGTACCCTTAGGCTTTGTGCACACGTAGCAGATTTTTTGCGTTTTTTTGCGGTTTTTCGCTATAAAAACGCTATAAAACCGCGAAAAAAACGCTAACATTAAGCATCCTATGTAACAGATTGCAATCCGCATTTTTTGTGCACATGCTGCATTTTTTTCCCGAGCGGAATCGCATTCCAGAAAAAAACGCAGCATGTTCATTAAAAGTGCGGAATCGCGGCGATTCTGCACCCATAGGAGTGCATTGATCTGCTTACTTCCCGCACGGGGCTGTGCACACCATGCGGGAAGTAAGCAGATCATGTGCGGTGGGTACCCAGGGTGGAGGAGAGGAGACTCTCCTCCACGCACTGGGCACCATATAATTGGTAAAAAATAAAAGAATTAAAATAAAAAATAGCGATATACTCACCTTCGATGTCCCCCGCAGTCTTCCGGCCTCTATGCTGCCGCTTCGGTTCCTATAGCTGCTGGGCGGTGAAGGACCTGCGATGACGTCACGGTCTTGTGATTGGTCGCGAGACCGCATGTGACCGGTCACGTGACCAATCACAAACCGTGACGTCATCACAGGCCCTTCACCGCACAACAGCTATAGGAACGGATGCCGCTGAGGTCTGCAGGTGAGTATAACCATGTTTTTTATTTTTTTAATTATTTTTAAACATTCGATCTTTTACTATCGATGCGGCATAGGCTGCATCTATAGTAAAAAGTTGGTCACACTTGTCAAACACTATGTTTGACAAGTGTGACCAACCTGTCAATCAGTTTTCCAAGCGATGCTACAGATCACTTGGAAAACTCTAGCATTCTGCAAGCTAATTATGCTTGCAAAACGCTAGTTTTCTGCGGGTATACGCATGCTAATTCTGCATGCGATATACCCGTGGCAGGAGGCGCAGAATTGCTGCGGAAATTTCCGCGGCAATTCTGCAACGTGTGAACTTATCCTTAAGGTACCATCACACTCAGCAACTTTGCAAAGAGAACGACAACAATCCGTGACGTTGCAGCGTCCTGGATAGCGATCTCGTTGTGTTTGACACGCAGCAGCGATCTGGATCCCGCTGTGCCATCGCTGGTCGGAGCTAGAAGTCCAGAACTTTATTTCGTCGCCAGGTCGGCGTGTATCGTCATGTTTGACATCAAAAGCATCGACGCTAACAATGGATGTAATGGAGCTAACAACCAGCGAGAACGAGAAGTGAGTCGCCGTTACGTCACTGGATCGCTCCTGCAACGTTCTGGAGTTGCTGTGTTTGATGTCTCTACAGCGACCTAAACAGCGACGCTCCAGCGATCTAGTTTAGGTCGGCTCGTTGTCTATATCGCCGCAGCGTCGCTGAGTGTGACGGTACCTTTAGGTTTACATAAGATCTAGCCTGCTCATCTTCCTCTGCTTACTGCCACTGAATAGAAACATTGATTCCTGAGGATGAACTGACAAGGAAGCAAATAAATAATAAAGCACATCGAGCAAATTAACTATTAAAGTACAATACACTGCGTGCAGAATTATTAGGCAAGTTGTATTTTAGAGGATTATTTTTACTATTGATCAACAACTATGTTCTCAATCAACCCAAAAGACTCATGAATATCAAAGCTTAATATTTTTGGAATATGGAGTGGGTTTTTTTTTTATTTGGCTATCTTAGGAGGATATCTGTTTGTGCAGGTAACTATTACTGTGCAGAATTATTAGGCAACTTAATAAAAACCAAATATAATCCCATCTCACTTGTTTATTTTCACCAGGTAAACCAATATAACTGCACAAAATTTAGAAATAAACATTTCTGACATGCAAAAACAAAACCAAAAAAAATTAGTGGCCAATATAGCCACCTTTCTTTATAATGACACTCAACAGCCTTCCATCCATAGATTCCGTCAGTTGTTGATCTGTTTACGATCAACATTGCGTGCAGCAGCCACCACAGCCTCCCAGACACTGTTCCGAGAGGTGTACTGTTTTCCCTTCTTGTAGATCTCACATTTTATGAGGGACCACAGGTTCTCTATGGGGTTCAGATCATGTGAGCAAGAGGGCCATGTCATTATTTTTTTTTCTTTGAGACCTTTACTGGCCAGCCACGCTGTGGAGTAGTTGGAGGCATGTGATGAAGCATTGTCCTGCATGAAAATCATGTTTTTCTTGAACGATACCGACATCTTCCTGTACCACTGCTTGAAGAAGTTGTCTTCCAGAATCTGGTAGTAGGTCTGGGAGTTGAGCTTCACTACATCCTCAACCTGAAAAGGTCCCACAAGTTCATCTTTGATGATACCAGCCCATACCAGTACCCCACCTCCACCTTGGTGGCATCTGAGTCGAAGTGGAGCTCTCTGACCTTTACTGATCCACCCTCTGGCCCATCAAGAGTCACTCTCATTTCATCAGTCCATAAAACCTTTGAAAAGTCAGTCTTAAGATATTTCTTGGCCCAGTCTTCACATTTTATCTTATGTTCCTTGTTCAAAGGTGGTCGTTTTTTAGCCTTCCTTACCTTGGCCATGTCCCTGAGTATCGCACACCTTGTGCTTTTTGATACTCCAGTAACGTTGCAGCTCTGAAATATGGCACAACTGGTGGCAAATGGCAACTTGGCAGCTTCACGCTTAATTTTCCTCAATTCATGGGCAGTTATTTTGTGCCTTTTTTGCCCAACACGCTTCTTGAGACCCTGTTGGCTATTTGCCATAAAACGCTTGATTGTTTGGTGATCACGCTTCAAAAGTTTGACAATTTCAACACTGCTGCATCCCTCTGCAAGACATCTCACAATTTTGGACTTTTCAGAGCCCGTCAAATCTCTCTTCTGGCCCATTTTGCCAAAGGAAAGGAAGTTGCCTAATAATTAAGCACACCTTATATAGGGTGTTGATGTCATTAGACAACACTCCTCCTCATTACAGAGATACACATCACCTGATTTACTTAATTGGTAGTTGGCTCTCAAGCCTGAAGAGCTTGGAGTAGGACAACATATATAAAAAGTATCATGTGATCCAAAAAACAACTTGCTTAATAATTCTGCACGCAGTGTAATATTGATGTAACGTCTCCATGTCTTCGAGCTGTGGACTCTGCTCTAAGTCCATTCGTCCTATAGTCTTAGCAAGCGGCCATATCCTCACACTCCTCCCCCACTTTTTTCAGCATGGACACGAATGTAAGCGGTTTCACCTTCATGAGAATAAAACTTTGTATCATCCAGCTTCCTCAAGGCATATTCCATGTCGTCCTTGCAAATAAACTCCACAGTCCCCATTCCACCGTGGTGCACATCGGCATAGTAGACATCCCCAGCTTGTCTCATATGATCTTCAGATCCTGCCAACTCCCTGATGGGGGAAGCCCTGAGACAATGACTCTGTATTAGTTAGATGGCACAGGGGTCTTTTTCTCTCCCAGAGTCCTCCATATCCTCCCCCTTATCCATGGTTGGACCTGGGAAACTCCCAACGTACCCGATGAGAACCGAACTTATTTCCATTGCGTCTAACCCCAGAGTGCTGATCCCCAGCTATGGGGATGGTCATTTGATGGCTTGGTAAATAATGTTCTGGGGGACAGTATTTGGGCTGACCAGGGTGATGGTAGACTCAGTGTCCTGAAGTCCCTAGGACTAATCCATGATGTTGTTTACCTCCCCCAGGTCACATTCACTCATGGTAACAGTCATTACATTTTGTGCATTCTCACCACTGGCAGGGGAGTAGTCGGCATGTTGAGATTGCTCTGTCCCTCTCGGCTGATGCAGTGTGAACCGATCCTTGGCTTTGGGCTACGACATTGGCCCAGTGGCACACCAACCCTGCTCCTAGGTTGCTTCCAAGCAACACATCTACTGTAGGTGTCGCACTACTCCTATATCCACCATTCCACTACTGTGACTCCAGACTAAATGTAGTCAGGCCCTTCGAATGTTCAGAGATTCTCCTCCGGCTACATTAACTAACATATGGCTGCTGGAAACAATACACTGATCCAGTACTAGATGTTCTTTGATCAATGTAACAGAGGATCCGGAGTCACAGAGTCCTGCAGCCTCCTCGCCCTCTACCCAGACCGGCTGCAGATGTTGGGTCATGGTCGCTGAGGTGTCCCATCTTGTCCGGGATACTTGTCCTTGTACCACAAATGCCTCTTCCTCTTCTGGTCGAGGTAATGGGATCCTCCTTCAGCATTCCAGCCCGATTGTAGCACAGTGTTCACCGGTTGGAGACGTGGATGATATGGGCTAGAACATTCCTGGCATTCCCTGACTTAGTGTCCCATATGTCCATAGTTATGGCAGCTTAACCCTACTTGCCCCGACATGGGCTGCACTGGGGGGCTTGGGAAACCTCCCCCTCTTTGTGAAGTCCGAAATACCCTCCGTTCCTCCTCTTGCCAATCCATGGATCTTGATGGCCTCCATGTAAGCCCCTGTTTGTGACTCACTGGGGCTGTACTTTCACGTAGCCCAGGCCTAACAGCAGACCAATCATCAGCCAATCTTGCAGCCTCATCCAGGCTGAGTGGTTTTCTATCCGCCACCCATTTTTTTTAAGTCACCTGGGAGCTTAGACATAAATTGTTCCAGCATGAATAAATCCAAGACATGTTCTGGTCCCCGAGCCTCCTGTCCTTCTATCCACCGAGTGCATGATGTATCTAGTGTGTTAGCAAACTCCTGGTGTGTGTGTACCAGGCTTGTCAGTCTCCCGAAACTTCCTCCGGTAGGTTTCAGGCGTGACGGCATACCTCTCTAGTAATGCGTTGTAAATGGCAAAGTAACATCTCTGATCCCCAGAAGACAAGTTATTATAAGCTTCTCTTGCTTTTCCAGTTAAGCCAATGCTCAAAAATCTGGGCATTTCACTGACTGACACCTCATGTAGCAGGCAGAGGTTCTCTAATAACTGGAGATGTTCATCAATATCTGATGTGTCCTCATTGAACTGTGGTATATCCCATTACCTTAACAATGGGGACCCACCTCTCCTGTAATCCACTGTCCTCTATGCTGGGGCGGGTGGGGGTACTGTTACACGCACACCCAGATATTCGGTCAAAAAACTCTGAGCCCACTCTATCTCTGTGGCCTGCTCTCCTAGTGCGTCCAGCATCCACCTCAGCTCAGTTGGTCGATCCTCCACCATCTGGATGTCTGCCCTGGGCTGTGGTCCCTCCTCCTGTGGATGTGGATGTTCATGGTCCCAGTCATCCAAGCGTTGTATTAGGATTGCCCAGTAGTCCTCTGGCAACCACTCTAACTCTCTCTCAGAGCAAAGCGCTCTCAGCTCCTCCTTTTTGAGTCTCCTGTAGATGGAGTCTGCCATCTCTTCTGCCAAGTCACTGCTTACTAATTTTCCCTGGTATGCTATCCAGAGATAGGTGATCCCACTGCTGCCATCACTTGTCAAGATATGAGGTTGTGGGATATAAAAATCACCTATGCAGGTTAACGATGCAACTATTTTTTTATTCCATACATCCATGGTTGTACAACAAATCCAGGTAGATGGCCAAAATAAAATGTCCTCAGTCCACAAATTCCCAATCTGAGATCGGTAGTTCCACTGGCCCTGTACCAGGCGATACCCACCATCTCCCAACTTTTGGTTGGCCCACAGATTTCGTATCTCCAGACGGTATAGTGTGCAGTCACAGCCTATGTTTCTCCAGACGATGGATATCCCGACCGTAGCTCATGGATACCCCTCCAGCCAACAATCAATCTCCAAATTTCCATAGATCATCCATCCATCCATCCATCCATCCATCCATCCATCCATCCAGGCTTGGATCCTCTTCCATCGAGATCCCTCCAATGACTGCCTGATTCAACCCAATGTCTTTTTCTCCCTCCCTCTTAAAGGGAACCTGTCACCCCCAGGCGTTTTTAACTAAAAGAGCCACCTTGTGCAGCAGTAATGCTGCATTCTGACAAGGTGGCTCTTTTAGTTCTGTGTGCTGTAACTGCCGAAATAATCAGTTTTATAATTTGTCCAAAATACCTTGTCTTCCGTCAAGGAGGCAGGCCTTTCCCCCCTGCTTTAGACGCCACACAGCCGTCACTCACATTTTCTTGGCGCCTCCTCACCGCTGTTTTGAAATGATGCGGCGCCTGCGCTCTTTTCTCCTGCCTTGGGCAGGCGCAGTGAGCGCTGGCAGTCTGTCCTCTGTGCGTACGTACGCCCTGCCTGTGAATCCCAGCCCCGCAGTGTCTTATGCTTTATTCATACTACGGGGCTGGGATTCCTGGGCATGCGCATTGCGTGTCTAAGCCTCTCACCCTCTCCCACCGCCTGCTACAGCGTGTGCATCCTCAGGTGATCCCTCCTCCGTGCAATCGCCTGGAACCTTGCCAAATCCTCACAGCTGGTGTGTGTGTGTAGCAGGCGCCCAAGGCAGGAGAAAAGAGCGCAGGCGCCACATCATTTCAAAACAGCGGTGAGGAGGCGGCACCCAGCGCCAAGAAGATGTGAGTGACGGCTGTGAGGCGTCTGCAGCAGGGGGGAAAGGCCTGCCTCCTTGACGGAAGACAAGGTATTTTGGACAAATGCCACCTGAGCTCTCTTTATATACATCTTCAATTCTCTCACATAATATCTAGGTGTGGCAATGCCTCATCTTCTCCCTCAGGTTAAACTGGTCCCCAGTAATCATTATGACCAATAGGCTGCAGTATTTCTAACCTGCTTGTTTGTAGTTCTTTGATGTATTCACACAAACACGCATTACATTATCTGATTTCCACTTGTATCAGCATGTCAGTATTAGGCCAAGTGCACACGTTCAATATTTGGTCAGTATTTTAGATCAGTATTTATAAGCCAAAACCAGGAGTGGAACAATCAGAGGAAAAGTATAATAGGAAACACGTCACCACTTCTGTATTTATCACCCACTCCTGGTTTTTGATTACAAATACTGATGTAAAATACTGACCAAATACTGAACATTTGAACGTGGATTTTCTTGCTGTTTCAGTCGCTCCAAATGCCCTAACTCATTCTTGTCGTGGTGCCTGTCTATCTTTAGTTTTGTGAGTTTTGCGCTTTTTTTGTTTGCACTCAATTCATTATTCTATTTGCATCTTTATTGAAGTCTATTTTACTGTATGTATTTATCAATTATGACTTCTTTTTTTTTTAAAGTCACTACATTTGTATTGTACGATGTATTTTCATGTACACCAGACTTTTGAGGCAATTTATGACAACAAAAGTCATATAAAACAGTTAATGCCAAATTACTTAGTTGCATGCAGCATTTTAATGAATTTGATGTAAAAATGGCAACTATTACCACAAGGGAAACGAGGAAAGTGACTTAAAAAAAGCAATAATGAATTGGGGTAAAAGTGATTTGGTTATTATGCTGTGTTAATTACTGGCATGACTAGTTACTACTGAACATGTATATTTTTATCATGTACACTGTATACATTGTATAACACTATTTATTCATTACACTAGATGGAGGGCGGTAATGTCACTATGGGGGCAGGCTTTGCAGCGTTGAGAATCTCTCCCCATGTGCTCACCCACCTATCCACTATCTCTTTCCCCATGTGCTGACTTCTCCCATCTGTGAGCTCCTGGGCAGGGGAGGAAGCAAAAGACAATACTGACATTACAGCAGGAGATCGCAGAGGATACGTTTTGTGAGGTAAAATATGGTTTAAAAACAGTCAGTGAAATATTTTACCTGACAAAATGAATCCTCTGTGATCCACTGCTGTAATGTCAGTATTGTCTTTTGCTTCCTCCCCTGCCCAGGAGATGTGGTATGCTCCGTACACGGTCAGACACATACAATTTTAAAACAAACTTTTGTTCTTGGGAAAACCCCTTTAATGTGACCGGCTTCCTCTACCTGTTGACACATCGCGCATCTGCCACCGGGATCAGCTGAATTATTCAATGCGCCTGCGCTGAATTCTCGCAGGCACAGTAAATCAGAGCCCTGCCATCTTTGTGCAGACAGATAGCGGCGGTCACATTAAAACTGCGCATACGCTCCTTCTGTACAAAGATGGTGGCGGTCAGTGAATAATTCGGCTGATCCCAGGGGTGTGTTCGCGACTGTGTTCCACTGGTGGTACCACTGCGTACGGCGTATAGTGTGTGTGGTGTGTACAGCATATATAGTGTGTGTGTGGTGCATACAGCATATACAGTGTGTGTTTGTGTGTGTTGAGTACGACGTATACAGTGTGTGTGTGTGTGGTGCATATGGCTTATACAGTGTGTGTGTGGTGCATACAGCATATACAGTCTGTTTGTGTATGTGTTGCATACGGTGTATACAGTGTGTGTGTGTTGCAACGGTGTTCCGCTGGTGGTACCGTGCAAGAGGCTGGTACCACCAGCAGTTTCCATATTGAGACACCCATCACTTGGGTGTTCCAATATGGCGGTCGGTGAACTTCCGCCTCTTGGAATTCTGGGATCCGCACACATCTGGATGAAACAGGATGTGAAGACATTAGAAGGTAAGTATATATTAAGATGCTCATTCTCTTCCAATGACTCACTGACAAACACCCGATCAGGTTCAAAATAAACCCCAAAATTGTTGCTTGTACCTTATGTCCAGTTGCGCACCTACATGATAAAACCTCACCACTAACCGCAAAAGAGTTGATTATTCTTTGTCTACATTTACGCGACAACACCCCGATCAACTAGCATCTGCAACTTACTCCTTACTTTATCAAAAGTTGGCAACAATCATATGAAAGCTTTTATACTACAATAATTACCGTATTTTTTGGCATATAAGACGCACTTTTCCCCAAAAAAAATTGTGAGGAAAATGGGGGGTGCGTCTTATATTCGGAATGCAGGCTTACCGGCATTGTGGCGGCGACAGAGGTGCGGGCATGATGTGGCACGGTGAGCTGTATGGGGTGAGCAGGTCCTATCCATATTTGAGGTGAATCCGCGGCCCGGTATTGATGGAGAGCAGCAGCGCTGGTGAGTTACGGTATTTTCCGGTGGCGGCGGCCATCTTGCTGAGGCCGCGCGTGCGCAGATTCACTACTCTGCGTCCCAGGGCTTCAGGAAAATGGCCGCGGGAGGCCGCGCGTGCGCAGATGGAGATCGCGGCGGCCATTTTCCTTAAGCCGAGATCTCAATCTGCGAACTCGGCTTCAGGAAAATGGCCGCCGCGATCTCCATCTGCGCACGCGCGGCCTCCCGCGGCCATTTTCCTGAAGCCCTGGGACGCAGAGTAGTGAATCTGTGCACCCGCGGCCTCAGCAAGATGGCCGCCGCCACCAGAAAAATCCTTAACTCACCCTGCTCTGCTGCTCTCCATCAATACCGGGCCGCGGATTCACCTCAAATATGGATGGGACCTGCTCACGCCATACAGCTCACCGTGCCACTTCATGCCCGCACCTCTGCCGCCGCCACAATGCCGGTAAGCCCGCCGCCACCAGGAATACCACCCAGCTCTTCTGCTCTCCTTCACTACTGCTGTGGCGTCACCTCAAATGTGGAAGGGACCCTGGCCGCTGCCACCTGAGGAAGTGACCGCACGTCTGCCACCGACACAGCAACCTCCCCATGGACACCAGGCCATGGCGTCGCCCACCTAAGCAGGATGGGACCCTGCTCAGGTGCACGCCGTTCCGCCCACCGCACCTCAGCATCACCTCACCTCTGCCACCACCATGCCTCCTGTGACCCTGCTCTGCCACTGCCTGCCCTCAGGTAAGAGATCTTAAATTCGGACAATAAGACGGACCCCCATCTTATAAAAAATCTTTTTTTCTGCATTTTTCACCCCAAATTTGGGGTGCGTCTTATAGTACGGTGCGTCTTATATGCCAAAAAATACGGTATTTAATTTACATTCTTGTACAAATTTTTGTATTAACATTTGAAGTCTTTGCAGCTGGTTACCTTATCGATAGATATAGCAGGAGTCGCCAAAGCAGCACAATAGCCAATTCATTCATTTACACCAGCAAGGTGCATTACAGGGAATCTGTCACCAGGTTTTTGCTAACCCATTTAAGAGTTGCATAATGCAGACAGAGACCCTGATTTCAGTTATGTATCAATTACTGGGCAAATTGCTGCATTTTTGACAAAAAATCACTGTTTTCTCTGCTGCAGATCTACCAGTTCTCTGTATGATGAGCTCTGTATAACCTGCTCACACTAGTGTTTGACAGCTTTCTGTGTACACACTGTGGTGGATGCGGTTAGCGATAATCTCCTGCTGATAAAACAGTGATTTTATCAAAAGTACAGCACACAGCCCATGAAGAAATACTTTGCTGGAATCCGGGTCTATGGCTCTATATTTTGCTGCTCTCAGTTGGGGTAGCAACATGGTGACAGATTCCCTTTAAAAGGAACCTGTCACCCCCAAAATCGAAGATGAGCTAAGCCCACCAGCATCAGGGGCTTATCTACAGCATTCTGGAATGCTGTAGATAAGCCCCCGATGTATCCTGAAAGATGAGAAAAAGAGGTTAGATTATACTCACCTGGGGGGGCGGTCCGATCCGATGGCATCGCGGTCTGGTCCGGGGCCTCCTATCTTCATAGGATGATGTCCTCTTCTTGTCTTCACGCTGCGGCTCCGGCACAGGTGTACTTTATCTGACCTGTTGAGGGCAGAGCAAAGTACTGCAGTGCGCAGGCGCTGGGCCTCTCTGACCTTTCCCGCCTCAACAGGGCAAAGTACGCCTGCACAGGAGCCGCAGTGTGAATACAAGAAGAGGACGTCATCATAAGAAGATGGGAGGCCCCGGACCGGACCGCGACGCTCATCGGACCGGACCGCAGGGGGACCACCCCTGGGTGAGTATAATCTATCCTCTTTTTCTCATCTTTCAGGATACATCTGGGGCTTATCTACAGCATTACAGAATGCTGTAGATAAGCCCCTGATGCTGGTGGGCTTAGCTCATCTTCGATTTTGGGGGTGACAGGTTCCCTTTAAGAACATCACTTCATGGTAACTCATCTTCTGTATTCTAGGCTGGCTTTCAGTAATAGGATACATACAATATGATTAATTGATTTAGAATAAAAGTTAAATTTTAATTATATTTTGTCATGAATGCGGAAACAAAATGATAGAATCATTAATGTCGTTGTTCCTTTACACTGATGGCAATGATTTTATTATATGTGATAATACAACACACAAAATAAAGCAATATGATTACTTTATATGACTCTTAATTTAAACTCATCGCAGAGAGTATTGCTGACTGGTGAAAAACATTTCGTAGAGTCCAGAATCTGCAGTCTTCAGTATTCTGAAATTAAAGTTTGGAAAAATGGTTGCTTGTCTGGTCTTAAGATAACCTTTGCATTTCAGCCAGTTCAAAAAACATAAGCATAAGGAATCAGGAATGCTGAAACAAGCATAAAGCACTTGGATTCACTTACTGACAAGAGAATAGATAACTGTAAACACCCGAGGCTAGTTTATTCTGTGCACTTGGCACTTTACACAGCATATAACCCAAGCTTAGCTCTGTAAATGGTGACCCTGCCAACATTAAAAGGTGGAAAGTCTTCACTGAGCTGAACTGTTTTCTGCCTCTGTGTTGAGTTATGTTCACAATTTTCTTTCGAGTAATATAAAAATGCTGCTTTAGTTTGATGGACAAGAAAATACTAAAGTAAGAAGATAATTTCTTATATTTATTTTATAACTTTAATCAATGAGCACTACACTTGTTTTCAGGAGCAATTTTTGGTAATGCCGTGAGAAATAACCCTGATACAATTATATTAGAAGAAAATAATGAACACATTTGTAATAATGACAGTGCGCTTTAGTGTGTAATATTGATTATATATGTATATATATATATATGTTGGAGTGCTGCCTCCATTTTTCTTTATATATATATTTATATATATACTGTATATAAAAAAGAAAAATGGAGGCAGCACTCCAAAAAATGATGAAAAAAGTGGACTTTATTAGCCCATGGTGTGGCAAAGTTTCGGCGGTGACCAGCCTTTCTCAGGGGCAGGGCTATTAACAGTGATTGGAATTGGCCTTAACATTTTTATTTATTTGTTTATTTTCCTGCTCTTTATTTACTTACTTATTTCACACATTGTGCCCCCCCATAAGGTCATAAAAGATCTGTGAGGGCATTTCAACATTTGGATAATTTTATTTTAGATTATCCCCAGTTACAAAGGAAATGCCGCCTCCTGACTACATAGTAGAACTGATGTAGTCTTCTAGGATTCAGCAGCTCCTGCTCCCTCCCTAAACTCAGTGATGACATGACCGCTGGGTCAGAGGGAAGAAGAACCATCAGCGCATTCTGTATAAACAGCTCTTGTTCAGCACTGTGTACACAGTAGTTATATGCAGTATACTGGGTATACAGTAATTAGGAAGCCAGAGATGGTAATAAACCATCTCTTCTGTCTTTATGGGGTTGCATGATTTCTTGCATTTCGTGGTGTAAGTAAGATGAGTATTACTCCTTTTGTAATTTTATGCAATTGTAATCCATTTGTAAAACCCATTACTTCAGGACCCCCCATAGACTGACTAATTCTGGACCGCCCAGACATTTATAAATAGGTTTTACAAATGGATTACAATAACACAAGAAGTAATACTCATCTTACTTACATACACTGCCAATCCCATTGGTTGACTATAGCAATCATGTGATGGCACCCACATGACCGCTGGAACCCAGTAAACAGTGACCATTGGAAAACATGGAAATGCAGGCAGAGGATTAGTAAAGGGGGTCACCTTAAAACTCTAACTAGAACAGTTATGTAGGTATGTATGGTACTTAGCTCCAAAAAAAATCATACCTGTAGTACAGCTTTTAGTGGTTTAATTGTCATTAAAAAAATAAAAATGCAAATGGGGGGCTTTCGCCAACCATTGATAGTGCCAAGAGATCATTGCACTCTTACGCACTGTTAAACCTTGATTGATAGTGCTCAGGTAAGCATTGTCTGAACTCACACTGCACTCTGCACATACACCGCAGCTGTGCTTACTGTATATCATATCATTGCCAGCTCTTAAAACTAACTCCTATCTGCAGTAGATAAGTAGCGGCTGCAGACAGGAGCCAGTAATGAAAGCCGGCACTGACTCTATGTAAGCATAGCTGCAGTGTCTGTGCGAAGATGCAGAGCACCCTAACTTGCATACAATATATACACAGCTCTGGCAAAAATTAAGAGAACACTGCACAGTTTTATAAAAATCAGCTTCTCTACATGTCTGACAGCCATTCCATTCCAGTGTCAGTTGAATTTGCCTAACACCTGATCATCTAATGGTTAGACGGAGACCTGGAGAGGCGTACAAGCCACAGTGTCTTGCACCCACTGTGAAATATTCATGGAGGATTGGTGATGATCTGGGGATGCTTCAGCAAGGCTGGAAATGGGCAGGTTAATATTTGCAAAGGACGTATGAATCAAGCTGCATACAAGGTTATCCTGGAAAAACAGTTGATTCCTTCTGCTCAGGCAATGTTCCCCAACTCTGAGGACTGTTTTTTCCAGCAGGACAATGCGCCATGCCACACAGCTAGGTCAATTAAGGTGTGGATGAAGGACCACTGTTGTGAATTAGACTTTTTTGGCTCCCTCTTGTGGTCACTAGTGATATGACTCTGGGATTGTCTTTCCTCAGTTTGGCACCCACCTGGGTCGTTAGTCCAGGGGTGTTGCTATATAAACTTCCTGGATCCTCAGTCCAGTGCCTGGCATCGTTGTAATCAGATCCTTTCTATTTGCTCCTGTCTGCTGGTCCGGGTTATTGCAAAATTAAGCTAAGTCCTGCTTCCTTGTTTTTTGGTAATCTGTATTGCTCTTATTTTCTGTCCAGCTTGTACTAAATGTGATTCCTGATTTTGCTGGAAGCTCTAGGGGGCTGGTATTCTCCCCCCAGGCCGTTAGACGGTTCGGGGGTTCTTGAATATCCAGCATGGAAATTTTGATAGGGTTTTTGCTGACCGTATAAGTCATCTTACTATATTCTGCTATTAGTCAGTGGGCCTCTCTTTGCTAAATATCTAGTTCATTCTTACGTTTGTCTTTTCTCCTTACCTCACTGTTATTATTTGTGGGGGGCTTGTATCCAACTTTTGGGGTCTTTTCTCTGGAGGCAAGAAAGGTCTATCTTTTCCCTTCTAGGGTTAGTTAGTTCTCCGGCTGGCGCGAGACGTCTAGAACCAACGTAGGCACGTTCCCCGGCTGCTGCTATTTGTGGTGCTAGGATTAGATATACGGTTAGCCCAGTTACCACTGCCCTATGAGCTGTTTTTTTTATGTTTGCAGACTTGGTATGTACTTTTGAGACCCTCTGCCATTGGGGTCATAACAGTATGCCAGGCCAAAGTTGAATGTTTAATGCATTGCAGAAGTGGGATAATAAGAAAGGAAATTCTGAGTTTTTTTTTTTTCCTCTCTTTGTTCCTCCCCTTTACCTCTGAGTGGCTTGTGCTTGCTGCAGACATGAATGTCCAGACCTTGATTACAAGTGTGGATCAGCTTGCTGCTCGTGTGCAGGGCATACAAGATTTTGTTACCAGTAGTCCAATGTCTGAACCTAAAATACCTATTCCTGAACTGTTCTCTGGAGACCGATTCAAGTTTAGGAATTTCAGGAATAATTGTAAATTGTTTCTATCTCTGAGACCCCGTTCATCTGGAGACTCAGCTCAGCAAGTTAAAATTGTTATCTCTTTCTTACGGGGCGACCCTCAGGATTGGGCCTTCTCGCTAGCGCCAGGAGATCCGGCATTGGCAAATATTGATGCGTTTTTTCTTGCGCTCGGATTGCTTTACGAGGAACCCAATCTTGAAATTCAGGCAGAAAAAGCCTTGCTGGCTATTTCTCAGGGCCAGGATGAAGCTGAAGTGTATTGCCAAAAATTTCGGAAATGGTCCGTGCTTACTCAGTGGAATGAGTGTGCTCTGGCCGCAAATTTCAGAAATGGACTTTCTGAAGCCATTAAGAATGTGATGGTGGGTTTCTCCATTCCTACAAGTCTGAATGATTCCATGGCGCTGGCTATTCAAATTGACCGGCGTTTGCGGGAGCGCAAAACTGCTAATCCTCTGGTGGTGTTGTCTGAACAAACACCTGATTTAATGCAATGTGATAGAATTCAGACTAGAAATGAACGGAAAAATCATAGACGGCAGAATGGGTTGTGTTTTTACTGTGGTGATTCTACACATGTTATATCAGCATGCTCTAAACGCCTAACAAGGGTTGTTAGCCCTGTCGCCATTGGTAATTTGCAACCTAAATTTATTTTGTCTGTGACTTTAATTTGCTCATTGTCTTCCTACCCTGTTATGGCGTTTGTGGATTCAGGTGCTGCCCTGAGTCTTATGGATCTGTCATTTGCCAAGCGCTGTGGTTTTGTTCTTGAGCCTTTGGTAAATCCTATCCCTCTTAGAGGTATTGATGCTACGCCATTGGCGGAAAATAAACCGCAGTTTTGGACACAGGTAACCATGTGCATGACTCCTGAACATCGGGAGGTGATTCGTTTTCTTGTTCTGCATAAAATGCATGATTTGGTCGTTTTGGGTCTGCCATGGTTACAGACCCATAATCCAGTCTTGGATTGGAAGGCAATGTCTGTGTCAAGTTGGGGCTGTCAGGGAATTCATGGTGATTCCCCGCCGGTGTCTATTGCTTCCTCTACTCCTTCGGAAGTTCCTGAGTATTTGTCTGATTATCAGGATGTATTCAGCGAGTCCAGGTCCAGTGCTCTGCCTCCTCATAGGGACTGTGACTGCGCCATAGATTTGATTCCAGGTAGTAAATTTCCTAAGGGAAGACTATTTAATCTGTCTGTACCTGAGCATACCGCAATGCGTTCGTATATCAAGGAGTCTCTGGAGAAGGGGCATATCCGTCCATCCTCTTCCCCTCTTGGTGCGGGATTCTATTTTGTGGCCAAGAAGGACGGATCTTTGAGACCTTGTATTGACTATCGGCTTCTGAATAAAATCACTGTTAAATTTCAGTATCCTTTGCCTCTGTTGTCGGACTTGTTTGCCCGGATTAAAGGTGCCAAGTGGTTCACCAAGATAGATCTTCGTGGTGCGTACAACCTTGTGCGCATTAAGCAAGGAGATGAATGGAAAACTGCATTTAATACGCCCGAAGGTCATTTTGAGTACTTGGTGATGCCTTTTGGGCTCTCTAACGCTCCTTCAGTGTTTCAGTCCTTTATGCATGATATTTTCCGGAAGTATCTGGATAAATTTATGATTGTTTATCTGGATGATATTCTGTTTTTTTCTGATGATTGGGACTCGCATGTAGAGCAGGTCAGGATGGTGTTTCAGGTTTTGCGTGAGCATGCTTTGTTTGTTAAGGGCTCAAAGTGTCTCTTTGGAGTACAGAAGGTTCCCTTTTTGGGTTTTATTTTTTCCCCTTCTGCGGTGGAGATGGACCCAGTCAAGATCCGAGCTATTCATGATTGGACTCAGCCCACGTCAGTTAAAAGTCTTCAGAAGTTCTTGGGTTTTGCTAACTTCTACCGTCGTTTTATCGCTAATTTTTCTAGCGTTGTTAAACCTTTGACGGATATGACCAAGAAAGGTTCTGATGTTGCTAACTGGGCTCCTGCAGCCATGGAAGCTTTCCAAGAGTTGAAGCGCCGGTTTACTTCGGCGCCTGTTTTGTGCCAGCCTGATGTCTCACTGCCCTTTCAGGTTGAAGTGGATGCTTCTGAGATTGGGGCAGGGGCCGTTTTGTCGCAGAGAGGCCCTGGTTGCTCTGTAATGAGACCATGTGCCTTTTTCTCTAGGAAGTTTTCGCCTGCTGAGCGGAATTATGATGTTGGCAATCGGGAGTTTTTGGCCATGAAGTGGGCATTTGAGGAGTGGCGTCATTAGCTCGAGGGTGCTAAGCATCGTGTGGTGGTCTTGACTGATCACAAAAATCTGATGTATCTCGAGTCTGCTAAACGCCTGAATCCTAGACAGGCCCGCTGGTCATTGTTTTTCTCCCGTTTTGACTTTGTGGTCTCGTATTTACCAGGTTCAAAGAATGTGAAGGCTGATGCTCTTTCAAGGAGCTTTGTGCCTGACTCTCCTGGAGTCGTAGAACCAGTTGGTATTCTTAAAGAGGGAGTTATCTTGTCAGCCATTTCTCCGGATTTGCGACGTGTGTTGCAGAGATTTCAGGCTGGTAGACCTGACTCTTGTCCACCTGACAGACTGTTTGTTCCTGATAAGTGGACCAGCAGAGTCATTTCCGAGGTTCATTCCTCGGTGTTGGCAGGGCATCCGGGAATTTTTGGCACCAGAGATCTGGTGGCTAGGTCCTTTTGGTGGCCTTCCTTGTCACGGGATGTGCGGTCATTTGTGCAGTCCTGTGGGACTTGTGCTCGAGCTAAGCCTTGCTGTTCTCGTGCCAGCGGGTTGCTCTTGCCCTTGCCTGTCCCGAAGAGGCCTTGGACACACATTTCCATGGATTTCGTTTCAGATCTTCCGGTGTCTCAGGGCATGTCTGTCATCTGGGTGGTATGTGATCGCTTTTCCAAGATGGTCCATTTGGTATCTTTGCCTAAGCTGCCTTCCTCTTCCGATCTGGTTCCTTTGTTCTTTCAGAATGTGGTTCGTTTACACGGCATTCCTGAGAATATTGTGTCTGACAGAGGATCCCAGTTTGTTTCCAGGTTCTGGCGATCCTTTTGTGCTAAGATGGGCATTGATTTGTCGTTTTCGTCTGCCTTTCATCCTCAGACTAATGGACAAACGGAGCGAACTAATCAGACTCTGGAGGCTTATTTGAGGTGTTTTGTTTCTGCAGATCAGGATGATTGGGTGACCTTCTTGCCGTTGGCTGAGTTTGCCCTTAATAATCGGGCTAATTCCGCTACTTTGGTTTCGCCTTTTTTTTGCAACTCTGGTTTCCATCCTCGTTTTTCCTCGGGACATGTGGAGCCTTCTGACTGTCCTGGGGTAGATTCCGTGGTGGATAGGTTGCAGCAGATCTGGAATCATGTGGTGACAACTTAAAGTTGTCACAGGAGAAGGCTCAGCGTTTTGCTAACCGCCACCGCGGTGTGGGTCCCCGACTTCGTGTTGGGGATTTGGTATGGCTGTCTTCTCGATTTGTTCCTATGAAGGTCTCCTCTCCTAAATTTAAGCCTCACTTCATCAGTCCTTACAAGATATTGGAAATCCTTAATCCTGTGTCCTTTCGCTTGTATCTTCCGGTGTCGTTTGCCATTCACAACGTGTTCCATAGGTCTTTGTTGCGGCGGTACGTTGTGCCTGTGGTTCCTTCTGTTGAGCCTCCTGCTCCGGTGTTGGTTGAGGGCGAGTTGGAGTACGTGGTGGAGAAGATCTTGGATTCTCGTCTCTCCAGACGGAGGCTTCAGTATCTGGTCAAGTGGAAGGGCTATGGCCAGGAGGATAATTCCTGGGTGGTTGCCTCTGATGTGCATGCGGCCGAATTAGTTCGTGCCTTTCACGCTGCTCATCCTGATCGCCCTGGTGGTCCTGGTGAGGGTTCGGTGACCCCTCCTTAAAGGGGGGGTACTGTTGTGAATTAGACTTTTTTGGCTCCCTCTTGTGGTCACTAGTGATATGACTCTGGGATTGTCTTTCCTCAGTTTGGCACCCACCTGGGTCGTTAGTCCAGGGGTGTTGCTATATAAACTTCCTGGATCCTCAGTCCAGTGCCTGGCATCGTTGTAATCAGATCCTTTCTGTTTGCTCCTGTCTGCTGGTCCGGGTTATTGCAAAATTAAGCTAAGTCCTGCTTCCTTGTTTTTTGGTAATCTGTATTGCTCTTATTTTCTGTCCAGCTTGTACTAAATGTGATTCCTGATTTTGCTGGAAGCTCTAGGGGGCTGGTATTCTCCCCCCGGGCCGTTAGACGGTTCGGGGGTTCTTGAATATCCAGCGTGGAAATTTTGATAGGGTTTTTGCTGACCGTATAAGTCATCTTACTATATTCTGCTATTAGTCAGTGGGCCTCTCTTTGCTAAATATCTAGTTCATTCTTACGTTTGTCTTTTCTCCTTACCTCACCGTTATTATTTGTGGGGGGCTTGTATCCAACTATTGGGGTCTTTTTTCTGGAGGCAAGAAAGGTCTATCTTTTCTCTTCTAGGGTTAGTTAGTTCTCCGGCTGGCGCAAGACGTCTAGAACCAACGTAGGCACGTTCCCCGGCTGCTGCTATTTGTGGTGCTAGGATTAGATATACGGTTAGCCCAGTTACCACTGCCCTATGAGCTGGTTTTTTATGTTTGCAGACTTGGTATGTACTTTTGAGACCCTCTGCCATTGGGGTCATAACAGACCACCACATCAAATTCCTGTCACGGCCAGCCCAATCTCCAGCCCTGAACCACATTAAAAACCTCTGGAATGTAATCAAGAGGAAGATGGATAGTCACAAGCCATCAAACAAAGAAGAACTGCTTACATTTTTGTACCAGGAGTGGCATAAGGTCACCCAAAAGCAGTGTGAAAGATTGGTGGAAAGCATGCCAAGACCCATGAAAGCTGTGATTAAAAATCATGGTTATTCCACAAAATATTGATTTCTGAACTCTTCCTGAGTTTAAACATTAGTATTGTTGTTTCTGAATGATTATGAACTTGTTTTTATTTGCATTATTTGAGGTCTGCAAGCAATGCATATTTTTTGCTATTTTGCTATTTTGATTATTTAATTTATATATATGTATATATATATATGCACAACTCTGGCAAAAATTAAGGGACCACTGCAAAAGTTCAGTTTGTCTGATTTAGCTCTTTATAGGTTTATTTTTGAGTTAAATGAAAATTGTTCTTTTAGTCTATAAACTTCTGACAACATGTCTCCGAATTTCCAAGCAATAAATTTTGTATTTTTTTTCTGACAAAGAAAAATAGTCAAAATTAAAAAAAACAACAACAGTGCTTTCAGACCTCAAATAATGCAAAGAAAACAAGTTCATAATCATTTAGAAACAGCAATACTAATGTTTTAACTTGAGTAGAGTTCAGAAATCAATATTTTCTGGAATAACCATGATTTTTAATCACAGCTTTCATGCATCTTGGCATGCTTTCCACCAGTCTTTCCCACTGCTTCTGGTGCAAAAATTTAAGCAGTTCTTTGTTTGATGACTTGTAACTATCCATCATCCTCTTGATTACATTCAAGAGGTTTTCAATGGGGTTCAGGTGTGGAGATTGGGCTGCCCATGACATCGTTTTGATGTGGTGGCCTCTTAATTTTTGCCAGAGCTGTATGTCCCAATCCCAGGCAATACTAGCTCATTTCATGGTATTAAAAAAGTCAAGAAGAGTATCTGATTGCAGCCCTTGCTTCTTTACAATGAAGGTAACTCATTTAAAGTCTGTAATATACGGGTCTACAACCTGAGGGTCGCGAGCCACATGAGGCTCATAGGCTCATGATGGGTGGCTCTCAACTGTCTGAAAGCTTGGTGTATTTGCACCAGGTCTAGCAAATAGCTTTGAAGAGAAGGTCTCAAGATGGTGATTTTTGTGAGTAGCCCTGAAGAGAAGAGCAGATCTGGATGCACATACACTGATGATCAAAAGGGTAACAATATTTTGAACATTTGAATTTAAGGCTCCATATGTCACCATCCACTACTGCTTCGAAATTGAGACTACCATCATTTTATAGAGAATCATCTTTGCTATCTCATACATAAATTTGACTTGCAACTATTTAGCATATGATTAGTTATGAAGATTCTTATCATAACACTGCATTGTTGATGTTTTGCTCTTAAAAATCTACATTTTTATGTTTGTTATTTTGTTAGCATTTTGTAAATTCACCTTTGGCTTTCAACACTGCCTGAATCCTCCTGGGCATGCTGATGATCAGATTCAAGCATTTGTATAGTGGAGAGTAATACTATAATTTGATAATAAAATATTACAGTTTACCCCCTGTAAATGTATTTACGGTTTCTACTTAACATAACACAGAAAAAAATATAATTTGTGCTTCTAGCAAATAAAATTTTCTATAGAAATTTTTACTGTAACACCACTTTAATGTTCATACTAGTAATGATTAGCATGGACTAAACTAATAATCACAATCCTTCCCACAAAGGCTCCTTGTGTTCACACACCAGTCCATTATCTGCTTCAATGAACCGTCTTGTTGTTAATTTGCAGGTCTTTCACCCCTAGGTGATGGAAATACCTGCCCTCTTTCCAGCCTTCTATTAAGTATCATTTTCATTATTATGTATAATTCATGAGAAATTGTATTTGTCGGACATTCCACACGGCATCTAACATTACAGATCAACTGATAATGTTCTCACCGCCGATGTTGCCTAAAATTAACAATTACAACTTTTTATTTTTCTTTCCGGTTAATTATTTTGCTTTTTCTCAAGCTTATATTTTAAGTTCGTTAATGCAGCCTTGTGTTTGTATTTACTCATGTGAGGGTATAACAAAGTGTGAGCACATTATTTTACTACCATTTACTCCAGTATTATGAATGTGTGACTATCTTTACTATTATGTTGTTTCTTGAATCAAAGTGGTGCTTTATGGGCCAGTGGATGTTCTGCATCTGAATGAGAGCAGTCTATGGTTAAATGGTCTCCCATAAACTAGCAGTCAAAGGTTTATGATTTGGTGAGAAATACTCTTCAGGAACTTTACCCTTAGCTAAGCAAGTGGAACTCCTATAAAACATGGCTGTGGGAAAATAATATATTCGTCTCTCGTCACCTCTCAGGCATCTGTGATATGTCTGCTGCTAACCTTCTTGATCCACAGGTGTCTGCTATGATGATTAGGTTAAAATAGTTACAATTAAAGTCACCACCTGTAATAGAAGTTGCTTTGCTTTTCCTGGTAATGCTATTCTCATTTACTTTCCCTGATTCTAGGACAATGAGCAGAGAAATACCCAAAATTTGACAGCAAAATATAACACATATCTCTACTATGATATTGTAATATAAGGCATTTCTGGTTATCCAGTATCTATGAACACATAGAAGATGATAATAAAAAAAATGAGAGTTATAATAAAAAAAACCCTACTATTTACACATTTGATAATGGCATTAAGTGTACTTATTTCAGAATAAGTTGTCATATGTGTGCACATGGGAATAACATTATTTCTGGTAATTGTATGACTTTTATCCTGCATTTTTCACAAGTTTTCTGCTCTTCAGGCTCTATCTTTGAGTTTCAGATATGCCTAAGGGTACTGTCACACTCTGCAACTTTCCAATGATCACGACCAGCGATACGACCTGGCCGTGATCGTTGGAAATTCGTTGTGTGGTCGCTGGAGAGCTGTCACACAGACCGCTCTCCAGCGACCAACGATGCCGAAGGCCCCGGGTAACCAGGGTAAACATCGGGTTACTAAGCGCAGGGCCGCGCTTAGTAACCCAATGTTTACCCTGGTTACCATCGTAAAAGTAAAAAAAACCAAAAAACGTACATACTCACATTCCGGTGTCCATCAGGTCCCTTGCAGTCTGCTTCCCGCTCTGACTCAGTGCCGCCGTAAAGTGAAAGCAGATCACAGCGGTGACGTCACCGCTGTGCTCTGCTCTTACATTCCGGCCGGCAGTCAGTCAGAGCGGGAAGCAGACTGCAAGGGACCTGACGGACACCGGAATGTGAGTATGTACGGTTTTTTTTTTTTTACTTTTACGATGGTAACCAGGGTAAACATCGGGTTACTAAGCGCGGCCCTGCCGATGTTTACCCTGGTTACAAGCGAACGCATCGTTGGATCGGTGTCACACACAACGATCCAACGATGACAGCGGGAGATCCAGCGACGAAAGAAAGTTCCAAACGATCTGCTATGACGTACGATTCTCAGCAGGGTCCCTGATCGCTGCTGCGTGTCAGACACAGCGATATCGTATGGATATCGCTGGAACGTCACGGATCGTACCGTCATAGCGACAAAAGTGCCACTGTGTGACAGTACCCTTAGCTGGTAGGAAGAGACAAGCTGCGATAATATCTCCTAAACACAGCACACACACATGGATTCTTTCTCTTATTTCTGAGACATGCTGCTACAAGCAACAGCATGGAAGAGATTATGCAATAATACTGAACTGTGTGGCTGTGAATCCATCATTAAGGTGAAATACACTCTTCAACATTGAACTTGCAACACCAAGTAGGAAAAGTCATGGAATTATGAAAATAGACTTGTTAATGCAAATGGTAAAAACATGGAAACCAAATTTTCAAAACATCTCAAAGTATCGAGTAGGAGTGTCATGTGCATACGTACACACGCTTATGCGCCTTGGCTGCTATTAATGAAGTTATTAATTGTTGTGTCAGGTATGTTCTGCCATGCTGAATGAACTTGTGAACGCAAATCATCAATGTCCACTGCTCTCAGCTACCCTTACAATTGCTGACCAATGAAGGCTGGAGATGATGCAAGTCACAGGAACAATAATAGGCCATGCAGGCTGTTCACACTAGCATGAGAAACATGTGGTCTGGTGAAGCCGTATTGAAAAATGACTCTTGGAAAACTTTGGAGAAATGGCTTTGCTAGTTTTAAGATCAAACCTATGTAATGCTGCACTGTCAGTGTAACTTCAATGTAGACTAGAGGGGTCTGGCTACCATACATTACACCGCCCCACACCCTAATTCTTGGATTAGGACTAATGTGACTTTCCCTTGGGAAGACCTCTTCATTGTGTTGTCCATGTGATATTTAGACCAATCCTTGGCTATTAATTCATCCAATACAAAAGTGAGACTCATCGCTAAAGAAGATAGACCGCCAATCCAGCCACAGTTGCTACATTCCAACCTCCGGTCTTCATCTGGAGACATGGGAAATGCTATGAAGAGGCCATAACAAGGCAATGTCACACCAGTCCTACTCCCAGGATTATAATCTTATAATGTATAGCTTCATTTCAGGTACACTGACAGCTCAGCCTTACATTGATTTGGTCGAGGAACCAGTGGTTTGGCCATTTTTTCAATGTGCTCCAAGAGCTATATGTTCAACATGACTTTCTCCGGCTGTGTGTTGCTCATACTTCTGATAGCAGCATGCATGACCTAAACATGCCGCATGGCCTGCAGAGCCTGTGGACTTGTCGATCTTCTAGCACATCTGTTATGTAATTGGTTGGCAATTGCAAAGGGAGCTTCCAGCAGATCTTGATGATTTGCTTGCCCTTGTGCATTCAGCATGGCAGAACCTTCCTCAGACAACAATTAATATTCTCATAAATAGGACACCAAAGCATGTACGTGTGTTTAGTTCTGCATGTGGCTTCTTATATTTGCCTGTACCATTGAGTTTTGCTAAGTTTGTTAAAAAGTCAGTGACCTTTTAATCTAGTTCTGATGGAACCCTAGTATAAAAGCATGGTTAGAATTATAGATACAGAAAACTAAAATGTATTCCATAAGCCAATACAAAAGAGAGCATAATGTTACTAAGCAACAGACATTAATATCAAAGGAAAGCTAGAGAAAAACTAATTGATCATGATCCTTCTGACATAGAGATCAAATGAAACTCAGATTTTGACCAGTTATTCCTTTGCATATAAAAATCAATGCTGATAATAATATGTAAAGTCAGAGACTGAGGAAGGGACTCAATTTAATCCTGGATAGGAGCCAATACTGAGTAATATGAAGAAAAATTTCACGAATACAAAATACACTCATAATTATCATTTAAATTAAATGAATTCAAGGGATTCTGAAGGCTCAACCTTCCTAAGATGCCTAAATACACTTGCCTGTCATAGAAAGTTGAATAAAATGATACTTTGATATCGTCGATTCGATGTTTCATTCCAGAGTAATACACATTTTTCTTAAAATGTAAATGAGCTGTTAAGATATGGGCTGAAAATAAATCTCTCAGAGAATCTACCTGTAGAGCTTGCTTTAAAAGAAAGGGGGCATTTCCAGTGTTAGACATGAAAATCAAGAGAGCAGACTGCCAATCATTACATGTTTCACACTGGTAATGCCCCGTTTCATTTAAAAAATCTCTTGAAGCAGATTCTCAGGGAGATCTATGTTCAGCCCAGAGGTCTTAACATGTACATGTAAGAAAAATGCAGATTTATCTGGAATAAAACTGTAGATTGCAGATAGCAAGGTGTCATTATATTTAGCTTCCTATGACCTACATGCCCATATAGATGACATATGAGGGTTTCTCCTACTGACAGATTCTCTTTAAGTATACATTAATCACTGCTTTAACAAGCTGTATAATACATGTATAAAATTTACACTAAATGAAAACTGTGGTGAAATTTTCTTTTTTCTAAATTGATCCCAAATTAAAACAAATATAAATTAAATGCTAATATACAAGTACTTAAACATGGCATATAAATAAGTAATTAAGTACAACTCGCTATGTAAAATAGCAATGCTTTACGTAGTTATCGAAATTTTAAAATAAAAAAGTTAAGACTGTCGTAATGCAAAAAGCAACATTTATAGAAAAAAAATATTTGGTTGTTGTCATATATAGAAAGCATGAATGGCTGAGGTGAAGATACCCCATTTTAATCTAAAATGTACCTAGTCCTCAATGAAAAAAATAAGCGTCTGGGAACAGAAAAAAGGATTTTATTTTTCCATTCTCTTGCACATGGTCTCTGATATTGCAACTCCTACTTAGACCAGTTATAACAAATAAAATCATTGCAAAATAGTATTTTTTTTAAATTAATTTGCTTAGAGAATTCTGCTGCAAAATGGCAGTATTGGTAGACTACTGCTCCCATTGTAGGCTGGCCTTACCTGCTTGAATTCCTATCTTCCGTAAAGAAGCAAGTGCTGTAAGACCACATGATATCCTGGTTTCACACTAAAAATGGGAAACTATGAGATAGAGTCATGAGAAGTCAACAGGCTTTGGCAGGACTGTGCTACTGTTAGTTGTAATAACTAGAAATTATATTATTTGTACAGCTCTTTTCTTATCTAATTAGTGGTGTACTTTCAAGCAAAGAAATCTTATATCCATTAATACAGTTGATGTGCAAAAAATGCAAAAATAAAGTACATCACTCTGCATCTGCTTGTACCAGTTCAGTACACATTTTAAGAAAAACTCAGCATTCCTCTACATTTTAGATTTTTTGAATAGAACGAGTTTAAAATCTAATGCAAATGTTAAAATGTTGTACAATGGTAGATAACGAGCAGAATAAAAAGAAAAGGACCAAATGTAGAAAGAGGATGGTGCCCATAGGGTTAGTGCATCATGACAAAGGTAAATAGAAATCATTGTTGTATATGGAGGGTCATTTTAACAATGGTGTGCTAAAATAGTCAGAATCCTCTTGCAGGTCTATAAGCATAATCATTCCAAACCTTATTTGGCTTGCCCTGCTGAAAGTGGCCCAGCAACTAAGAGAAATGGAGAAGAACCCTGTTCAGCATAGAAGTTCAAACCCAAGTAGAGCTTCACATCCAGGAGCTTTCTGTCTTCGTACACAGAATGGGACCATTGAGCTTTGAAGCACGTTGTATTGTGGAGACTGCATTATTCCAAATAAAGTATTAACTCTTTTACTTTACGTAAGGACTAGACCACCTGAATTTAAACCTCTGTTGTGACCACCGGGTTTAATCTTTATGACATTGTACAAATGAGTTGTCCTATCAATTGCAGACAAATTATGTGTAAGTGAACCTTCATAGTTGTGTGACGGAGAAAGTGATGGTGGCTCATTGTGGGTCCATCATTAGTCCAAAGTAGCTGTCTATTTAAAAGGAATCTATCGGCTCATTTTAGCCCTTCAAAATGATTACACGTGTAGATTTTAAAAATAAAAGAAAATCTATGCCTTTATGAAACAAAAACGCTGCTTTGGTGCAAAGAAATAGGCTTTAAAAGTGATATGCAAATGAGGCTGAAAATGCTGTGGGCCGGCTGTAGCACTTCCACTGTCTGGACTTCCAGCTCCATTTTCAGGCTAACTCCACCTTTCAGTAGGTGACTGACATTCTGCAGCAGTTCTATTTGTTAGTCATCTAGTAGAGCACTTCCAGCTTCATTTGCACATCATATTTAAAGTGGATTTCTCTGCAACATATCTGTAACAATTCCAACACTCACGGTGTCCTGGGGTCGCTATGAATGACAGCTCTGCTGCCCTATGGAATCACAGGCTTGCTGAGCTGTTAGCTGACAAATCTGATCCAGATGGTTCAAGATCTGGCCAGGGAGCATCAGAAATTAGCAGCGTTACAGTGTCAGCTGCAGGGTCAGTTTTCTAGCTCGATGGGTGTTACACAGAACCCTCCACTGCCAGCAATAGCTCTACCTTCTGATGTAAAGATAGGTGGTTTCTCCCAAACCAGTAGTTGCTCTCTCTGATAAATTTTCAGGGAAGAAAGATCAGGATGTTCCTTGAGAGTTTTACATTATTTTTTTACCCTGCAACCCCAGTCTTCGGTGGACGAGTCCCAGCAGGTGGGAAGAATCATGTCACTACTGCGAGGAGGCCATAAGACTTTGACATTCTCTTTGTCCCCACAAGCCCCAAAATGTTCCTCGGTTAACACCTTTTTTGACCATTAGGGTTAATTTATGATGAACCTAACAGGATCAATGCAAAGGCAAAGATCATGACTTTGACACAGGGGGCTGCATCACTGAGGATTGATTACAGTACAGATTTCCAGCAGTTGACCACAGAAGAGATGCAGAATGATGCAGCTCTCAGGTGCCAGTTCCAAAGAGGCCTGTCAGATACTTTCAAAGACGCTCTTGCTCTTCATACTCCACCTTGCCCCTTGGAGTAGGCTATGACTCAGGCTATTTGGTTGGATTGCAGAATTTGAGGCTTGATGAGCAACAGAGGGTTCAGTCATTTCCCCTGAACCTGTCCACTAACCAGAGGTGGAACCAAAGGAAGTTGAAGCTGCCAGATCTCGGGCCAATGAAAGAAGATGTCGGCACAATCTTGAATTCTGCCTTTACTGCAGTTGCACCAGGAATTTTCTTCGGGACTGCACAATATGCCCTCACACAAACAAGCCGGGGGAAAATGTCTAAGTCTGGGTGATTGTTGAGGTCACCCAGACTTCTAGGTACCTTTTTACTCCTCTGATAAAGTGCTGATAAATGTCAAACTATGCATTTGCTTTCAAAGACGGTGGGTCTGAAGTCAAATTCATTGATTCAGAACTGGTTCTTAAATTAGGATTAGGCACAGGTAGATTAGAGAGACCCATTCAAATTGTCGCCATTGCCAGGACACTGTTACTCCAGAACAGTGTAAGGGTGGAATTCACACTTAGAGTGGTAACAGTTCACTCTGAATCCTACTCCTGCTATATTTTGGATAATTTACCTGCTGGGCTGGTATTGGGGTTTCCATGTCTGTATATTAACAATCCTGTTAAGTTGAGTCCAGATTGTCATAAGAAAAGTCTTAACACTTAAAACACTTCTGAGATGTGTTCTCGGAAAATGAAGGAGAGATACTATCTCCCCATTATCCTTATGATTGTGCTATTAATCTTATACCTAATTCCAAATTTCCTAAAGATTTTCTGTATAATTTATCATTTCCTGAACAAACCATCATGAATGAAAGTTTACGGATGGGTCACATTAGTCCCTTCTTTTTGCCTGTACCTACTATTTTTTTGTGAAAAAGAAAGATGGGGGTATTTTTCCTTGCCTCAATTTTCGTGAATTAAATAAAATTAAGGTTAAGATGAATACTTACCATTTCCATTCAACTCAACCTATATAATCAGTTTAGTGGGGATAAATGGTTTTCTAAACTTGATCTTAGAGGTAGAGTGGCTTATAGTTGGATTTTTTTCCATAAAGCTTTTTAGCTTTTCATTATTGTTATTCGATTGCATTTAATCTATTCAGTAAACAGGCTAATTTTCTTGCATTATCGGGGTTACCAAATGATGAAACACTTTCCAGGTTTTTTGTCAATCATGTGGTGAGATTGCATGGAATCCTTTTGAACAAATGTATCTGATAGGAGGTGCAATTTGTCTCTCTTCTGGAGAGCGATTTATAAGAAATTGGGGATTGATTTGTCATTCTCCTCTGTTTACCACCCTGAACACAACGGTCAGATAGAAAGGACAAATCAATCGTTGGAACAAATTTTAAGGTGTTTTGTTGCAGCTCAATAAAAAGGACTGGTTCTCATTTTTACCTCTTGCTGAGTTCACCTTTAACAGTTGGGTTAACCAGTCTAATGGAAACTTGCCTTTCTTTTTGTAATTATGGTTTTCATCTCCATTTTGGTGAATTCTCTAGGATGAGTTCTGGGTTTCCTGGAGTAGAAGTTGCTATAGAGAAACTTGATAATGTCTGGAGGCAGGTTCAAAAGAATATTGGGGTGGCTCAGCTTTGCTAGAAACGGAAGGCCTACAGGAAACTTTTGGTAGGTCCCTTGTTCAAAGTAGATATCAAGTTTGGAGAAGAGCTGCCAAGGTGGTAAGCAGACTGCAAAGTATCGTATGTCCTACAAGGAATGGTCTAAAGATCTGGGAATGTTTAACTTGAAAAAAGAAGGCTAAGAGGAGACTTAATAGCTGTCTACAAGTATTTGAAGGGATGTCGCAGTGTGGAGGGATCATCATTATTCTCATTTACACATGGAAACACGAGAAGCATTGGAATGAAACTAAAAGGGAGAAGATACAGATTAGGTATTAGAAAATTTTTTTTGACAGTGAGGGTGATCAATGAGTGGAACAGGCTGCCACAAGAGGTGGTGAGTTCTCCTTCAATGGAAGTCTTCAAACAGAGGCTTGACAGACATATCTCTGAGATGGTTTAGTGAATCCTGCACTGCATTGAGCAGGGGTTGGACACGATGTTCCTTGAAGTCCCTTCCAACATTCTATGATTCTGTGATTCTCTGTGATAAGGTTTGGTTGTCTTCCAAAAATATTAAGTTTGCCATCAACAAAGTTGGGTCCTAAGTTTATTGGCCTATATGAGATTTTGGACGTAGTTAACCCGGTGGCCTTTAGATTAAAACTTCCTATCACATACCAAATTTGCCTTTGTCTATTACAAGCCATCTTGGTACTGACCCCGGACCTCTTGACTATCCTGTCTCATGGCAAGTCTGTGAGTAGTGGCTAGCGTCCCGTTCTGATAACCCCAATACCCTCCACCACAGCTGTCAGATTTAATTTAAATTAGGTTTCATAAGGCTGTGCTTCTAATAAATTGTTCATACATGATAGCCTTTGGATTACAAATTACTTTCTTACCATTGCTGTCCATGGTACTGATCTAGAATAAGATCTGGAAAGATAACTCTATCTATTCTCCATGTGTGCACTGATATTTTGGTACAATTTGTTATTAAATGCTGCCAAGTAAATCATTCCCGATAAGTATAACACTGCAGAAACATTTATATTTAATCATACTTTTTTTTACATTTATTGTTAATTATTTTCTTTTCGATCTGATTACCATTTATAGGAAATAAAAAAAATGGTTTGGGTGCTATAAAGTTTTCTTAAAGGGGTTGTCCCATAAACAACATATACAATATTACTTAACCGCAGGATAGATGATAAATGTATTATTGCCGGGGTCCAGCTGCTGAAATACTCCTTGATACTAAGAACTGAAGCCTCAAAATGTGATAATGGTGCTTTAGTGCGCATGTGTGACCACTACTTCATGCACTGTCTTCAGGAAAGGTGGTTGCACATTTACTGTGGCTAATTTTGACCCCAGTCTCAGGATTGATTAGGGTATTAGTAGCCGGACTCACAGCGATCATTCATCATCCATCCTGTAGATAGGAAATTACATTTGATTATAAAAAATCCCTTTAAGTGCTTTTCAGCCATGAACTGAAAGAACTGCCAATGACTTGCTTTATGACAACCTATTAATACATTGTTGCTGTTAAACAGCGTTTTTACAGGCCACATTCTGCTATCCCAGAATATTATGGCATATCCACATTATAAACAATACAAGTCTGCTAAATATGAATCCCATCTCTGAAACCCACACCTACGTTGAGAATGTTGGTCTCTTTCCCACCTGGTTTTTGGGTGAGCTATTTCTGTTAGACCCATTGAGGTGACTGCAGAGAGCCATTAACACTCACTTCTATTTACATCTGCCTGGTAAGTGATGGCCTTCTCATAAGTTGGGATGGGTGTCACTGAATCATGGGTACACACCAGTAAGTTGCACTAAACCAAAGCAGGCAGCTACTGGACAATACAATAAAATGTAATGCAACAAAAGCTATAAAAAACGAAATAGTGCACATTTCATCGATTTGTGTGTTATCGACAATGGTCTCATATCATATCATGGTGTGATTATACTAAGAGAAAATCATAATTATCTCACAAGTAGCTGTCAGAATATTGAAAGCAGCTAAGTGCAGCAATGACTGGAGGGCTTCATTAAAAGCTAATATTTAAGGTCAAGATAAGAAACTTACCCATACGTAGGGACAAACAGCTGCTAAACAGAACACTATCAAGTTAGTTAGTGGTTACACAGCTAAACTGACCATATTTCCAAAAAAACTAATGAGGTGAATAAAAAGAAGATAAGATTGGGACAGCAGGTAAAGAATTGCTAAAATATAAGCAATGGAAGTAATTGAATTGATTAATAAAACCTGGACAAATGGAAAACACAATTTATCATTTTACTCTGCAATCTGCCACATCTGGACTCCCCACAGTGATGGCAGAGACTGTTTATTATTTATTATTATTAGTTTTATTATTATTCCTGCCTCTCTGATTGCTCTGGCATATACACAGCGCTGGACAAGCGATAGGGCTGTGCACACAGTAAAGCGAAACGCTTATAGTGCTTCCTCCTCAGAACGCATTGATCATGTGATCGACAGGTGCTGAGAGAGAGGAGAAGCTGATGGGTTCTAGCAGATTCTGATTACCGGTAGCTTAGCAGTGCAGCAAAGAGACTGAATTTGCCCTGTAACTGGAGCTAGCATGCCAGCTCCAGTTACATGGGAATTCAGCCATCTAAAAATGTATTTATATGTTGAAATGTACCCCAAAGATCTTTTATGAACTTGTTTAGGGGCACAATACATAAAATACAAATAATAACAAAAAAGAAAAGAAAAATAAAACAAAATGAAAAAGAAAGCCACCACCAGTCTGAAAGAATGTTTCTTTCCCTGGCTCTGAAAAAAACATATGTTCAACACTTTAAATGAATTTCCATTGAAAGGGTAAAACAATGCAAAATGCATTTTAACCCCTTTACCCCCAAGGGTGGTTTGCACGTTAATGACTGGGCCAATTTTTACAATTCTGACGACTGTCCCTTTATGAGGTTAAAACTCTGGAACGCTTCAACTGGTTCTGATGATTGTGACATTGTTTTCTCTCGAAATATTGTAATTTATGATAGTGGTAAAATTTCTTTGATATTACCTGCGTTTATTTGTGAAAAAAAAAATATGGAGAAAATTTTGGAAATTTTGCAATTTTCCAAATTTGAATTTTTATGCCCTTAAATCACAGAGATATATCACACAAAATACTTAATAAGTAACATTTCCCACATGTCTACTTTACATCAGCACAATATTGGAACCAAAATTTTTTTTTGTTAGGGAGTTAAGGGTTAAAAGTTGACCAGCAATTTCTCATTTTTACAACACCATTTTTTTTTAGGGACTGCATCACATTTGAAGTCACTTTGAGGGGTCTATATGATAGAAAATACCCAAGTGTGACATCATTCTAAAAACTGCACCCCTCAAGGTGCTCAAAACAACATTCAAGAAGATTATTAACCCTTCAGGTGTTTCACAGGAATTTTTGGAATGTTTAAAAAAAATTTAAATTTTATTTTATTTTCTCAAAAAATTTACTTCAGCTCCAATTTAGACCCCAAAAGTTGTTGTGCAATTTGTCCTGAGTACGCTGATACCCCATATGTGGGGGGTAAACCACTGTTTGGGCGCACAGCAGAGCTCAGAAGGGAAGGAGCGCCATTTGACTTTTCAATGCAAAATTGACTGGAATTGAGATAGGACGCCATGTCGCGTTTGGAGAGCCCTTGATGTGCCTAAACATTGAAACCCCCCACAAGTGACACCATTTTGGAAAGTAGACCCCCTAAGGAACTTATCTTAATGTGTGGTGAGCACTTTGACCCACCTAGTGCTTCACAGAAGTTTATAATACAGAGCCGCAAAAATAAAAAATCATATTATTTCACAAAAATGATATTTTCGCCCCCCAAATTTTTTATTTTCCCAAGGGTAACAGAAGAAATTGGACCCCAGCAGTTGTTGTGCAATTTGTCTTGAATATGCTGATACCCCATATGTGGGGGTAAACCACTGTTTGGGCGCACAGCAGAGCTCGGAAGGGAAGGAGCGCCATTCAACTTTTCAATGCAAAATTAACTGGAACTGAGATTGGATGCCATGTCGCATTTGGAGAGCCCCTGATGTGCCTAAACATTGAAACCCCCCACAAGTGACCCCATAATGGAAACTAGACCCCCAAGGAACTTATCTAGATGTGTTGTGAGAACTTTGAACCCCCAAATGTTTCACTACAGTTAATAACGCAGAGCCATGAAAATACGCTGATTCCCCATATGTGGGGGGAACCACCGTTTGGGCGCATGGTAGAGCTCGGAAGGGAAGGAGCACTGTTTGGAATGGAGACTTAGATGGATTGGTCTGCAGGCGTCACGTTGCATTTGCAGAGCCCCTGATGTACCTAAACAGTAGAAACGCCCATATGTGACCCCATATTGGAAACTAGACCCCCCAAGGAACTTATCTAGATGTGTTGTGAGAACTTTGAACCCCCAAATGTTTCACTACAGTTAATAACACAGAGCCGTGAAAATAAAAATCTTTTTTTTTTACAAAAATTATATTTTAGCCCCCAGTTTTGTATTTTCCCAAGGGTAACAGGAGAAATTGGACCCCAAAAGTTGTTGTCCAATGTGTCCTGAGTACGCTGATACCCCATATGTTGGGGTACACCGCTGTTTGGGCACACGGAAGATCTCGGAAGGGAAGGAGCACTGTTTTACGTTTTCAACTTAGAATTGGCTGGAATTGAGATCGGACGCCATGTCGCGTTTGGAGAGCCCCTGATGTGCCTAAACAGTGGAACCCCCCAATTCTAACTGAAACCCTAACATACCCCTAACCCTAATCCCAACAGTAACCCTGACCACACCCCCAACCCTGACACACCCCTAACCCTAATCCCAACCCTAATCCCAACCATAAATGTAATCCAAACCCTAACTTTAGCCCCAACCCTAACCCTAACTTTAGCCCCAACCCTAACTGTAGCCCCAACCCTAACCCTAGCCCCAACCCTAACCCTAGCCCCAACCCTAACCATAGCCCCAACCCTAGCCCCAACCCTAACCCTAGCCCCAACCCTAACCCTAGCACTAACCCTAGCCCCAACCCTAGCCCTAACCCTAATGAGAAAATGGAAATAAATACATTTTTTTAATTTTATTATTTTTCCATAACTAAGGGGGTGATGAAGGGGGGTTTGATTTACTTTATAGCGGGTTTTTTAGCGGATTTTTATGATTGGCATCTGTCACGCACTAAAAGACGCTTTTTATTGCAAAAAATAGTTTTTGCGTCTCCACATTTTGAGAGCTATAATTTTTCAATGTTTTGGTCCACAGAGTCATGTGAGGTCTTGTTTTTTGCGGGACGAGTTGACTTTTTTATTGGTCACATTTTCAGGCATGTGACATATTTTGATCGATTTTTATTCCGATTTTTGTGAGGCAGAATGACCAAAAACCAGCTATTCATGAATTTCTTTTGGGGGGGCATTTATACAGTTCCGCGTTTGGTAAAATTGATAAAGCAGTTTTATTCCTCAGGTCAGTATGATTACAGCGATACCCCATTTAAATCATTTTTTTTGTGTTTTGGCGCTTTTATACGATAAAAACTATTTTATATCAAATATTATTTTGCATCGCTTTATTCTGAGGACTATAACTTTTTTATTTTTTCGCTGATGACGCTGTGTTGTGGCTCGTTTTTTGCAGGACAAGATGATGTTATCAGCGGTATCATGGATATTTATATCCTTTTTTATGATCGCGTGTTATTCCACTTTTTGTTCGGCGGTATGATAATAAAGTGTTGTTTTTTGCCTCGTTTTTTTGTGGCGGTGTTCACTGAAGGGGTTAACTAGTGGGACAGTTTTATAGGTCGGGTTGTTACGGATGCAGCGATACTACATATGTGTACTTTTATTGTTTTTTTATTATTTAGATAAATGTATTTATTGGAACAATTTTTTTTTCTTTATTTTGGAATTTTTTTCACATTTTTTTTTACACATGTTAATATATATATTTTTTAACTTTTTTACATTGCCCCAGGGGGGGACATCACACTATAGTGTCAGATAGCTGATCTGACACTTTGCACAGCACTGTGTCAGATCAGCGATCTGACAGGCAGTGCTCCTGGCTTACCAGTGCGTGTTTTGAGCAGGCGCTTGTAAGCCAATTCGCTGCAGGACCCGGAAGCAGCCCCACGGCCATTTTGGATACGGGGCCTGCAGGGAGAAGGAGGTAGTAGACCCTCGGAGCAACGCGATCACATCGCGTTGCTCCGAGGGTCTCAGGGAAGCACGCAGGGTACCCCCTCCCTGCATGATGCTTCCCTATGCTGCCGAAACACTGCGATCATCTTTGATCGCATTGTTCCGGGGGTTAATGTGCCAGGAGCGGTCCATGATCACTCCTGGCACATAGTGCCGTAAGTCAGCTGCGATAGCTGACACCCGGCCGCAATCGGCTGCGCTCCCCCCCCGTGAGTACGGCTGATCGCGCTGGACATACTATTCCGTCCATGGGAAGTAGGGCCCACCCCACATGGACGGAATAGTATGTCCCATGGTAGAAAGGGGTTAATGGACTTCTATGGTTGTTAAAAAAAATTATGTAATAAACAGACATGTATTTAGTTATTTTTTAACATTTACTACCGATAGTAGCAAATAAAAAGTATTCTAAAACTGACATAAAAATGAAGTCCCAAGTCACAAAAAAGAGGCGAAAATTACTAGAATTTTCCTTTAAGAAAAAAATGTGAAACCAGTAAAAAAAACACAAAACAAAATGTGCCTGGTTATGAACATGGGAACATAGATCAATCTACAAATGGTTAAAGGGTTCATCTTGGCTTTAAAAATAATTTGTCTTCCAGTATGCTATCAATATTAGAATGGTGAGGGTTTGAGTGCTGCAGCGTCTTCATTGTTTACAGCGGTTCTACTTTGGTACTTTCTTGGCCATGCTGTCAATTTTTTCTCTACTTCTTCTGTAAAAACATAGTAAATGGGTGTTAGTAATAAAGCAACTTATGCATGCATATTATATGGTAAATCAAATTAACATGGCACATTACTGAAGTGAAAAGTTATGAAATTCCAACCATAGTCATTATTTGACTACCGAACGCACTTCCTAGAGTACAGAATGATTGTTGATACATGATGTTCTATACATACAGAACATCATGTATCAGCATTACATAAACCGATTTGCACACAGTAAGGCCGGGGTCCCATCAGCGTATGGCATCTGATGGTTCTTTCATGCAAGAGCATTGGGTGCGGTTTGCACATGACATTTGGTTCCTGCTCTGCTGCGAGCGGGAGCAGAGTGTCAGTGCTCTGTGCTTGGATACTCCCGCATGAGAGAACGGCAGCACAGCCGTGGAGCAGATGGAGAAAGTAATTTCTCCATCTCCTCTGCTGCCAGTGTCGGTGGGAATCGCACTGCACTCAGTAGCCATCCTAGTGCAGGGTGATGTTTTTCAAGCACCCAAAGACTTAGATGCGTACATGCGATCCGATTCTCGGGAGCAATCGTAGCATACTGTGATTGTTCTGTCATGCTGAATTGGCATGAGAAAATAATGGCAGATGTGAGGTGCAACATAAAAAAAATTGGGGAGATATTTTATCCTAAGATGGGATGTTGAGAAAGGCACAAACATCAGTTTCATACAGTACTATTGGTAGAAAATTGTAAGGAAAGTAACACAGGTAGTTGACTGTACAATTGACCCACAGTAGAACCTTTTTATAATGGCACAGAAGCAGTCAGCAATGGACCAAGCATGAGGTATCAGGGTCAAGGCCCAGCATTTCCACACCTGACACACTGACACACCTTCTACTACAGGCAACTTACCAGATGGAGACCCAACTTTGTGTCTCCACATTTCAAAAAATTGCTTGTAACATCAGGTAGCAATAGTCACAGCAGGCACAGAAACCACGACAAAGGTGTCACAGACTGCAATAACACGAGATCAATGCATGACACTAAAAATGACACCATTGCCTAGACTGCCCAGTCAGCGACTGAAGTGCAAAAGTCAGTTGAAATCCATTACTTGTTCTTTTTGATGAAGGTTAGGTGGTGTACACTTTCAGGGAACAGCCGGATGCGCTTTTCCATCAGGACACTACTAGCAGCGCTGAAGACACATTCTCAGAGAACACTGGCTGCCGGGCATGACAAAACCTCCAAGGCATGACAGGTGAGCTCAGGCCATTCTTCCATTTTTGAAGCCCCAAATTAAAAGGAGTTCAAACCCCCTGTGATGGCATTGATATTAAGCTCCAGATACTCCTGTACCATCCTCTCCAGTCATTCACAATATGTCAGACTTGTACAGGAAACAGGTCTGGGAGCTTTCGATGTAATCTGAGAATGGAACCACACTGAGTCCAATCACAAAAACAGGTGGGTGCTCGTTCCACTGGTGAACACAGCAAATTCATAGGAAGAGGAAATGATTCAACACTCCAACCTAGCAAAATTAAAAAAAAATTTATTCCGGCAAGTCAAGCCATGTTAAAAATGTAGGAAACACGTGCCATGTTTCTGGTGTGTTAGAAGCAACCTTACTATGAGCATCTCCAAGGCATATTAATTTTAACACTTCCTGACTGCGGTAAGCCATGGCTGTGCAGTATGGAGGTGGGGATTCTATCTGCACTGTTGGAACTCATGTCTGATTAAGGGAGAGGTTAAGGGCACAGGTGGAGACCCTAGAGGAAGTGTAGGAGCCAGAAGCAGAGGAGGAAGTGTAAGATTTAGAGGTTTGTCCTGCAAGCCTTGGGAATTCAAAGACTTGTGGAGCAGCCCCTTGACAGCCTGCCCCCCACAGCCACCAGAGTCAGCCAGTGCCCTGTCAGTGAAATGTAATGTCCCTGCCCATGTTTGCTCATCCAGGTGTCAGTGGTGAAATGCACCCTGGCAGACAAAGATTTTTTCGGTAAACAGGTGATGTTGTCTACGGCATACATACATTCATTTCCTAGAGAATGGGAGAATGCGATGGCCATGAACCTTTGGAAACCAGCTGTATCTACCAGGCAGAAAGGCAGCATTTCTGTGGCCAACAGATTGGAGATGGTAGAGTTCAAGTTCTTAGCTTTGGCATGTGTAGGAGGAAACATTCTTTTACATGACCACAACTGTGGGAACGAGGGCTGGCTGCTTTGCTGAGAGAGGGTTGAGTAGAGTGGACAGGACAATCTGCTGGACTGTGAATGACTTGCCGGTGGAAATGTTATGGTGGATTGATAAAGATGTAATGTGTTAAGTGACAACAACACAACAGCTGATGGGCTCTCACTCACCTTGACTGTAATAGGTAAACAAGTGGAATTTCTATGGCTGGATACCTGTGTGAGAAGACTTGGCACGGTGATGGAGGAGGAAGAAGCAGCATATGTGGTTGAATGGACAACGGTGCTTGACGAGGCCCAATAATCGGTATTTTAGCACAGTGAGATTTCTAGACCAAGGCATGTTGATCACGCATGTGCCGGTTCATTCTTGTAGTTTTCAAATTATTGCAATTTTTGCCAGATTTTTATTTTGAAAATTTGACAGATAACATGAGCTAAGTCATTCTTTACGGTCTCAAAAAAGGCCCAGGCTAGACAAACCTTGCCGCCACTGCAAACTGCACGATCGTGACAGGTGCTGGCCACAGCTTGAGTTGTGGCTGAGGATGCAGTGCTTGTCGTGGTTGCATTACTTTGTGTCTGTGCAGGAAGCCACAATATAACCTCCTCATCGTCCTCCTCCTACACTATCTCTGCTGAGCTACCCTGCTGCATACTTATGGGTTCACACCAAATGGGATCTACAACCTCATCGTTATCCTCTCTGTTCTCATACTCCTCACCTTCGTCCTCTTCCTTCCCTGACACCACAGTACAGTTTGCGTGTGCCTCTGGTATCTGAGTCTCATCAGGATCACCTCCACCCCAGGTGGTTAATGTATGATGATGAGGGTCTGGATTCTGCTCGGACACTACTTTGTCCCACCCTGGATCCTACATGAAAACATTTAGGGCATAGGTGCAGATGCTTTCCTCCTCTGGATTCTGTGAATCTTCGAAGCAGACCTCTGATGCCCATGGAATAGAATGTGTGAACAGCTCTACTGAATCTGTGGTTCCCCACAGTCATTTGGAAATATGTGATGCTGGGGGAAACAAGGGTGATTGGGAAGCCAACTCTGAAGATTGTACTGTGTGTGATGTTAAGGTGGAGGAAGAGGAGGAGAGGCCACTTGATGCAGTGCTTGCCATCCACTGAAGCACATGCTCTTTCTGAGCATCATCTACATGTCGGACCCCTGTGTGGCTGCCAAAGAAAGGGAGTCAAGTAGCCTGTCCAGTAACAGATGTTGACATTGGTCTTTGGATAGGACGAGACAGTGTCTGTTCAGTTGAGCTTTCATTAACATGAACATCTAACCCACGTACACGTCAAACTCCAAGCCTATTCTCCTTCCACCACAACCTCTCTTTTTCCCATTCATGTTGCATGTACCCTTCCCCTCTTGCAACCTGCTGTTCCACAACCTTAGGCCCACAGCTGTCAGTCGCCTGAACAATTACTATTTATTTTTTTAGATAGTGTGCCTGAACAGCACTGTTATACCTAATGATTTTTAAGAGGAAATGTGGTCTTCTGATATCTCACTGAAACACAGTTTTATTACAAACTATTTGGAATAGCAAATTGGGCCTCTTGGCTGCACCCCAATATTAGGCCTAATGATTTTTAAGAGGAAATGTAGCCTTCTGATTTCTTACTGAAACAGTTTTATCACAAATGATTTGGATTAACAAATGTGGCCTCCTGAGACTGCAACACAGTTTTAGCACAATCTAGTTAGATGCTGAAAGCTCAATTTCACACACGATCCTACCTAGCTAACAGACAAGTTCACTTTCAGCAGCAGCAACAGCACTAGCAGGAGCTGGCCTCTCTGCACAGTGACACTGAGAAAATGGCACCAGTAAAACAAGATATCCGCTTTTAATATGGACAGGGACATGTGGTTTTGGCAGCCAGTTACAGAAGACCTTGTGTCATGATGTTGTGTATGGTTTCTGCACCCTGATTGGCTGCTGGATTGCATACACATTGAGTTTTTACAGAAACAAAAATTACACTCCACAGCTCCTCTGACCTAGACATGGGTGGTGGCTCCCCTCATAAAACAAGTCCCCCCGTCTCCTCGCTCATCATACAGCACCACTATCCTAGCCAAAGTCATAACAAAAGCATTAGTGGAAACGTGATGATTTACCGAAGTGTGACCAAATTTTGATGACTTGGAGTAAAAATGCTCGGGAAACCGAACACGAATCTGAATGTGCTACATTTGTGCCGAATTTGAGATTGGCGAACAAGTTCACTCATCTCTACCTAGCACCTATCAAATATGGTCCTAGAAAGGATAACCGGTAAAAAAAATAATGTCTATTTGTTCAAAATGAACCAATTGGATCAAGACAAATTGAATTCACCTACAATTTTACAAAATAATAATTTGTATTGCTATTTGCTTCATGTATATCCACCAAAATGATCTCCAGTTAGCCATCATTGTAGAGGACCAGGAAGGAGTTAAAAATTAATTAAAAGAAAATTATGTCCCCTAGCCAGCTTTGCTCCAGTCTAGTGGTCTTCCTTGGACCATTGCAGCCTCTCTGAAGAGTTCCTCTGTCTCCTATCATCCTTAGTCCTGATTAAGCCCTGTGTCATTATGATGTTGTGTCAGTCTTACTAGCCCTAGCACAATGTTATGATGTGAATTGCAACATCATGATGACATGCAACCAAGTTAATTAATGATAGGAGATGGAGGAAGACACCATACTGGAATAAAGAAGACTACCTGTATAAGGTTGCAACTGACCTGAGTTTTGGCTGGGAAATTAAAAATTTCCCCATCCTTGCCGGAAGGCCCAAATTAAGGGTGTGTGCTCAGAAAGTGGGAAAGCGAAGTGCTGTGCAAATGTGAAAAAATGTGTCCACCACTGTTCTCGATGTCTGATATTGGCTGCAGGATGACATCATGTTGACACCTTTGCAACCAATTTTTGAGTTCAGTGGCTCTGAACATCTACATGAGCAGAGTCGCTGAGCTCAGTGATTAGCTGTTGTGGTGGGCTTGAGACCAAAATTCGATAAAGGAGTAAACCAGTTTAATGGGCTCTTGCCTAGCACTCAGGACTTCTGATGAATAGGTTGCCCTCTTTTATTAGTTACACCCCTACCATCTCATAACCAGTAGTTTTCTAAATCTCAATTGACTTTATTAAGGCCTGATTTATAAAGCAAGATGTAGAAAAAAATAAAGCTGGCAAAATGAAAGAAGAATACTATGTTGTGTCAAAATCTGAGTACAATAAAAAAAGAAAGTAACCATTCATATTGCTCTATGATGACTAAAATGAGCATAGGAATATTGGAGATATTGAGAACTTCGCATAATAGCCTCAATTGAAAAGTAAGGATTGGATTTCTTAGTAGAGATGAGCCACCTCGGTTCGTCGAACAGGGACGTGTTCGACGAACTGTTCATCGAACGTTCGACGAACACCGTCGAACCCCATTGAAACCAATGGCAGGCAAACAAAAACACATACAAACACATGGAAAACACATAGAAAACACCTTAAAAGGTGTCCAAAAGCTGACAAACTGCTCAGAAGACACAACAAACACATGGAAAAGTCACAACTACATATAGTCATGCAAAAAGAAAAGAGGTGGAGGAGTAAAAGGAGGAGGAGACACAGATATAGGCATGTCATGCCCTTCTAAAATCAAGAAAGGCTGGAGTAAAAATCTAAACACACTCTACCAACACCCAGAAGTCTTGACAAAAAAAATAAAAAAATAAATATCTTTAGGTAGAATGGCGGTGGGTCCATTCAGAACACTTTCCTTAGAAGACGTAGTGGTACCCCCGTTGGGAGTTGTGCCAAAAAATGAACCCAATACATTCAGACTAATCCACCATTTGTCATATCCAAGGGGCAGGTCAGTAAACGACAACATCGACGCAGAACCAAGTACAGTACTATGTACAGTACCTCCTTTGATGAGGCAATCAGGCGGGTCAAGAAGTTGGTAAGGGGCACCCTAATGGACAAAACAGAGATTCAGGGGGCGTTCCGGTTACTACCTGTGCCTCCGAATAGTGTCCTCCCATTGGGCTGCTTCTGTGAAGGAGAATACTACATAGATCGCTGTTTGCCCATGGGGTGCTCCATATCCTGCTCACTATTTGAGGCGTTTAGTTGCTTCCTCAAATGTGTCATCATGGACGTTTGTAAGGCGGCACATATTATCCATTACCTCACCGACTTCTTATGCCTGGGCCCAAAAGATTCGCCATGAGAAGGAGAGAGCTGGAGGGAGAGTGGACACACCAGAGCCAAGGGGTTAGATTGAGAAAGAAAGAAGGCGGTGTAGCTTGCTTCATGGGTGGGGTACTCTGCTGAGTAGCAGAAATTGCTACTAGGCCCAAAAGGATTTCCTGGGCCAGATGCCGTTACAAAATAGTAGTTAGGTAAACAGGCGGTGTAGCTTGCTTCATGGGTGGGGTACTGTGCTGAGTAGCACAAAATGCTATTAGGTACAAAACGATTTCCTGGGCTAGATGCAGTTAAAAATTAGTAATTAGATCAACAGGCAGTGTAGCTTGCTTCATGGGTGGGGTACGCTGCTGAGTAGCACTAAATTCTACTAGGCCCAAAAGGATTTCCTGGGCCAGATGCTGTTAAAAATAGTACTTAGGTTAACCTGCGGTGGGTGGCTGGGCTACTCTGCTGACTAGCAGACACTGAAGCTTTGGAGCAGACCTCTGAATCCCAGGCCATAGTATGAGTAAACAACTCTGCAGACGACCCCACCCACCTGGAATTGACTATGGCAACGTCATGTAAAACTTAGCAAGGGGACCAAATAAGAGTCTTCATTTTTTCAAAAAATTCGGCCACAGACACCACTTAAGTGGCATCAATTTCGCCAGAGTTTTTTAAAACGGTTGGTGAGGTGATTTTCAAAAATCAGCAAGCTTTTAGTCTCCCCAAGATGACACAGGGGTTGAAAAGTCCTTGCGGATCCAGGATTTGTTCATCTTGATGAACCTTAGTCTGTCTACATTGTCACTGGACAGCCGCGTGCGCTTATCTGTTAGCACACCACCAGCAGCGCTGAACACACGTTCAGAGAGAACGCTGGCTGCGGGGCACGACAAGATCTCCAAGGCATGAGTGGCGAGCTCAGGCCATTTTTCAAGATTGGAAGCCTAAAATGAGCAAGGGTCCAGTTCCACAGTCATGGCATCAATGTTAACTTGGAGATACTCTTGTATCATCCTCTCTAGGCATTGGCTGTGCGTCAGAGTTCTTATCTCCTCTGGCCTTGCAAAGGATGGTCTAAAAAAATCTTGAAACGATTGGAAAAAATTGCTGTTACCACCAGATACAATGTTACAGTTAGAGTGATGACTCAATAGTCCCACGGTTGGCAAGTTAGAACTCAGAGATTGACTACGTGCACCACTGGTGTTTTGTGTAAAAGGAGATGTTAGATTCTGTAACAGTCTCTGCTGATACTCCTGCATGCGTGAATCCCTTTCTATGGCAGGAATTATTTCGCCAAATTTGCTTTTGTACCGGGGATCTAACAGTCGGCATAACTTCGGATTCTGACAATCCGAGGGTCATGTTGCAGGTAGTGCAGCAAGAAGGCACTCATGTGTCTTGCGCATCCAGGAGGACCAAGTCCTTGTTGTCTTGGTGGTGGCGTGGTGAGAATCATGCTTCCTTCATCTGCCCTCTCCCCCAACCTCGCACAACAGAAATTTGATCAAGGTCTCCCTCATCTGATGAGTCTTCCATGCCCAGTGCCAGTTCGTCCTCAACTTCTTCCTCGCCTCCTGCACCTTTCTCAACAGTTTGGCTGCTACCATGCGCCCTCGGTAATCCCTCTCCCCCAGCTTCCAATGCCAGCCGCCTTGGTGCTGCCAACCTTCTTGACCTTGGAGATATGATCCCTTCCGCATATGACTCCTCCTGTTCCTCTTCCCCCTCTTGTTCCACCACCTGACTCCGGACACTGTGTAAGGTGTGCTCCAGCATGTAAATCACCGGAATGGTCATGCTGATAATGGCATCGTCAGCACTAAACATCTTCGTTGCTATTTCAAAACTGTGCAGAAGGGTGCATAGGTCCCTGATCTGAGACCACTCCTGCAGCGTGATTTGCCCCACCTCTTGTTCTCATTGGCCCAGGCTATATGTCACAACATATTGCACCAGGGCTCGTCGGTGCTGCCGCAGTCGCTGAAACATGTGCAGAGTTGAATTCCACCGTGTGGGCACATCGCATTTCAGCTGGTGAACTGGCAGGCCCAACGACTTCTGTAGAGATGCAAGTCGTCGGGCTGCGGGATGCGAACGGCGGAAGTGAGCACACAGTGACCGTGCCCTCTGCAGAAGCCCATCTAGTCCGGGATAGTGGAATAAAAATTGCTGGACAACCAGGTTCAAAACGTGAGCCATACAAGGCACGTGTGTGACATTGCCCCGGCGAAGGGCCGCACCCAGGTTTGCAGCATTGTCGCACACAGCCTTCCCTGGCTGCAGGTTGAGTGGAGACAACCATTGATGGAACTCGGTCTCCAGAGCTGACCACAACTCCTCAGCTGGGTGACTCACATTTCCCAGACATTTCAATGTAAACACTGCCTGATGCCATTGAGCCCTGGTGACAGCATAGTGAGGAGGTGTGCAGGATTCCTTCTGCGCAGTTAGAACACGGGTGGCATTACCAGACAGGCTTTGGGTGCAGGTGGAGGACCGAGAGGAGGTTGAGGAGGCAGAAGCACTGGAGGAACTTCTAGATGCAAAGGATCGATGAGCAACTCTTGGGGACAGCAAGACTTGGACAGCAGCCCCTTCTCCTGATGTCGCCGTCGTTACCCAGTGCCCAGTCACCTACATGTAACGCCCCTGTCCACGTCTACTCGTCCAAGTGTCTGTGGTGAAATGCACCCTGTCACACACAGAGTTTCTCAAGGAAGCGGTGATGTTGTGTGCGACATGCTGGTGTAGCGCAGGCACAGCTTTCTTTGAGAAGTAGTGGCGATTGGGCATCTGGTACTGGGGCACTGCGACGGACATAAGGTCTCAAAAATCCTCTGTGTCCACCAGGCGGAAAGGCAGCATTTCTGTAGCCAACAGCTTGCAGATGGAGAAATTCAACCTCTTAGCTTTGTCATGGCTAGGAGGAAATGGTCTTTTACTTGTCCACATCTGAGGGACTGAGGGCTGGCTGCCGTGCTTAGATGGAGTTGAGTAGGGTGTCCCAGGCAAACTGCTGGTCTGTGAGGAAGGTGCAGGCAGAGATGTTATGTTGCCTTGATCAAAATGTGGTGTCGATGTCGGAGAGCGCTCAACACCAACAGGTGTTTCCACTTGCAAATTTCCTGACGACCTGCCAATCACACTGGCTGTTGTGGGTAAAGAGGTGGAAGGTCTGCATGCAAAACCAAGTGCGACTGCTGTCCCCACAGTCACAGAGGATGAAGAGGACGCGGACGCACTTGATGGGGCAGACGGTGGTTGACCCGGCCCACTAGGCCGCATTGTAGCACAGTGAGCTTCCCACTGCAACTTATGCCTCATATCCATGTGACGGTTCATGCATGAAGTACTCAAGCTAGTGATTTTTTGGCCTCTACTGAGATTTTGTTAACAAATCTTACAGACAACATGAGTTGGGTCATCCTTTGCGATGTCAAAAAATGGCCAGGCTATGCAAGGATTAGAGCCCGTGTGACCTGAAGAGCCACCACGACTTCTGGTCTGAGGCACAGTTGGGGTTGAGGATGCAGTTGTTGACATGCTTCCAGTACTCCGTCTCTGTCCCTGAAGGCGCACCGTTACCTCATCATCAGTCTTGTCACTAGCATCCTCCTCCAACTCCTCTGCTGACCTCATGGACTGGCAGACTGGGGGTTGACAGTAAGTGGGGTCTACAACCTCGTCATCATCATCCTGTGTGTTCTCACACCCGTCATCCTCAGAGCCAACCTCTTCCTGCCCCAACCGAAAAGTCAAGTTTTCGTTCCAATCAGGTATCTCAGTCTCATCATCATCTTCCTAATTTTTTCCATCAACAGGAGTTACAGTTTGGGAACGAGGGTCTACATTATGCTCAGAACCTTCTTCATCTGGGCCTGGATCCGACTCACAAAGATTCTGGGCATCAGTGCAGATCATTTCCTCGTCTGGATTCACAGAAGCTCTGGAGCAGACCTCTGATTCCCAGGCTATAGTATGAGTAAACTGCTCTACAGACTCAACCATGTGTGTTATCCCATGCTCAGATGGGCAGCTGGAGACTTAGGAGCTGTGAGGAAGCAAGTGCGATTGCGGTGACAACTCTAAGGACTGGAGTAGTTGTGATGTTGAAGTTGACATGGAGGAGAGCCCACTTGAACGAGCACTTGATATCCGTTCAAGCACCTGCTGTTTTTGTGCCTCATCTGGAATTTTTGGCGATGCTTGTAGCAATGGTCGTAAGAAAAGGATCATATCAGATTGTCCACGAAAAGAAGTAGCCATCTTACTTTGGCTGGAAGATGGTCTTTCTTCTGCAGATGTTACTGTTGCTTTACCACCTACCCCACGGACACAACCTTTTTTTCCCTTTCCAACACGCCTATTCCCCATTCCACCAGCAGCAGGCTTTTTGCCACTCATTTTAGTGCTTAACTAATTGGCAACTCTGTATCTGTAGTTGTTGGCACAACAACTGATGGATGAAAACCGAGCAGAACTGAGTGGCCAAACTGTGGTACTAGGCCCAAAACTATTAACTGGATTAGATGCAGTGAAAATTGAGATACACAGGTGGTATAGTTTATTTCACAGGCGGGCAACTCTGCTGACGTGCAGACACTGCTCCTAGGTGCAAAACTATTAACTGGATTAGATGCAGTGAAAATAGAGATACACAGGCGGTGTAGTTAGTTTCACATGCGGGCTACTCTGCTGACGTGCAGACACTGCTCCTAGGCCCAAAACTATTAACTGGATTAGATGCAGTGAAAATTGAGATACACAGGCGGTATAGTTTGTTTCACAGGCAGGCTACTCTGCTGACGTGCAGACACTGCTCCTAGGCCCAAAACTATTAACTGGATTAGATGCAGTGAAAATAGAGATACACAGGCGGTGTAGTTAGTTTCACAGGCGGGCTACTCTGCTGACGTGCAGACACTGCTCCTAGGCCCAAAACTATTAACTGGATTAGATGCAGTGAAAATAGAGATACAAAGGCGGTGTAGTTAGTTTCACAGGTGGGCTACTCTGCTGACGTGCAGACACTAGTGTTGAGCGATACCGTCCGATACTTGAAAGTATCGGTATTGGAAAGTATCGGCCGATACCGGCAAAGTATCGGATCTCGCCGATACCGATACCCGATACCAATACAAGTCAATGGGACTCAAGTATTGGAAGGTATCCCTGATGGTTCCCAGGGTCTGAAGGAAAGGAAACTCTCCTTCAGGCCCTGGGATCCATATGAATGTGTGAAATAAAGAATTAAAATAAAAAATATTGATATACTCACCTCTCCGACGCAGCCTGGACCTTACCGCTGTGAACCGGCAGACATCTTTGCTTAAAATGAGCGCGTTCAGTACCTTCCATAACGTCACGGCTTCTGATTGGTCGCGTGCCGCTCATGTGACCGCCACGCGACCAATCAGAAGCCGTGACGTCATCCCTCAAGTCCTAAATTCCTAGAAGGGAATTTAGGACCTGAGCGATGACGTCGCGGCTTGTGATTGGTCGCGTGGCGGTCACATGAGCGGCATGCGACCAATCAGAAGCCGTGACGTCATGGAAGGTGCTGAATGTGCTCATGTTAAGCAAAGCAGGCTGCCGGTTACTACCAGGGCGCGTCAGAGGGTGAGTATATCCCTATTTTTTATTTTAATTCTTTATTTTTTACATGGATATGGATCCCAGGGACTGAATGAGAGTTTCCTCTCCTTCAGACCCTGGGAACCATACACTGGGAACTTCCGATTCCCGATATCACAAAAGTATTGGATCTCGGTATTGGAATTCCGATACCGCAAGTATCGGCCGATACCCGATACTTGCGGTATCGGAATGCTCAACACTAGCAGACACTGCTCCTAGGCCCAAAACTATTAACTGGATTAGATGCAGTGAAAATTGCGATACACAGGTGGTATAGTTTGTTTCACAGTCGGGCTACTCTGCTGACGTGCAGACACTGCTCCTAGGCGCAAAACTATTAACTGGATTAGATGCAGTGAAAATAGAGATACACAGGCGGTGTAGTTAGTTTCACAGGTGGGCTACTCTGCTGACGTGCAGACACTGCTCCTTGGCCCAAAACTATTAACTGGATTAGATGCAGTGAAAATTTAGATACAAAGGCGGTATAGTTTGTTTCGCAGGTGGGCTACTCTGCTGATGTGCAGACACTGCTTCTAGGCCCAAAACTATTAACTGGATTAGATGCAGTGAAAATAGAGATACACAGGTGGTGTAGTTAGTTTCACAGGCGGGCTACTCTGCTGACGTGCAGACACTGCTCCTAGGCCCAAAATTATTATCTGGATTAGATGCAGTGAAAATTGCGATACACAGGCGGTATAGTTTGTTTCACAGTTGGGCTACTCTGCTGACGTGCAGACACTGCTCCTAGGCGCAAAACTATTAACTGGATTAGATGCAGTGAAAATAGAGATACAAAGGCAATGTAGTTAGTTTCATAGGCGGGCTACTCTGCTGACGTGCAGACACTGTTCCTTGGCCCAAAACTATTAACTGGATTAGATGCAGTGAAAATTGAGATACACAGGCGGTGTAGTTAGTTTCACAGGCGGGCTACTCTGCTGACATGCAGACACTGCTCCTAGGCCCAAAACTATTAACGGGATTAGATGCGGTGAAAATTGCGATACACAGGCGGTATAGTTTGTTTCACAGGCGGGCTACTCTGCTGACGTGCAGACACTGCTCCTAGGCCCAAAACTATTAACTGGATTAGATGCAGTGAAAATATAGATACACAGGCGATGTAGTTAGTTTCACAGGCGAGCTACTCTGCTGACGTGCAGACACTGCTACAAAACTATTAACCCCTTCCCGACCTGTGACACAGCGTATGCGTCATGAAAGTCGGTGCCAATCCGACCTGTGACGCATATGCTGTGTCACAGAATGATCGCGTCCCTGCAGGCCGGGTGAAAGGGTTAACTCTAATTTCACCCGACCTACAGGGACATGGGGAGTGGTACTTCAGCCCAGGGGGGTGTCTTCGCCCCCCGTGGCTACAATCGCTCTGATTGGCTGTTGAAAGTGAAACAGCCAATCAAAGCAATCTGTAATATTTCACCTATGAAAATTGGTGAAATATTACAATCCAGCCATGGCCCATGCTGCAATAGCATCTGCCATGGCTGGAGACCCTGATCTGCCCCCCCACCGCCACGATCTCCTCCTCTCCGTTCTGTCATGTCCCATGCTCCCCTCCGTCCTCCTGTCTGCTCCCCTGTCCTCCTGTCTGCTCCCCCGTGCTCCGATCGCACCCCCGTGCTCCGATTGCACCCCCCATACTTACCGAGCTCCGATGTCCCTCTCGGTGTCCTCGGTCTTCTCCATGGGCGCCGCCATCTTCCAAAATAATAAACCCCCCCTTTATCACCCCCATAGGTAGGGACAATAATAAAATACAGAAATTATATTTATTTTTGTTTTTCCATTAGGGTTAGGAGTAGGGTTAGGGGTAGGGTTAGGGTTGCACTTAGGGTTAGGGTTGCACTTAGGGTTAGGGTTGCACTTAGGGCTAGGGTTGCACTTAGGGTTGCACTTAGGGTTAGGGTTGCACTTAGAGATAGGGTTGCACTTAGGGTTAGGGTTGCACTTAGGGCTAGGGTTGCACTTAGGGTTAGGGTTGCACTTAGGGTTAGGGTTGCACTTAGGGATATGGTTGCACTTAGGGTTAGGGTTGCACTTAGGGCTAGGGTTGCACTTAGTGTTGCACTTAGGGTTAGGGTTGCACTTAGGGTTAGGGTTGCACTTAGGGATAGGGTTGCACTTAGGGTTGCACTTAGGGTTAGGGTTGCACTTAGGGCTCGGGTTGCACTTAGGGTTGCACTTAGGGTTAGGGTTGCACTTAGGGATAGGGTTGCACTTAGGGTTGCACTTAGGGATAGGGTTGCACTTAGGGTTGCACTTAGGGTTAGGGTTGCACTTAGGGTTAGGGTTGCACTTAGGGCTAAGGTTGCACTTAGGGCTAAGGTTGCACTTAGGGCTAGGGTTGCACTGAGGGCTAGGGTTAGAATTAGGGTTAGGATTAGAATTAGGGTTAGAATTAGGGTTAGTGTTGCAATTAGGGTTAGGGTTACAATTAGGGCTAGGGTTAGAATTAGGGTTAGAATTAGGCTATGTGCACACGGTGCGGATTTGGCTGCGGATCCGCAGCGGATTGGTCGCTGCAGATTCGTAGCAGTTTTCCATCATGTTTACAGTACCACGTAAACCTATGGAAAACCAAATCCGCTGTGCCCATGGTGCGGAAAATACAGCATGGAAACACTGCATTTTATTTTCCGCAGCATGTCAATTCTTTGTGCGGATTCCACAGCGTCTTACACCTGCTCCATAATAGGAATCCGCAGGTGAAATCCACACAAAAAACACTGGAAATCCGCGGTAAATCCGCAGATAAAGCAAAGTGCGTTTTACCTGCAGATTTTTCAAAAACGGTGCGAAAAAGCCACACACAAATTCGCAACGTGGGCACATAGCCTTAGGGATAGGGTTGGAATTAGGGTTAAGACTAGGGTTAAGGGTGTGTTGGGGTTAGGGTTGTGGTTAGGGTTGGGATTAGTGTTAGGGGTGTGTTGGGGTTAGTGTTGGAGTTAGAATTGAGGGGTTTCCACTGTTTAGGAACATCAGGGGGTCTCCAAACGCGACATGGCGCCACCATTAATTCCAGCCAATCTTGCGTTGAAAAAGTCAAATGGTGCTCTCTCCCTTCCGAGTCCCGACGTGTGCCCAAACAGTGGTTTACCCCCACATATGGGGTACCAGCGTACTCAGGAAAAACTGGACAACAACTTTTGGGGTCCAATTTCTCCTGTAACCTTTGGGAAAATAAAAAATTGCAGGCTAAAAAATTATTTTTGAGGAAAGAAAAATGATTTTTTATTTTCATAGCTCTGCGTTATAAACTTTTGTGAAGCACTTGGGGGTTCAAAGTGCTCACCACACATCTAGATAAGTTCCTTTGGGGGTCTAGTTTCCAAAATGGGGTCACTTGTGGGGGGTTTCAACTGTTTAGGCAGATCAGGGGCTCTGCAAACGCAACGTGACGCCCGCAGAGCATTCCATCAAAGTCTGCATTTCAAAAATCACTGCTTCCCTTCCGAACCCCAACGTGTGCCCAAACAGTGGTTTACTCCCACATATGGGGTATCTGCATACTCAGGAGAAACTGGGCAACCACTTTTGGGGTCAAATTTCTCCTGTAACCCTTGGGAAAATAAAAAATTGCGTGCTAAAAAATTATTTTTGAGGAAAGAAAAATGATTTTTTATTTTCACAGCTCTGCATTATAAACTTTTGTGAAGCACTTGGGGGTTCAAAGTGCTCACCACACATCTAGATAAGTTCCTTTGGGGGTCTAGTTTCCAAAATGGGGTCACTTGTGGGGGGTTTCTACTGTTTAGGCACATCAGGGGCTCTGCAAACGCAACGTGATGCCCACAGAGCATTCCATCAAAGTCTGCATTTCAAAACATCACTACTTCACTTCCAAGCCCCGGCATGTGCCCAAACAGTGGTTTACCCCCACATCTGGGGTATCAGCGTACTCAAGAGAAACTGGACAACAACTTTAGGGGTCAAATTTCTCCTGTTACCCTTGGGAAAATTAAACAATTCTGGGCTAAAAAATTATTTTTGAGGAAAGAAAACGTATTTATTATTTTCACGGCTCTGCGTTATAAACTTCTGTGAAGCACTTGGGGGTTCAAAGTGCTCACCACACATCTAGATAAGTTCCTTTTGGGGTCTAGTTTCCAAAATGTGGTTACTTGTGGGGAGTTTCTACTGTTTAGGCACATCAGGGGCTCTGCAAACGCAACGTGACGCCCGCAGAGCATTCCATCAAAGTCTGCATTTCAAAACGTCACTACTTCCCTTTCGAACCCCGACGTGTGCCCAAACAGTGGTTTACCCCCACATATGGGGTATCAGCGTACTCAGGAGAAACTAAACAACAACTTTTGTGGTCAAATTTCTCCTGTTACCCTTGGGAAAATAAAAAATTGCGGGCTAAAAAATCATTTTTGAGAAAATAAAAATTATTTTTTATTTTCATGGCTCTGCGTTATAAACTTCTGTGAAGCACTTGGGGGTTCAAAGTGCTCACCACACATCTAGATTAGTTCCTTGGGAGGGCTCTCCAAACGCAACATGGTGTCCGCTAATGATTGGAGCTAATTTTCCATGCAAAAAGCCAAATGGCGTGCCTTCCCTTCCAAGCCCTGCCGTGCGCCCAAACAGTGGTTTACCCCCACATATAGAGTATCAGCATACTCAGGACAAACTGGACAACAATATTTGGGGTCCAATTTCTCCTGTTACCCTTGGGAAAATAAAAAATTCCAGGCTAAAAAATAATTTTTGAGGAAAGAAAAATTATTTTTTATTTTCATGGCTCTGCGTTATAAACTTCTGTGAAGCACCTGGGGGTTTAAAGTGCTCACTATGTATCTAGATAAGTTCCTTGAGTGGTCTAGTTTCCAAAATGGGGTCACTTGTGGTGGAGCTCCAATGTTTAGGTACACAGGGGCTCTCCAAACGCGACATGGTGTCCGCTAACGATTGGAGCTAATTTTCCATTCAAAAGGTCAAATTGCGCGCCTTCCCTTCCGAGCCTTGCCGTGCGCCCAAACAGTGGTTTACCCCCACATGTGAGGTATCGACGTACTCAGGAGAAATTGCCCAACAAATATTAGGATCCATTTTATCCTGCTGCCCATGTGAAAATAAAAAAAATTGAGGCTAAAAGAAATTTTTTTTTTTAAAAAAAGTACTTTTTCATTTTTACGGATCAATTTGTGAAGCACCTGAGGGATTAAAGTGCTCACTATGCATCTAGATAAGTTCCTTGGGGAGTCTCGTTTCCAAAATGGGGTCACATGTAGGGGAGCTCCAATGTTTAGGCACACAGGGGCTCTCAAAACGCGACATGGTGTCTGCTAACGATGGAGATAATTTTTCATTCAAAAAGTCAAATGGTGCTCCTTCCCTTCTGAGCCTTACCATGTGCCCAAACAGTGGTTTACCCCCACATGTGAGGTATTGGTGTACTCAAGAGAAATTGCCCAACAAATATTAGGATCCATTTTATCCTGTTGCCCATGTGAAAATGAAAAAATTGAGGCAAAAATTTTTTTTTTGTGAAAAAAAAGTACTTTTTCATTTTTATGAATCAATTTGTGAAGCACCTGGGGGTTTAAAGTGCTCACTATGCATCTAGATAAGTTCCTTGGGGTGTTTAGTTTCCAAAATGTGGTCACTTGTGGGGGAGCTCCAATGTTTAGGCACACGGGGGCTCTCCAAACGTGACATGGTGTCCGCTAAAGCTTGGAGCCAATTTTTCATTCAAAAAGTCAAATGGCGCTCCTTCCCTTCCAAGCCCTGCCGTGCACCCAAACAGTGGTTTACCCCCACATATGAGGTATCAGCGTACTCAGGACAACTGGACAACAACGTTAATGGTCCAGTTTCTCCTTTTACCCTTGGGAAAATAAAAAATTGTTGCTAAAAGATCATTTTTGTGACTAAAAAGTTAAATGTTCATTTTTTCCTTCCATGTTGCTTCTGCTGCTGTGAAACACCTGAAGGGTTAATAAACTTCTTGAATGTGGTTTTGAGCACCTTGAGGGGTGCAGTTTTTAGAATGGTGTCACTTTGGGGTATTCTCAGCCATATAGACCACTCAAACTGACTTCAAATGTGAGGTGGTGCCTAAAAAAAATGGTTTTGTAAATTTTGTTGTAAAAATGAGAAATCACTGGTCAAATTTTAACCCTTATAACTTCCTAGCAAAAAACATTTTGTTTCCAAAATTGTGCTGATGTAAAGTAGACTTGTGGGTAATGTTATTTATTAGCTATTTTGTGTCACATAACTCTCTGGTTTAACAGAATAAAAATTAAAAATGTGAAAATTTCGAAATTTTCAAAATTTTCGCCAAATTTCCATTTTTTTCACAAATAAATGCAGAAATTATCGACCTAAATTTACCACTAACATGAAGCCCAATATGTCACGAAAAAACAATCTCAGAAACGCTAGGATCCGTTGAAGTGTTCCTGAGTTATTACCTCATAAAGGGACACTGGTCAGAATTGCAAAAAATGGCCAGGTCATTAAGGTCAAAATAGGCTGGGTCATGAAGGGGTTAACTGGATTAGATGCACTGAAAATAGGGATACACAGGCGGTATAGTTTGTTTCACAGGCGGGCTACTCTGCTGACGTGCAGATACTGCTACTAAGCCCAAAACCCCAAAACGATTTACTGGTTTAGATGCAGTAAAAATTGAGATACACAGGCGGTGTAGCTAGCTTCACAGGCGGGCTACTCTGCTGACGTGCAGACACTGCTACTAAGCCCAAAACCCCAAAACGATTTACTGGGTTAGATGCAGTAAAAATTGAGATACACAGGCGGTGTAGCTAGTTTCACAGGTGGGCTACTCAGATGACTATCAGACAATGCTACTAGCCCAAAAGGTTTGGCTGAGCTAGATTACATCAAATGCTGTGACTAAAGGTACATTCACACTAAGCGACTTTACAACGATATCGCTAGCGATCCGTGACGTTGCAGCATCCTGGATAGCGATATCATTGTGTTTGACAAGCAGCAGTGATCAGGATCCTGCTGTGATATCGCTAGTCGTTGCTGAAAGTCCAGAACTTTATTTCGTCGCTGGATCTCCCGCTGACATCGCTGAATCGGTGTGTGTGACACCGATCCAGCGATGTCTTCACTGGTAACCAGGGTAAACATCGGGTTACTAAGCGCAGGGCCGCGCTTAGTAACCCGATGTTTACCCTGGTTACCAGTGTAAATGTAAAAAAAAACAACACATACTCACATTCCGGTGCCGGCGTCCGCTTCCCTGCACTCCTCCTGCATCCTGTGTAAGTGCCGGCCGTAAAGCAGAGCGGTGACGTTACCGCTCTGCTCTGTGGGAGATGCCGGAGATGTTCGGCGCTGACACAGGATGCAGGAGGAGTGCAGGGAAGCGGACGCCGGGCACCGGAATGTGAGTATGTGTTGTTTTTTTTTACATTTACACTGGTAACCAGGGTAAACATCGGGTTACTAAGCGCGGCCCTGCGCTTAGTAACCCGATGTTTACCCTGGTTACCCGGGGACTTCGGCATCGTTGGTCGCTGGAGAGCTGTCTGTGTGACAGCTCTCCAGCGACCACACAACGACTAAACAGCGATGCTGCAGCGATCGGCATCATTGTCTGTATCGCTGCAGCGTCACTTAGTGTGAAGGTACCTTAACACTTGCACAGCACTGGCTCAGACCTGCCTGGCAAACAGTGCTATGAACTGCTGTAACCTACCCTGAAAAGGCCTGATATTACAACTAGTCCTGACTCCTCCCGACTCCCTAAACCTATCTCTCTGACAATTCGCTCTAAAAAAACACTCTTAGTCTGTATAGCGCCCACAGCAGCAGTGGTGCCGTCTAACACTAAGCTGCAGCAGTGAGGAAATGATGGCGACGGGGCAAATGGCTGGTTCTTATAGGGCAAGGACATGTGACATACACAGCCAATGACACATGCCCTTGCTGTGTGTGTGTGCCCTGCTGATAGGCTGAGAGACTGCACTGCTATCTGTAAATGCGGGAAAGAAAAAAAAAAGGAGATCGGCGTTATTTCAGCACAGATCTATCCCCCCCTCCCCACCCACTATACACTGAAACAGTCCATTAACAATGATAAACAGTTTTAATGTGCAAATAAAGCTAGGCTTTTGGTGAACGAACAGTTATCGAACAGAAACTCGAACAGCTGAATTTTAAGCAAATTGTTCGGGTTCGTCGAACGACTCGAACACCGCCCAAAACAGCTCGAATTTGAAATTGGCGAACAGTTTGACTCGAACACCGCTCATCTCTATTTCTTAGTCACCGGTGATGCAAGAATCAGGAGGGCCCCGGGACATAACTATAATAGGTGCAGGGGTTGCAATTACACCCGAGCCCCG